>NW_026599479.1:12500-354969 GCF_023634085.1 Falco cherrug | reverse complement strand
GGGTGTGTTTGGAACATTTTGTCACCGGCCGACTCCAAAATTCAGCGGTTCCCCATCTCAGCCCAGAAAGCAGGTAGAACAACTTTTGTGGTGTCTTTCAGATGCCTACCGGAGCAATGTAAAAACTACCAGGAGAACTCCTGTCTGGCACCTTCCCCGGTGGAGTTGTGCATGGGGTGTGTTTGGAACATTTTGTCACCAGCCGAGTCCAAAATTCAGCGTTTCCCCATCTCAGCCCAGAAAGCAGGTAGAACAACTTTTGTGGTGTCTTTCAGATGCCTACCGGAGCAATGTAAAAACTACCAGGAGGACTCCTGTCTGGCACCTTCCCCGGTGGAGTTGTGCATGGGGTGTGTTTGGAACATTTTGTCACCGGCCGAGTCCAAAATTCAGCGATTCCCCATCTCAGCCCAGAAAGCAGGTAGAACAATTTTTGTGGTGTCTTTCAGATGCCTACCGGAGCAATGTAAAAACTACCAGGAGAACTCCTGTCTGGCACCTTCCGTGGTGGAGTTGTGCATGGGGTGTGTTTGGAACATTTTGTCACCGGCCGAGTCCAAAATTCAGCGATTCCCCATCTCAGCCCAGAAAGCAGGTAGAACAACTTTTGTGGTGTCTTTCAGATGCCTACAAAGGCAGTGTAAAAACTACCAGGAGAACTCCTGTCTGGCACCTTCCCCGGTGGAGTTGTGCATGGGGTGTGTTTGGAACATGTTGTCACCAGCCGAGTCCAAAATTCAGCGGTTCCCCATCTCAGCCCAGAAAGCAGGTAGAACAACTTTTGTGGTGTCTTTCAGATGCCTACCGGAGCAATGTAAAAACTACCAGGAGAACTCCTGTCTGGCACCTTCCCCGGTGGAGTTGTGCAGGGGGTGTGTTTGGAACATTTTGTCACCAGCCGAGTCCAAAATTCAGCGGTTCCCCATCTCAGCCCAGAAAGCAGGTAGAACAACTTTTGTGGTGTCTTTTAGATGCCTACCAAGGTAGTGTAAAAACTACCAAGAGAACTCCTGTCTGGCACCTTCCCCGGTGGTGTTGTGCATGGGGTGTGTTTGGAACATTTTGTCACCGGCCGACTCCAAAATTCAGCGTTTCCCCATCTCAGCCCACAAAGCAGGTAGAACAACTTTTGTGGTGTCTTTCAGATGCCTACCAAGGTAGTGTAAAAACTACCAGGAGAACTCCTGTCTGGCACCTTCCCCGGTGGAGTTGTGCATGGGGTGTGTTTGGAACATTTTGTCACCGGCCGAGTCCAAAATTCAGCGTTTCCCCATCTCAGCCCACAAAGCAGGTAGAACAACTTTTGTGGTGTCTTTCAGATGCCTACCGGAGCAATGTAAAAACTACCAGGAGAACTCCTGTCTGGCACCTTCCCCGGTGGAGTTGTGCATGGGGTGTGTTTGGAACATTTTGTCACCAGCCGACTCCAAAATTCAGCGTTTCCCCATCTCAGCCCAGAAAGCAGGTAGAACAACTTTTGTGGTGCCTTTCAGCTGCCTACCAAGGTAGTGTAAAAACTACCAAGAGAACTCCTGTCTGGCACCTTCCGTGGTGGAGTTGTGCAGGGGGTGTGTTTGGAACATTTTGTAACCGGCCGAGTCCAAAATTCAGCGATTCCCCATCTCAGCCCAGAAAGCAGGTAGAACAACTTTTGTGGTGCCTTTCAGCTGCCTACCGGGGTAGTGTAAAAACTACCAACAGAACTCGTTTCTGGCACCTTCCTCGGTGGAGTTGTGCATGGGGTGTGTTTGGAACATTTTGTCACCAGCCGACTCCAAAATTCAGCGTTTCCCCATCTCAGCCCAGAAAGCAGGTAGAACAACTTTTGTGGTGCCTTTCAGCTGCGTACCAAGGTAGTGTAAAAACTACCAAGAGAACTCCTGTCTGGCACCTTCCGTGGTGGAGTTGTGCAGGGGGTGTGTTTGGAACATTTTGTCACCGGCCGACTCCAAAATTCAGCGATTCCCCATCTCAGCCCAGAAAGCAGGTAGAACAACTTTTGTGGTGCCTTTCAGCTGCCTACCGGGGTAGTGTAAAAACTACCAACAGAACTCGTTTCTGGCACCTTCCTCGGTGGAGTTGTGCATGGGGTGTGTTTGGAACATTTTGTCACCAGCCGACTCCAAAATTCAGCGTTTCCCCATCTCAGCCCAGAAAGCAGGTAGAACAACTTTTGTGGTGTCTTTCAGATGCCTACCAAGGTAGTGTAAAAACTACCAGGAGAACTCCTGTCTGGCACCTTCCCCGGTGGAGTTGTGCAGGGGGTGTGTTTGGAACATTTTGTCACCCGCCAAGTCCAAAATTCAGCGTTTCCCCATCTCAGCCCAGAAAGCAGGTAGAACAACTTTTGTGGTTCCTTTCAGCTGCCTACCAAGGTAGTGTAAAAACTACCAGGAGAACTCCTTTCTGGCACCTTCCGTGGTGGAGTTGTGCAGGGGGTGTGTTTGGAACATTTTGTCACCGGCCGACTCCAAAATTCAGCGGTTCCCCATCTCAGCCCACAAAGCAGGTAGAACAACTTTTCTTGTGCCTTTCAGCTGCCTTCCAAGGTAGTGTAAAAACTACCAAAAGAATTCGTTCCTGGCACCTTCCCCGGTGGAGTTGTGCATGGGGTGTGTTTGGAACATTTTGTCACCGGCCGAGTCCAAAATTCAGCGGTTCCCCATCTCAGCCCAGAAAGCAGGTAGAACAACTTTTGTGGTGTCTTTCAAATGCCTACCAAGGTAGTGTAAAAACTACCAGGAGAACTCCTGTCTGGCACCTTCCCCGGTGGAGTTGTGCATGGGGTGTGTTTGGAACATTTTGTCACCAGCCGAGTCCAAAATTCAGCCGTTCCCCATCTCAGCCCACAAAGCAGGTACAACAACTTTTCTTGTGCCTTTCAGCTGCCTACCAAGGTAGTGTAAAAACTACCAGGAGAACTCCTGTCTGGCACCTTCCCCGGTGGAGTTGTGCAGGGGGTGTGTTTGGAACATTTTGTCACCCGCCAAGTCCAAAATTCAGCGTTTCCCCATCTCAGCCCAGAAAGCAGGTAGAACAACTTTTGTGGTGCCTTTCAGATGCCTACCAAGGTAGTGTAAAAACTACCAGGAGAACTCCTTTCTGGCACCTTCCGTGGTGGAGTTGTGCAGGGGGTGTGTTTGGAACATTTTGTCACCGGCCGACTCCAAAGTTCAGCGGTTCCCCATCTCAGCCCACAAAGCAGGTACAACAACTTTTCTTGTGCCTTTCAGCTGCCTACCAAGGTAGTGTAAAAACTACCAAAAGAATTCGTTCCTGGCACCTTCCCCGGTGGAGTTGTGCATGGGGTGTGTTTGGAACATTTTGTCACCGGCCGAGTCCAAAATTCAGCTGTTCCCCATCTCAGCCCAGAAAGCAGGTAGAACAAGTTTTGTGGTGTCTTTCAAATGCCTACCAAGGTAGTGTAAAAAACTACCAGGAGAACTCCTGTCTGGCACCTTCCCCGGTGGAGTTGTGCATGGGGTGTGTTTGGAACATTTTGTCCCCAGCCGAGTCCAAAATTCAGCGTTTCCCCATCTCAGCCCAGAAAGCAGGTAGAACAACTTTTGTGGTGCCTTTCAGCTGCCTACCAAGGTAGTGTAAAAACTACCAAGAGAACTCCTGTCTGGCACCTTCCGTGGTGGAGTTGTGCAGGGGGTGTGTTTGGAACATTTTGTCACCGGCCGACTCCAAAATTCAGCGGTTCCTTATCTCAGCCCAGAAAGCAGGTAGAACAACTTTTGTGGTGCCTTTCAGCTGCCTACCGGGGTAGTGTAAAAACTACCAACAGAACTCGTTTCTGGCACCTTCCTCGGTGGAGTTGTGCATGGGGTGTGTTTGGAACATTTTGTCACCAGCCGACTCCAAAATTCAGCTGTTCCCCATCTCAGCCCAGAAAGCAGGTAGAACAACTTTTGTGGTGTCTTTCAGATGCCTACCGGAGCAATGTAAAAACTACCAGGAGAACTCCTGTCTGGCACCTTCCCCGGTGGTGTTGTGCAGGGGGTGTGTTTGGAACATTTTGTCACCGGCCGAGTCCAAAATTCAGCGGTTCCCCATCTCAGCCCAGAAAGCAGGTAGAACAACTTTTCTTGTGCCTTTCAGCTGCCTACCAAGGTAGTGTAAAAACTAACAACAGAATTCGTTCCTGGCACCTTCCCCGGTGGAGTTGTGCAGGGGGTGTGTTTGGAACATTTTGTCACCAGCCGACTCCAAAATTCAGCGGTTCCCCATCTCAGCCCACAAAGCAGGTACAACAACTTTTCTTGTGCCTTTCAGCTGCCTACCAAGGTAGTGTAAAAACTACCAACAGAATTCGTTCCTGGCACCTTCCCCGGTGGAGTTGTGCATGGGGTGTGTTTGGAACATTTTGTCACCGGCCGACTCCAAAATTCAGCGGTTCCCCATCTCAGCCCAGAAAGCAGGTAGAACAACTTTTGTGGTGTCTTTCAGATGCCTACCGGAGCAATGTAAAAACTACCAGGAGAACTCCTGTCTGGCACCTTCCCCGGTGGAGTTGTGCATGGGGTGTGTTTGGAACATTTTGTCACCAGCCGAGTCCAAAATTCAGCGTTTCCCCATCTCAGCCCAGAAAGCAGGTAGAACAACTTTTGTGGTGTCTTTCAGATGCCTACCGGAGCAATGTAAAAACTACCAGGAGGACTCCTGTCTGGCACCTTCCCCGGTGGAGTTGTGCATGGGGTGTGTTTGGAACATTTTGTCACCGGCCGAGTCCAAAATTCAGCGATTCCCCATCTCAGCCCAGAAAGCAGGTAGAACAACTTTTGTGGTGTCTTTCAGATGCCTACCGGAGCAATGTAAAAACTACCAGGAGAACTCCTGTCTGGCACCTTCCCCGGTGGAGTTGTGCATGGGGTGTGTTTGGAACATTTTGTCACCGGCCGAGTCCAAAATTCAGCGATTCCCCATCTCAGCCCAGAAAGCAGGTAGAACAACTTTTGTGGTGTCTTTCAGATGCCTACAAAGGCAGTGTAAAAACTACCAGGAGAACTCCTGTCTGGCACCTTCCCCGGTGGAGTTGTGCATGGGGTGTGTTTGGAACATGTTGTCACCAGCCGAGTCCAAAATTCAGCGGTTCCCCATCTCAGCCCAGAAAGCAGGTAGAACAACTTTTGTGGTGTCTTTCAGATGCCTACCGGAGCAATGTAAAAACTACCAGGAGAACTCCTGTCTGGCACCTTCCCCGGTGGAGTTGTGCAGGGGGTGTGTTTGGAACATTTTGTCACCAGCCGAGTCCAAAATTCAGCGGTTCCCCATCTCAGCCCAGAAAGCAGGTAGAACAACTTTTGTGGTGTCTTTTAGATGCCTACCAAGGTAGTGTAAAAACTACCAAGAGAACTCCTGTCTGGCACCTTCCCCGGTGGTGTTGTGCATGGGGTGTGTTTGGAACATTTTGTCACCGGCCGAGTCCAAAATTCAGCTGTTCCCCATCTCAGCCCAGAAAGCAGGTAGAACAACTTTTGTGGTGTCTTTCAGATGCCTACCGGAGCAATGTAAAAACTACCAGGAGAACTCCTGTCTGGCACCTTCCCCGGTGGAGTTGTGCAGGGGGTGTGTTTGGAACATTTTGTCACCGGCCGAGTCCAATATTCAGCGGTTCCCCATCTCAGCCCAGAAAGCAGGTACAACAACTTTTCTTGTGCCTTTCCGCTGCCTACCAAGGTAGTGTAAATCTACCAACAGAATTCGTTCCTGGCACCTTCCCCGGTGGAGTTGTGCATGGGGTGTGTTTGGAACATTTTGTCACCGGCCGACTCCAAAATTCAGCGTTTCCCCATCTCAGCCCACAAAGCAGGTAGAACAACTTTTGTGGTGTCTTTCAGATGCCTACCAAGGTAGTGTAAAAACTACCAGGAGAACTCCTGTCTGGCACCTTCCCCGGTGGAGTTGTGCATGGGGTGTGTTTGGAACATTTTGTCACCGGCCGAGTCCAAAATTCAGCGTTTCCCCATCTCAGCCCACAAGGCAGGTAGAACAACTTTTGTGGTGTCTTTCAGATGCCTACCGGAGCAATGTAAAAACTACCAGGAGAACTCCTGTCTGGCACCTTCCCCGGTGGAGTTGTGCATGGGGTGTGTTTGGAACATTTTGTCACCAGCCGACTCCAAAATTCAGCGTTTCCCCATCTCAGCCCAGAAAGCAGGTAGAACAACTTTTGTGGTGCCTTTCAGCTGCCTACCAAGGTAGTGTAAAAACTACCAAGAGAACTCCTGTCTGGCACCTTCCGTGGTGGAGTTGTGCAGGGGGTGTGTTTGGAACATTTTGTAACCGGCCGAGTCCAAAATTCAGCGATTCCCCATCTCAGCCCAGAAAGCAGGTAGAACAACTTTTGTGGTGCCTTTCAGCTGCCTACCGGGGTAGTGTAAAAACTACCAACAGAACTCGTTTCTGGCACCTTCCTCGGTGGAGTTGTGCATGGGGTGTGTTTGGAACATTTTGTCACCAGCCGACTCCAAAATTCAGCGTTTCCCCATCTCAGCCCAGAAAGCAGGTAGAACAACTTTTGTGGTGCCTTTCAGCTGCGTACCAAGGTAGTGTAAAAACTACCAAGAGAACTCCTGTCTGGCACCTTCCGTGGTGGAGTTGTGCAGGGGGTGTGTTTGGAACATTTTGTCACCGGCCGACTCCAAAATTCAGCGATTCCCCATCTCAGCCCAGAAAGCAGGTAGAACAACTTTTGTGGTGTCTTTCAGATGCCTACCAAGGTAGTGTAAAAACTACCAGGAGAACTCCTGTCTGGCACCTTCCGTGGTGGAGTTGTGCATGGGGTGTGTTTGGAACATTTTGTCACCGGCCGAGTCCAAAATTCAGCGATTCCCCATCTCAGCCCAGAAAGCAGGTAGAACAACTTTTGTGGTGTCTTTCAGATGCCTACCAAGGTAGTGTAAAAACTACCAGGAGAACTCCTGTCTGGCACCTTCCCCGGTGGAGTTGTGCAGGGGGTGTGTTTGGAACATTTTGTCACCCGCCAAGTCCAAAATTCAGCGTTTCCCCATCTCAGCCCAGAAAGCAGGTAGAACAACTTTTGTGGTTCCTTTCAGCTGCCTACCAAGGTAGTGTAAAAACTACCAGGAGAACTCCTTTCTGGCACCTTCCGTGGTGGAGTTGTGCAGGGGGTGTGTTTGGAACATTTTGTCACCGGCCGACTCCAAAGTTCAGCGGTTCCCCATCTCAGCCCACAAAGCAGGTACAACAACTTTTCTTGTGCCTTTCAGCTGCCTACCAAGGTAGTGTAAAAACTACCAAAAGAATTCGTTCCTGGCACCTTCCCCGGTGGAGTTGTGCATGGGGTGTGTTTGGAACATTTTGTCACCGGCCGAGTCCAAAATTCAGCTGTTCCCCATCTCAGCCCAGAAAGCAGGTAGAACAAGTTTTGTGGTGTCTTTCAAATGCCTACCAAGGTAGTGTAAAAACTACCAGGAGAACTCCTGTCTGGCACCTTCCCCGGTGGAGTTGTGCATGGGGTGTGTTTGGAACATTTTGTCACCAGCCGAGTCCAAAATTCAGCCGTTCCCCATCTCAGCCCAGAAAGCAGGTACAACAACTTTTCTTGTGCCTTTCAGCTGCCTACCAAGGTAGTGTAAAAACTACCAGGAGAACTCCTGTCTGGCACCTTCCGTGGTGGAGTTGTGCAGGGGGTGTGTTTGGAACATTTTGTCACCGGCCGACTCCAAAATTCAGCGATTCCCCATCTCAGCCCAGAAAGCAGGTAGAACAACTTTTGTGGTGCCTTTCAGCTGCCTACCGGGGTAGTGTAAAAACTACCAACAGAACTCGTTTCTGGCACCTTCCTCGGTGGAGTTGTGCATGGGGTGTGTTTGGAACATTTTGTCACCAGCCGACTCCAAAATTCAGCGTTTCCCCATCTCAGCCCAGAAAGCAGGTAGAACAACTTTTGTGGTGTCTTTCAGATGCCTACCAAGGTAGTGTAAAAACTACCAGGAGAACTCCTGTCTGGCACCTTCCCCGGTGGAGTTGTGCAGGGGGTGTGTTTGGAACATTTTGTCACCCGCCAAGTCCAAAATTCAGCGTTTCCCCATCTCAGCCCAGAAAGCAGGTAGAACAACTTTTGTGGTTCCTTTCAGCTGCCTACCAAGGTAGTGTAAAAACTACCAGGAGAACTCCTTTCTGGCACCTTCCGTGGTGGAGTTGTGCAGGGGGTGTGTTTGGAACATTTTGTCACCGGCCGACTCCAAAATTCAGCGGTTCCCCATCTCAGCCCACAAAGCAGGTAGAACAACTTTTCTTGTGCCTTTCAGCTGCCTTCCAAGGTAGTGTAAAAACTACCAAAAGAATTCGTTCCTGGCACCTTCCCCGGTGGAGTTGTGCATGGGGTGTGTTTGGAACATTTTGTCACCGGCCGAGTCCAAAATTCAGCGGTTCCCCATCTCAGCCCAGAAAGCAGGTAGAACAACTTTTGTGGTGTCTTTCAAATGCCTACCAAGGTAGTGTAAAAACTACCAGGAGAACTCCTGTCTGGCACCTTCCCCGGTGGAGTTGTGCATGGGGTGTGTTTGGAACATTTTGTCACCAGCCGAGTCCAAAATTCAGCCGTTCCCCATCTCAGCCCACAAAGCAGGTACAACAACTTTTCTTGTGCCTTTCAGCTGCCTACCAAGGTAGTGTAAAAACTACCAGGAGAACTCCTGTCTGGCACCTTCCCCGGTGGAGTTGTGCAGGGGGTGTGTTTGGAACATTTTGTCACCCGCCAAGTCCAAAATTCAGCGTTTCCCCATCTCAGCCCAGAAAGCAGGTAGAACAACTTTTGTGGTGCCTTTCAGATGCCTACCAAGGTAGTGTAAAAACTACCAGGAGAACTCCTTTCTGGCACCTTCCGTGGTGGAGTTGTGCAGGGGGTGTGTTTGGAACATTTTGTCACCGGCCGAGTCCAAAGTTCAGCGGTTCCCCATCTCAGCCCACAAAGCAGGTACAACAACTTTTCTTGTGCCTTTCAGCTGCCTACCAAGGTAGTGTAAAAACTACCAAAAGAATTCGTTCCTGGCACCTTCCCCGGTGGAGTTGTGCATGGGGTATGTTTGGAACATTTTGTCACCGGCCGAGTCCAAAATTCAGCTGTTCCCCATCTCAGCCCAGAAAGCAGGTAGAACAAGTTTTGTGGTGTCTTTCAAATGCCTACCAAGGTAGTGTAAAAACTACCAGGAGAACTCCTGTCTGGCACCTTCCCCGGTGGAGTTGTGCATGGGGTGTGTTTGGAACATTTTGTCCCCAGCCGAGTCCAAAATTCAGCGTTTCCCCATCTCAGCCCAGAAAGCAGGTAGAACAACTTTTGTGGTGCCTTTCAGCTGCCTACCAAGGTAGTGTAAAAACTACCAAGAGAACTCCTGTCTGGCACCTTCCGTGGTGGAGTTGTGCAGGGGGTGTGTTTGGAACATTTTGTCACCGGCCGACTCCAAAATTCAGCGGTTCCTTATCTCAGCCCAGAAAGCAGGTAGAACAACTTTTGTGGTGCCTTTCAGCTGCCTACCGGGGTAGTGTAAAAACTACCAACAGAACTCGTTTCTGGCACCTTCCTCGGTGGAGTTGTGCATGGGGTGTGTTTGGAACATTTTGTCACCAGCCGACTCCAAAATTCAGCGTTTCCCCATCTCAGCCCAGAAAGCAGGTAGAACAACTTTTGTGGTGCCTTTCAGCTGCCTACCAAGGTAGTGTAAAAACTACCAAGAGAACTCCTGTCTGGCACCTTCCGTGGTGGAGTTGTGCAGGGGGTGTGTTTGGAACATTTTGTCACCGGCCGAGTCCAAAATTCAGCGATTCCCCATCTCAGCCCAGAAAGCAGGTAGAACAACTTTTGTGGTGCCTTTCAGCTGCCTACCGGGGTAGTGTAAAAACTACCAACAGAACTCGTTTCTGGCACCTTCCTCGGTGGTGTTGTGCATGGGGTGTGTTTGGAACATTTTGTCACCAGCCGACTCCAAAATTCAGCGGTTCCCCATCTCAGCCCAGAAAGCAGGTAGAACAACTTTTGTGGTGCCTTTCAGCTGCGTACCAAGGTAGTGTAAAAACTACCAAGAGAACTCCTGTCTGGCACCTTCCGTGGTGGAGTTGTGCAGGGGGTGTGTTTGGAACATTTTGTCACCGGCCGACTCCAAAATTCAGCGGTTCCCCATCTCAGCCCACAAAGCAGGTAGAACAACTTTTCTTGTGCCTTTCAGCTGCCTACCAAGGTAGTGTAAAAACTACCAAAAGAATTCGTTCCTGGCACCTTCCCCGGTGGAGTTGTGCATGGGGTGTGTTTGGAACATTTTGTCACCGGCCGAGTCCAAAATTCAGCGGTTCCCCATCTCAGCCCAGAAAGCAGGTAGAACAACTTTTGTGGTGTCTTTCAAATGCCTACCAAGGTAGTGTAAAAACTACCAGGAGAACTCCTGTCTGGCACCTTCCCCGGTGGAGTTGTGCATGGGGTGTGTTTGGAACATTTTGTCACCAGCCGAGTCCAAAATTCAGCCGTTCCCCATCTCAGCCCACAAAGCAGGTACAACAACTTTTCTTGTGCCTTTCAGCTGCCTACCAAGGTAGTGTAAAAACTACCAGGAGAACTCCTGTCTGGCACCTTCCCCGGTGGAGTTGTGCATGGGGTGTGTTTGGAACATTTTGTCACCAGCCGAGTCCAAAATTCAGCGTTTCCCCATCTCAGCCCAGAAAGCAGGTAGAACAACTTTTGTGGTGTCTTTCAGATGCCTACCAAGGTAGTGTAAAAACTACCAGGAGAACTCCTGTCTGGCACCTTCCGTGGTGGAGTTGTGCATGGGGTGTGTTTGGAACATTTTGTCACCGGCCGAGTCCAAAATTCAGCGATTCCCCATCTCAGCCCAGAAAGCAGGTAGAACAACTTTTGTGGTGTCTTTCAGATGCCTACCAAGGTAGTGTAAAAACTACCAGGAGAACTCCTGTCTGGCACCTTCCCCGGTGGAGTTGTGCATGGGGTGTGTTTGGAACATTTTGTCACCAGCCGAGTCCAAAATTCAGCGGTTCCCCATCTCAGCCCAGAAAGCAGGTAGAACAACTTTTGTGTTGCCTTTCAGCTGCCTACCAAGGTAGTGTAAAAACTACCAAGGGAACTCCTTTCTGGCACCTTCCCCGGTGGAGTTGTGCATGGGGTGTCTGTGGAACATTTTGTCACCGGCCGAGTCCAAAATTCAGCTGTTCCCCATCTCAGCCCAGAAAGCAGGTACAACAACTTTTCTTGTGCCTTTCAGCTGCCTACCAAGGTAGTGTAAAAACTACCAACAGAATTCGTTCCTGGCACCTTCCCCGGTGGAGTTGTGCAGGGGGTGTGTTTGGAACATTTTGTCACCAGCCGAGTCCAAAATTCAGCGGTTCCCCATCTCAGCCCAGAAAGCAGGTAGAACAACTTTTGTGGTGTCTTTCAGATGCCTACCAAGGTAGTGTAAAAACTACCTGGAGAACTCCTGTCTGGCACCTTCCCCGGTGGAGTTGTGCATGGGGTGTGTTTGGAACATTTTGTCACCAGCCGAGTCCAAAATTCAGCGGTTCCCCATCTCAGCCCAGAAAGCAGGTAGAACAACTTTTCTTGTGCCTTTCAGCTGCCTACCAAGGTAGTGTAAAAACTACCAACAGAACTCGTTTCTGGCACCTTCCCCGGTGGAGTTGTGCAGGGGGTGTGTTTGGAACATTTTGTCACCGGCCGACTCCAAAATTCAGCGGTTCCTTATCTCAGCCCAGAAAGCAGGTAGAACAACTTTTGTGGTGCCTTTCAGCTGCCTACCGGGGTAGTGTAAAAACTACCAACAGAACTCGTTTCTGGCACCTTCCTCGGTGGAGTTGTGCATGGGGTGTGTTTGGAACATTTTGTCACCAGCCGACTCCAAAATTCAGCGTTTCCCCATCTCAGCCCAGAAAGCAGGTAGAACAACTTTTGTGGTGCCTTTCAGCTGCCTACCAAGGTAGTGTAAAAACTACCAAGAGAACTCCTGTCTGGCACCTTCCGTGGTGGAGTTGTGCAGGGGGTGTGTTTGGAACATTTTGTCACCGGCCGAGTCCAAAATTCAGCGATTCCCCATCTCAGCCCAGAAAGCAGGTAGAACAACTTTTGTGGTGCCTTTCAGCTGCCTACCGGGGTAGTGTAAAAACTACCAACAGAACTCGTTTCTGGCACCTTCCTCGGTGGAGTTGTGCATGGGGTGTGTTTGGAACATTTTGTCACCAGCCGACTCCAAAATTCAGCGTTTCCCCATCTCAGCCCAGAAAGCAGGTAGAACAACTTTTGTGGTGCCTTTCAGCTGCGTACCAAGGTAGTGTAAAAACTACCAAGAGAACTCCTGTCTGGCACCTTCCGTGGTGGAGTTGTGCAGGGGGTGTGTTTGGAACATTTTGTCACCGGCCGACTCCAAAATTCAGCGATTCCCCATCTCAGCCCAGAAAGCAGGTAGAACAACTTTTGTGGTGCCTTTCAGCTGCCTACCGGGGTAATGTAAAAACTACCAACAGAACTCGTTTCTGGCACCTTCCTCGGTGGAGTTGTGCATGGGGTGTGTTTGGAACATTTTGTCACCAGCCGACTCCAAAATTCAGCGTTTCCCCATCTCAGCCCAGAAAGCAGGTAGAACAACTTTTGTGGTGTCTTTCAGATGCCTACCAAGGTAGTGTAAAAACTACCAGGAGAACTCCTGTCTGGCACCTTCCCCGGTGGAGTTGTGCAGGGGGTGTGTTTGGAACATTTTGTCACCCGCCAAGTCCAAAATTCAGCGTTTCCCCATCTCAGCCCAGAAAGCAGGTAGAACAACTTTTGTGGTGTCTTTCAGCTGCCTACCAAGGTAGTGTAAAAACTACCAGGAGAACTCCTGTCTGGCACCTTCCCCGGTGGAGTTGTGCATGGGGTGTGTTTGGAACATTTTGTCACCCGCCAAGTCCAAAATTCAGCGATTCCCCATCTCAGCCCAGAAAGCAGGTAGAACAACTTTTGTGGTGTCTTTCAAATGCCTACCAAGGTAGTGTAAAAACTACCAGGAGAACTCCTGTCTGGCACCTTCCCCGGTGGAGTTGTGCATGGGGTGTGTTTGGAACATTTTGTCACCAGCCGACTCCAAAATTCAGCCGTTCCCCATCTCAGCCCACAAAGCAGGTACAACAACTTTTCTTGTGCCTTTCAGCTGCCTACCAAGGTAGTGTAAAAACTACCAGGAGAACTCCTGTCTGGCACCTTCGCCGGTGGAGTTGTGCATGGGGTGTGTTTGGAACATTTTGTCACCAGCCGAGTCCAAAATTCAGCGTTTCCCCATCTCAGCCCAGAAAGCAGGTAGAACAACTTTTGTGGTGTCTTTCAGATGCCTACCAAGGTAGTGTAAAAACTACCAGGAGAACTCCTGTCTGGCACCTTCCCCGGTGGAGTTGTGCAGGGGGTGTCTTTGGAACATTTTGTCACCAGCCGAGTCCAAAATTCAGCTGTTCCCCATCTCAGCCCAGAAAGAAGGTAGAACAACTTTTGTGGTGTCTTTCAGATGCCTACCTGAGCAATGTAAAAACTACCAGGAGAACTCCTGTCTGGCACCTTCCGTGGTGGAGTTGTGCATGGGGTGTGTTTGGAACATTTTGTCACCAGCCGAGTCCAAAATTCAGCTGTTCCCCATCTCAGCCCAGAAAGCAGGTAGAACAACTTTTGTGGTGTCTTTCAGATGCCTACCTGAGCAATGTAAAAACTACCAGGAGAACTCCTGTCTGGCACCTTCCCCGGTGGAGTTGTGCAGGGGGTGTGTTTGGAACATTTTGTCACCAGCCGACTCCAAAATTCAGCGGTTCCCCATCTCAGCCCAGAAAGCAGGTAGAACAACTTTTGTGGTGTCTTTCAGCTGCCTACCAAGGTAGTGTAAAAACTACCAAGAGAACTCCTGTCTGGCACCTTCCCCGGTGGAGTTGTGCATGGGGTGTGTTTGGAACATTTTGTCACCGGCCGAGTCCAAAATTCAGCGGTTCCCCATCTCAGCCCAGAAAGCAGGTAGAACAACTTTTGTGGTGTCTTTCAGATGCCTACCGGAGCAATGTAAAAACTACCAGGAGAACTCCTGTCTGGCACCTTCCCCGGTGGAGTTGTGCATGGGGTGTGTTTGGAACATTTTGTCACTGGCCGAGTCCAAAATTCAGCGTTTCCCCATCTCAGCCCAGAAAGCAGGTAGAACAACTTTTGTGGTGTCTTTCAGATGCCTACCGGAGCAATGTAAAAACTACCAGGAGAACTCCTGTCTGGCACCTTCCCCGGTGGAGTTGTGCATGGGGTGTGTTTGGAACATTTTGTCACCCGCCAAGTCCAAAATTCAGCGTTTCCCCATCTCAGCCCAGAAAGCAGGTAGAACAACTTTTGTGGTGTCTTTCAGCTGCCTACCAAGGTAGTGTAAAAACTACTAAGAGAACTCCTGTCTGGCACCTTCCCCGGTGGAGTTGTGCAGGGGGTGTCTTTGGAACATTTTGTCACCGGCCGAGTCCAAAATTCAGCGATTCCCCATCTCAGCCCAGAAAGCAGGTAGAACAACTTCTGTGGTGTCTTTCAAATGCCTACCAAGGTAGTGTAAAAACTACCAGGAGAACTCCTGTCTGGCACCTTCCCCGGTGGAGTTGTGCATGGGGTGTGTTTTGAACATTTTGTCACCAGCCGACTCCAAAATTCAGCGTTTCCCCATCTCAGCCCAGAAAGCAGGTAGAACAACTTTTGTGGTGTCTTTCAGATGCCTACCGGAGCAATGTAAAAACTACCAGGAGAACTCCTGTCTGGCACCTTCCCCGGTGGAGTTGTGCATGGGGTGTGTTTGGAACATTTTGTCACCGGCCGACTCCAAAATTCAGCGATTCCCCATCTCAGCCCAGAAAGCAGGTAGAACAACTTTTGTGGTGTCTTTCAGATGCCTACCGGAGCAATGTAAAAACTACCAGGAGAACTCCTGTCTGGCACCTTCCCCGGTGGAGTTGTGCATGGGGTGTGTTTGGAACATTTTGTCACCAGCCGACTCCAAAATTCAGCGTTTCCCCATCTCAGCCCAGAAAGCAGGTAGAACAACTTTTGTGGTGTCTTTCAGATGCCTACCAAGGTAGTGTAAAAACTACCAGGAGGACTCCTTTCTGGCACCTTCCCCGCTGGAGTTGTGCAGGGGGTGTGTTTGGAACATTTTGTCACCGGCCGAGTCCAAAATTCAGCGATTCCCCATCTCAGCCCAGAAAGCAGGTAGAACAACTTCTGTGGTGTCTTTCAGATGCCTACCAAGGTAGTGTAAAAACTACCAACAGAACTCGTTTCTGGCACCTTCCGTGGTGGAGTTGTGCATGGGGTGTGTTTGGAACATTTTGTCACCAGCCGAGTCCAAAATTCAGCGATTCCCCATCTCAGCCCAGAAAGCAGGTAGAACAACTTTTGTGGTGCCTTTCAGCTGCCTACCAAGGTAATGTAAAAACTACCAAGAGAACTCCTTTCTGGCACCTTCCGTGGTGGAGTTGTGCATGGGGTGTGTTTGGAACATTCTGTCACCAGCCGACTCCAAAATTCAGCGGTTCCCCATCTCAGCCCACAAAGCAGGTACAACAACTTTTCTTGTGCCTTTCAGCTGCCTACCAAGGTAGTGTAAAAACTACCAAAAGAATTCGTTCCTGGCACCTTCCCCGGTGGAGTTGTGCATGGGGTGTGTTTGGAACATTTTGTCACCGGCCGACTCCAAAATTCAGCGGTTCCCCATCTCAGCCCAGAAAGCAGGTAGAACAACTTTTCTGGTGTCTTTCAGATGCCTACCTGAGCAATGTAAAAACTACCAGGAGAACTCCTGTCTGGCACCTTCCCCGGTGGAGTTGTGCAGGGGGTGTGTTTGGAACATTTTGTCACCAGCCGACTCCAAAATTCAGCGGTTCCCTATCTCAGCCCAGAAAGCAGGTAGAACAACTTTTGTGGTGTCTTTCAGCTGCCTACCAAGGTAGTGTAAAAACTACCAAGAGAACTCCTGTCTGGCACCTTCCCCGGTGGAGTTGTGCATGGGGTGTGTTTGGAACATTTTGTCAACGGCCGAGTCCAAAATTCAGCGGTTCCCCATCTCAGCCCAGAAAGCAGGTAGAACAACTTTTGTGGTGTCTTTCAGATGCCTACCGGAGCAATGTAAAAACTACCAGGAGAACTCCTGTCTGGCACCTTCCCCGGTGGAGTTGTGCAGGGGGTGTGTTTGGAACATTTTGCCACCAGCCGACTCCAAAATTCAGCGGTTCCCCATCTCAGCCCAGAAAGCAGGTAGAACAACTTTTGTGGTGCCTTTCAGCTGCCTACCGGAGCAATGTAAAAACTACCAGGAGAACTCCTGTCTGGCACCTTCCCCGGTGGAGTTGTGCAGGGGGTGTGTTTGGAACATTTTGTCACCAGCCGAGTCCAAAATTCAGCGGTTCCCCATCTCAGCCCAGAAAGCAGGTAGAACAACTTTTGTGGTGTCTTTCAGATGCCTACCAAGGTAGTGTAAAAACTACTAAGAGAACTCCTGTCTGGCACCTTCCCCGGTGGAGTTGTGCAGGGGGTGTGTTTGGAACACTTTGTCACCGGCCGAGTCCAAAATTTAGCGATTCCCCATCTCAGCCCAGAAAGCAGGTAGAACAACTTTTGTGGTGTCTTTCAGATGCCTACCAAGGTAGTGTAAAAACTACCAGGAGAACTCCTGTCTGGCACCTTCCCCGGTGGAGTTGTGCATGGGGTGTGTTTGGAACATTTTGTCACCAGCCGAGTCCAAAATTCAGCTGTTCCCCATCTCAGCCCAGAAAGCAGGTAGAACAACTTTTGTGGTGTCTTTCAGATGCCTACCGGAGCAATGTAAAAACTACCAGGAGAACTCCTGTCTGGCACCTTCCCCGGTGGAGTTGTGCAGGGGGTGTGTTTGGAACATTTTGTCACCAGCCGAGTCCAAAATTCAGCGGTTCCCCATCTCAGCCCAGAAAGCAGGTAGAACAACTTTTGTGGTGCCTTTCAGATGCCTACCGGAGCAATGTAAAAACTACCAGGAGAACTCCTGTCTGGCACCTTCCCCGGTGGAGTTGTGCAGGGGGTGTGTTTGGAACATTTTGTCACCGGCCGAGTCCAAAATTCAGCGGTTCCCCATCTCAGCCCAGAAAGCAGGTAGAACATCTTTTGTGGTGTCTTTCAGATGCCTACCGGAGCAATGTAAAAACTACCAGGAGAACTCCTGTCTGGCACCTTCCCCGGTGGAGTTGTGCAGGGGGTGTGTTTGGAACATTTTGTCACCAGCCGAGTCCAAAATTCAGCGGTTCCCCATCTCAGCCCAGAAAGCAGGTAGAACAACTTTTGTGGTGTCTTTTAGATGCCTACCAAGGTAGTGTAAAAACTACCAAGAGAACTCCTGTCTGGCACCTTCCCCGGTGGAGTTGTGCATGGGGTGTGTTTGGAACATTTTGTCACCGGCCGACTCCAAAATTCAGCGGTTCCCCATCTCAGCCCACAAAGCAGGTAGAACAACTTTTGTGGTGTCTTTCAGATGCCTACCGGAGCAATGTAAAAACTACCAGGAGAACTCCTGTCTGGCACCTTCCCCGGTGGAGTTGTGCAGGGGGTGTGTTTGGAACATTTTGTCACCAGCCGACTCCAAAATTCAGCGGTTCCCCATCTCAGCCCAGAAAGCAGGTAGAACAACTTTTGTGGTGTCTTTCAGATGCCTACCGGAGCAATGTAAAAACTACCAGGAGAACTCCTGTCTGGCACCTTCCCCGGTGGAGTTGTGCAGGGGGTGTGTTTGGAACATTTTGTCACCAGCCGAGTCCAAAATTCAGCGGTTCCCCATCTCAGCCCAGAAAGCAGGTAGAACAACTTTTGTGGTGTCTTTCAGATGCCTACCAAGGTAGTGTAAAAACTACCAAAAGAATTCGTTCCTGGCACCTTCCCCGGTGGAGTTGTGCATGGGGTGTCTGTGGAACATTTTGTCACCGGCCGAGTCCAAAATTCAGCGGTTCCCCATCTCAGCCCAGAAAGCAGGTAGAACAACTTTTGTGGTGTCTTTCAGATGCCTACCGGAGCAATGTAAAAACTACCAGGAGAACTCCTGTCTGGCACCTTCCCCGGTGGAGTTGTGCAGGGGGTGTGTTTGGAACATTTTGCCACCAGCCGACTCCAAAATTCAGCGGTTCCCCATCTCAGCCCAGAAAGCAGGTAGAACAACTTTTGTGGTGCCTTTCAGCTGCCTACCGGAGCAATGTAAAAACTACCAGGAGAACTCCTGTCTGGCACCTTCCCCGGTGGAGTTGTGCAGGGGGTGTGTTTGGAACATTTTGTCACCAGCCGAGTCCAAAATTCAGCGGTTCCCCATCTCAGCCCAGAAAGCAGGTAGAACAACTTTTGTGGTGTCTTTCAGATGCCTACCAAGGTAGTGTAAAAACTACTAAGAGAACTCCTGTCTGGCACCTTCCCCGGTGGAGTTGTGCAGGGGGTGTGTTTGGAACACTTTGTCACCGGCCGAGTCCAAAATTTAGCGATTCCCCATCTCAGCCCAGAAAGCAGGTAGAACAACTTTTGTGGTGTCTTTCAGATGCCTACCAAGGTAGTGTAAAAACTACCAGGAGAACTCCTGTCTGGCACCTTCCCCGGTGGAGTTGTGCATGGGGTGTGTTTGGAACATTTTGTCACCAGCCGAGTCCAAAATTCAGCTGTTCCCCATCTCAGCCCAGAAAGCAGGTAGAACAACTTTTGTGGTGTCTTTCAGATGCCTACCGGAGCAATGTAAAAACTACCAGGAGAACTCCTGTCTGGCACCTTCCCCGGTGGAGTTGTGCAGGGGGTGTGTTTGGAACATTTTGTCACCAGCCGAGTCCAAAATTCAGCGGTTCCCCATCTCAGCCCAGAAAGCAGGTAGAACAACTTTTGTGGTGCCTTTCAGATGCCTACCGGAGCAATGTAAAAACTACCAGGAGAACTCCTGTCTGGCACCTTCCCCGGTGGAGTTGTGCAGGGGGTGTGTTTGGAACATTTTGTCACCGGCCGAGTCCAAAATTCAGCGGTTCCCCATCTCAGCCCAGAAAGCAGGTAGAACATCTTTTGTGGTGTCTTTCAGATGCCTACCGGAGCAATGTAAAAACTACCAGGAGAACTCCTGTCTGGCACCTTCCCCGGTGGAGTTGTGCAGGGGGTGTGTTTGGAACATTTTGTCACCAGCCGAGTCCAAAATTCAGCGGTTCCCCATCTCAGCCCAGAAAGCAGGTAGAACAACTTTTGTGGTGTCTTTTAGATGCCTACCAAGGTAGTGTAAAAACTACCAAGAGAACTCCTGTCTGGCACCTTCCGTGGTGGAGTTGTGCATGGGGTGTGTTTGGAACATTTTGTCACCGGCCGACTCCAAAATTCAGCGGTTCCCCATCTCAGCCCAGAAAGCAGGTAGAACAACTTTTGTGGTGTCTTTCAGATGCCTACCGGAGCAATGTAAAAACTACCAGGAGAACTCCTGTCTGGCACCTTCCCCGGTGGAGTTGTGCAGGGGGTGTGTTTGGAACATTTTGTCACCAGCCGAGTCCAAAATTCAGCGTTTCCCCATCTCAGCCCAGAAAGCAGGTAGAACAACTTTTGTGGTGTCTTTTAGATGCCTACCAAGGTAGTGTAAAAACTACCAAGAGAACTCCTGTCTGGCACCTTCCCCGGTGGAGTTGTGCATGGGGTGTGTTTGGAACATTTTGTCACCGGCCGACTCCAAAATTCAGCGGTTCCCCATCTCAGCCCAGAAAGCAGGTAGAACAACTTTTGTGGTGTCTTTCAGATGCCTACCGGAGCAATGTAAAAACTACCAGGAGAACTCCTGTCTGGCACCTTCCCCGGTGGAGTTGTGCATGGGGTGTGTTTGGAACATTTTGTCACCAGCCGAGTCCAAAATTCAGCGGTTCCCCATCTCAGCCCAGAAAGCAGGTAGAACATCTTTTGTGGTATCTTTCAGATGCCTACCGGAGCAATGTAAAAACTACCAGGAGAACTCCTGTCTGGCACCTTCCCCGGTGGAGTTGTGCATGGGGTGTGTTTGGAACATTTTGTCACCGGCCGAGTCCAAAATTTAGCGTTTCCCCATCTCAGCCCAGAAAGCAGGTAGAACAACTTTTGTGGTGTCTTTCAGATGCCTACCAAGGTAGTGTAAAAACTACCAGGAGAACTCCTGTCTGGCACCTTCCCCGGTGGAGTTGTGCATGGGGTGTGTTTGGAACATTTTGTCACCGGCCGAGTCCAAAATTCAGCGATTCCCCATCTCAGCCCAGAAAGCAGGTAGAACAACTTTTGTGGTGTCTTTCAGCTGCCTACCAAGGTAGTGTAAAAACTACCAAGAGAACTCCTGTCTGGCACCTTCCCCGGTGGAGTTGTGCATGGGGTGTGTTTGGAACATTTTGTCACCAGCCGAGTCCAAAATTCAGCGGTTCCCCATCTCAGCCCAGAAAGCAGGTAGAACAACTTTTGTGGTGTCTTTCAGATGCCTACCAAGGTAGTGTAAAAACTACTAAGAGAACTCCTGTCTGGCACCTTCCCCGGTGGAGTTGTGCATGGGGTGTGTTTGGAACATTTTGTCACCGGCCGAGTCCAAAATTCAGCGATTCCCCATCTCAGCCCAGAAAGCAGGTAGAACAACTTTTGTGGTGTCTTTCAGATGCCTACCGGAGCAATGTAAAAACTACCAGGAGAACTCCTGTCTGGCACCTTCCCCGGTGGAGTTGTGCAGGGGGTGTGTTTGGAACATTTTGTCACCGGCCGAGTCCAAAATTCAGCGGTTCCCCATCTCAGCCCAGAAAGCAGGTAGAACATCTTTTGTGGTATCTTTCAGATGCCTACCGGAGCAATGTAAAAACTACCAGGAGAACTCCTGTCTGGCACCTTCCCCGGTGGAGTTGTGCATGGGGTGTGTTTGGAACATTTTGTCACCAGCCGAGTCCAAAATTCAGCGGTTCCCCATCTCAGCCCAGAAAGCAGGTAGAACAACTTTTGTGGTGTCTTTTAGATGCCTACCAAGGTAGTGTAAAAACTACCAAGAGAACTCCTGTCTGGCACCTTCCCCGGTGGAGTTGTGCAGGGGGTGTGTTTGGAACATTTTGTCACCAGCCGACTCCAAAATTCAGCGGTTCCCCATCTCAGCCCAGAAAGCAGGTAGAACAACTTTTGTGGTGTCTTTCAGATGCCTACCAAGGTAGTGTAAAAACTACCAAGAGAACTCCTGTCTGGCACCTTCCCCGGTGGAGTTGTGCATGGGGTGTGTTTGGAACATTTTGTCACCGGCCGAGTCCAAAATTCAGCGGTTCCCCATCTCAGCCCAGAAAGCAGGTAGAACAACTTTTGTGGTGTCTTTCAGATGCCTACCAAGGTAGTGTAAAAACTACCAGGAGAACTCCTGTCTGGCACCTTCCCCGGTGGAGTTGTGCATGGGGTGTGTTTGGAACATTTTGTCAACGGCCGAGTCCAAAATTCAGCGGTTCCCCATCTCAGCCCAGAAAGCAGGTAGAACAACTTTTCTTGTGCCTTTCAGCTGCCTACCAAGGTAGTGTAAAAACTACCAAGAGAACTCCTGTCTGGCACCTTCCCCGGTGGAGTTGTGCAGGGGGTGTGTTTGGAACATTTTGTCACCGGCCGACTCCAAAATTCAGCGTTTCCCCATCTCAGCCCAGAAAGCAGGTAGAACAACTTTTCTTGTGCCTTTCAGCTGCCTACCAAGGTAGTGTAAAAACTACCAACAGAATTCGTTCCTGGCACCTTCCCCGGTGGAGTTGTGCATGGGGTGTCTGTGGAACATTTTGTCACCGGCCGACTCCAAAATTCAGCGGTTCCCCATCTCAGCCCAGAAAGCAGGTAGAACAACTTTTGTGGTGTCTTTCAGATGCCTACCGGAGCAATGTAAAAACTACCAGGAGAACTCCTGTCTGGCACCTTCCCCGGTGGAGTTGTGCAGGGGGTGTGTTTGGAACATTTTGTCACCGGCCGAGTCCAAAATTCAGCGGTTCCCCATCTCAGCCCAGAAAGCAGGTAGAACATCTTTTGTGGTATCTTTCAGATGCCTACCGGAGCAATGTAAAAACTACCAGGAGAACTCCTGTCTGGCACCTTCCCCGGTGGAGTTGTGCATGGGGTGTGTTTGGAACATTTTGTCACCAGCCGAGTCCAAAATTCAGCGGTTCCCCATCTCAGCCCAGAAAGCAGGTAGAACAACTTTTGTGGTGTCTTTTAGATGCCTACCAAGGTAGTGTAAAAACTACCAGGAGAACTCCTGTCTGGCACCTTCCCCGGTGGAGTTGTGCATGGGGTGTGTTTGGAACATTTTGTCACCGGCCGACTCCAAAATTCAGCGGTTCCCCATCTCAGCCCAGAAAGCAGGAAGAACAACTTTTGTGGTGCCTTTCAAATGCCTACCAAGGTACTGTAAAAACTACCAAGAGAACTCCTGTCTGGCACCTTCCCCGGTGGAGTTGTGCATGGGGTGTGTTTGGAACATTTTGTCACCAGCCGACTCCAAAATTCAGCGTTTCCCCATCTCAGCCCAGAAAGCAGGTAGAACAACTTTTGTGGTGTCTTTCAGATGCCTACCAAGGTAGTGTAAAAACTACTAAGAGAACTCCTGTCTGGCACCTTCCCCGGTGGAGTTGTGCATGGGGTGTGTTTGGAACATTTTGTCACCGGCCGAGTCCAAAATTCAGCGATTCCCCATCTCAGCCCAGAAAGCAGGTAGAACAACTTTTGTGGTGTCTTTCAGATGCCTACCAAGGTAGTGTAAAAACTACCAGGAGAACTCCTGTCTGGCACCTTCCGTGGTGGAGTTGTGCATGGGTTGTGTTTGGAACATTTTGTCACCAGCCGAGTCCAAAATTCAGCTGTTCCCCATCTCAGCCCAGAAAGCAGGTAGAACAACTTTTGTGGTGTCTTTCAGATGCCTACCTGAGCAATGTAAAAACTACCAGGAGAACTCCTGTCTGGCACCTTCCCCGGTGGAGTTGTGCAGGGGGTGTGTTTGGAACATTTTGTCACCAGCCGACTCCAAAATTCAGCGGTTCCCTATCTCAGCCCAGAAAGCAGGTAGAACAACTTTTGTGGTGTCTTTCAGCTGCCTACCAAGGTAGTGTAAAAACTACCAAGAGAACTCCTGTCTGGCACCTTCCCCGGTGGAGTTGTGCATGGGGTGTGTTTGGAACATTTTGTCAACGGCCGAGTCCAAAATTCAGCGGTTCCCCATCTCAGCCCAGAAAGCAGGTAGAACAACTTTTGTGGTGTCTTTCAGATGCCTACCGGAGCAATGTAAAAACTACCAGGAGAACTCCTGTCTGGCACCTTCCCCGGTGGAGTTGTGCATGGGGTGTGTTTGGAACATTTTGTCACCGGCCGAGTCCAAAATTCAGCTGTTCCCCATCTCAGCCCAGAAAGCAGGTAGAACAACTTTTGTGGTGTCTTTCAGATGCCTACCGGAGCAATGTAAAAACTACCAGGAGAACTCCTGTCTGGCACCTTCCCCGGTGGAGTTGTGCATGGGGTGTGTTTGGAACATTTTGTCACCGGCCGAGTCCAAAATTCAGCGGTTCCCCATCTCAGCCCAGAAAGCAGGTAGAACATCTTTTGTGGTGTCTTTTAGATGCCTACCAAGGTAGTGTAAAAACTACCAAGAGAACTCCTGTCTGGCACCTTCCGTGGTGGAGTTGTGCATGGGGTGTGTTTGGAACATTTTGTCACCGGCCGACTCCAAAATTCAGCGGTTCCCCATCTCAGCCCAGAAAGCAGGAAGAACAACTTTTGTGGTGTCTTTCAGCTGCCTACCAAGGTAGTGTAAAAACTACCAGGAGAACTCCTGTCTGGCACCTTCCCCGGTGGAGTTGTGCATGGGGTGTGTTTGGAACATTTTGTCACCAGCCGACTCCAAAATTCAGCGGTTCCCCATCTCAGCCCAGAAAGCAGGTAGAACAACTTTTGTGGTGTCTTTCAGATGCCTACCAAGGTAGTGTAAAAACTACCAAGAGAACTCCTGTCTGGCACCTTCCCCGGTGGAGTTGTGCATGGGGTGTGTTTGGAACATTTTGTCACCGGCCGAGTCCAAAATTCAGCGATTCCCCATCTCAGCCCAGAAAGCAGGTAGAACAACTTTTGTGGTGTCTTTCAGATGCCTACCAAGGTAGTGTAAAAACTACCAGGAGAACTCCTGTCTGGCACCTTCCCCGGTGGAGTTGTGCATGGGGTGTGTTTGGAACATTTTGTCACCAGCCGACTCCAAAATTCAGCGTTTCCCCATCTCAGCCCACAAAGCAGGTAGAACAACTTTTGTGGTGTCTTTCAGATGCCTACCAAGGTAGTGTAAAAACTACTAAGAGAACTCCTGTCTGGCACCTTCCCCGGTGGAGTTGTGCATGGGGTGTGTTTGGAACATTTTGTCACCGGCCGAGTCCAAAATTCAGCGGTTCCCCATCTCAGCCCAGAAAGCAGGTAGAACAACTTTTGTGGTGTCTTTCAGATGCCTACCAAGGTAGTGTAAAAACTACCAAGAGAACTCCTGTCTGGCACCTTCCCCGGTGGAGTTGTGCATGGGGTGTGTTTGGAACATTTTGTCACCGGCCGACTCCAAAATTCAGCGGTTCCCCATCTCAGCCCAGAAAGCAGGTAGAACAACTTTTGTGGTGTCTTTCAGATGCCTACCGGAGCAATGTAAAACTACCAGGAGAACTCCTGTCTGGCACCTTCCCCGGTGGAGTTGTGCAGGGGGTGTGTTTGGAACATTTTGTCACCAGCCGAGTCCAAAATTCAGCGGTTCCCCATCTCAGCCCAGAAAGCAGGTAGAACAACTTTTGTGGTGTCTTTTAGATGCCTACCAAGGTAGTGTAAAAACTACCAAGAGAACTCCTGTCTGGCACCTTCCCCGGTGGAGTTGTGCATGGGGTGTGTTTGGAACATTTTGTCAACGGCCGAGTCCAAAATTCAGCGGTTCCCCATCTCAGCCCAGAAAGCAGGTAGAACAACTTTTGTGGTGTCTTTCAGATGCCTACTGGAGCAATGTAAAAACTACCAAGAGAACTCCTGTCTGGCACCTTCCCCGGTGGAGTTGTGCAGGGGGTGTGTTTGGAACATTTTGTCACCAGCCGAGTCCAAAATTCAGCGGTTCCCCATCTCAGCCCACAAAGCAGGTAGAACAACTTTTGTGGTGTCTTTTAGATGCCTACCAAGGTAGTGTAAAAACTACCAAGAGAACTCCTGTCTGGCACCTTCCCCGGTGGAGTTGTGCATGGGGTGTGTTTGGAACATTTTGTCACCGGCCGAGTCCAAAATTCAGCGGTTCCCCATCTCAGCCCAGAAAGCAGGTAGAACAACTTTTGTGGTGTCTTTCAGATGCCTACCGGAGCAATGTAAAACTACCAGGAGAACTCCTGTCTGGCA
This sequence comes from Falco cherrug, assembly GCF_023634085.1. NCBI lineage: Eukaryota > Metazoa > Chordata > Aves > Falconiformes > Falconidae > Falco > Falco cherrug. Next base: position 329,591 of record NW_026599479.1, on the reverse strand, counting down.
CCTTCCCCGGTGGAGTTGTGCAGGGGGTGTGTTTGGAACATTTTGTCACCAGCCGAGTCCAAAATTCAGCGGTTCCCCATCTCAGCCCAGAAAGCAGGTAGAACAACTTTTGTGGTGTCTTTTAGATGCCTACCAAGGTAGTGTAAAAACTACCAAGAGAACTCCTGTCTGGCACCTTCCCCGGTGGAGTTGTGCATGGGGTGTGTTTGGAACATTTTGTCACCGGCCGACTCCAAAATTCAGCGGTTCCCCATCTCAGCCCAGAAAGCAGGTAGAACAACTTTTGTGGTGTCTTTCAGATGCCTACCGGAGCAATGTAAAAACTACCAGGAGAACTCCTGTCTGGCACCTTCCCCGGTGGAGTTGTGCATGGGGTGTGTTTGGAACATTTTGTCACCAGCCGAGTCCAAAATTCAGCGGTTCCCCATCTCAGCCCAGAAAGCAGGTAGAACATCTTTTGTGGTATCTTTCAGATGCCTACCGGATCAATGTAAAAACTACCAGGAGAACTCCTGTCTGGCACCTTCCCCGGTGGAGTTGTGCAGGGGGTGTGTTTGGAACATTTTGTCACCGGCCGAGTCCAAAATTTAGCGTTTCCCCATCTCAGCCCAGAAAGCAGGTAGAACAACTTTTGTGGTGTCTTTCAGATGCCTACCAAGGTAGTGTAAAAACTACCAGGAGAACTCCTTTCTGGCACCTTCCCCGGTGGAGTTGTGCATGGGGTGTGTTTGGAACATTTTGTCACCGGCCGAGTCCAAAATTCAGCGATTCCCCATCTCAGCCCAGAAAGCAGGTAGAACATCTTTTGTGGTGTCTTTCAGATGCCTACCGGAGCAATGTAAAAACTACCAGGAGAACTCCTGTCTGGCACCTTCCCCGGTGGAGTTGTGCAGGGGGTGTGTTTGGAACATTTTGTCACCAGCCGAGTCCAAAATTCAGCGGTTCCCCATCTCAGCCCAGAAAGCAGGTAGAACAACTTTTGTGGTGTCTTTTAGATGCCTACCAAGGTAGTGTAAAAACTACCAAGAGAACTCCTGTCTGGCACCTTCCCCGGTGGAGTTGTGCATGGGGTGTGTTTGGAACATTTTGTCACCGGCCGACTCCAAAATTCAGCGGTTCCCCATCTCAGCCCAGAAAGCAGGTAGAACAACTTTTGTGGTGTCTTTCAGATGCCTACCGGAGCAATGTAAAAACTACCAGGAGAACTCCTGTCTGGCACCTTCCCCGGTGGAGTTGTGCAGGGGGTGTGTTTGGAACATTTTGTCACCAGCCGAGTCCAAAATTCAGCGTTTCCCCATCTCAGCCCAGAAAGCAGGTAGAACAACTTTTGTGGTGTCTTTTAGATGCCTACCAAGGTAGTGTAAAAACTACCAAGAGAACTCCTGTCTGGCACCTTCCCCGGTGGAGTTGTGCATGGGGTGTGTTTGGAACATTTTGTCACCGGCCGACTCCAAAATTCAGCGGTTCCCCATCTCAGCCCAGAAAGCAGGTAGAACAACTTTTGTGGTGTCTTTCAGATGCCTACCGGAGCAATGTAAAAACTACCAGGAGAACTCCTGTCTGGCACCTTCCCCGGTGGAGTTGTGCATGGGGTGTGTTTGGAACATTTTGTCACCAGCCGAGTCCAAAATTCAGCGGTTCCCCATCTCAGCCCAGAAAGCAGGTAGAACATCTTTTGTGGTATCTTTCAGATGCCTACCGGAGCAATGTAAAAACTACCAGGAGAACTCCTGTCTGGCACCTTCCCCGGTGGAGTTGTGCAGGGGGTGTGTTTGGAACATTTTGTCACCGGCCGAGTCCAAAATTTAGCGTTTCCCCATCTCAGCCCAGAAAGCAGGTAGAACAACTTTTGTGGTGTCTTTCAGATGCCTACCAAGGTAGTGTAAAAACTACCAGGAGAACTCCTGTCTGGCACCTTCCCCGGTGGAGTTGTGCATGGGGTGTGTTTGGAACATTTTGTCACCGGCCGAGTCCAAAATTCAGCGATTCCCCATCTCAGCCCAGAAAGCAGGTAGAACAACTTTTGTGGTGTCTTTCAGCTGCCTACCAAGGTAGTGTAAAAACTACCAAGAGAACTCCTGTCTGGCACCTTCCCCGGTGGAGTTGTGCATGGGGTGTGTTTGGAACATTTTGTCACCAGCCGAGTCCAAAATTCAGCGGTTCCCCATCTCAGCCCAGAAAGCAGGTAGAACAACTTTTGTGGTGTCTTTCAGATGCCTACCAAGGTAGTGTAAAAACTACTAAGAGAACTCCTGTCTGGCACCTTCCCCGGTGGAGTTGTGCATGGGGTGTGTTTGGAACATTTTGTCACCGGCCGAGTCCAAAATTCAGCGGTTCCCCATCTCAGCCCAGAAAGCAGGTAGAACAACTTTTGTGGTGTCTTTCAGATGCCTACCGGAGCAATGTAAAAACTACCAGGAGAACTCCTGTCTGGCACCTTCCCCGGTGGAGTTGTGCAGGGGGTGTGTTTGGAACATTTTGTCACCGGCCGAGTCCAAAATTCAGCGGTTCCCCATCTCAGCCCAGAAAGCAGGTAGAACATCTTTTGTGGTATCTTTCAGATGCCTACCGGAGCAATGTAAAAACTACCAGGAGAACTCCTGTCTGGCACCTTCCCCGGTGGAGTTGTGCATGGGGTGTGTTTGGAACATTTTGTCACCAGCCGAGTCCAAAATTCAGCGGTTCCCCATCTCAGCCCAGAAAGCAGGTACAACAACTTTTGTGGTGTCTTTTAGATGCCTACCAAGGTAGTGTAAAAACTACCAAGAGAACTCCTGTCTGGCACCTTCCCCGGTGGAGTTGTGCAGGGGGTGTGTTTGGAACATTTTGTCACCAGCCGACTCCAAAATTCAGCGGTTCCCCATCTCAGCCCAGAAAGCAGGTAGAACAACTTTTGTGGTGTCTTTCAGATGCCTACCAAGGTAGTGTAAAAACTACCAAGAGAACTCCTGTCTGGCACCTTCCCCGGTGGAGTTGTGCATGGGGTGTGTTTGGAACATTTTGTCACCGGCCGACTCCAAAATTCAGCGGTTCCCCATCTCAGCCCAGAAAGCAGGTAGAACAACTTTTGTGGTGTCTTTCAGATGCCTACCAAGGTAGTGTAAAAACTACCAGGAGAACTCCTGTCTGGCACCTTCCCCGGTGGAGTTGTGCATGGGGTGTGTTTGGAACATTTTGTCAACGGCCGAGTCCAAAATTCAGCGGTTCCCCATCTCAGCCCAGAAAGCAGGTAGAACAACTTTTCTTGTGCCTTTCAGCTGCCTACCAAGGTAGTGTAAAAACTACCAAGAGAACTCCTGTCTGGCACCTTCCCCGGTGGAGTTGTGCATGGGGTGTGTTTGGAACATTTTGTCACCGGCCGACTCCAAAATTCAGCGTTTCCCCATCTCAGCCCAGAAAGCAGGTAGAACAACTTTTCTTGTGCCTTTCAGCTGCCTACCAAGGTAGTGTAAAAACTACCAACAGAATTCGTTCCTGGCACCTTCCCCGGTGGAGTTGTGCATGGGGTGTCTGTGGAACATTTTGTCACCGGCCGACTCCAAAATTCAGCGGTTCCCCATCTCAGCCCAGAAAGCAGGTAGAACAACTTTTGTGGTGTCTTTCAGATGCCTACCGGAGCAATGTAAAAACTACCAGGAGAACTCCTGTCTGGCACCTTCCCCGGTGGAGTTGTGCAGGGGGTGTGTTTGGAACATTTTGTCACCGGCCGAGTCCAAAATTCAGCGGTTCCCCATCTCAGCCCAGAAAGCAGGTAGAACATCTTTTGTGGTATCTTTCAGATGCCTACCGGAGCAATGTAAAAACTACCAGGAGAACTCCTGTCTGGCACCTTCCCCGGTGGAGTTGTGCATGGGGTGTGTTTGGAACATTTTGTCACCAGCCGAGTCCAAAATTCAGCGGTTCCCCATCTCAGCCCAGAAAGCAGGTAGAACAACTTTTGTGGTGTCTTTTAGATGCCTACCAAGGTAGTGTAAAAACTACCAGGAGAACTCCTGTCTGGCACCTTCCCCGGTGGAGTTGTGCATGGGGTGTGTTTGGAACATTTTGTCACCGGCCGACTCCAAAATTCAGCGGTTCCCCATCTCAGCCCAGAAAGCAGGAAGAACAACTTTTGTGGTGCCTTTCAAATGCCTACCAAGGTACTGTAAAAACTACCAAGAGAACTCCTGTCTGGCACCTTCCCCGGTGGAGTTGTGCATGGGGTGTGTTTGGAACATTTTGTCACCAGCCGACTCCAAAATTCAGCGTTTCCCCATCTCAGCCCAGAAAGCAGGTAGAACAACTTTTGTGGTGTCTTTCAGATGCCTACCAAGGTAGTGTAAAAACTACTAAGAGAACTCCTGTCTGGCACCTTCCCCGGTGGAGTTGTGCATGGGGTGTGTTTGGAACATTTTGTCACCGGCCGAGTCCAAAATTCAGCGATTCCCCATCTCAGCCCAGAAAGCAGGTAGAACAACTTTTGTGGTGTCTTTCAGATGCCTACCAAGGTAGTGTAAAAACTACCAGGAGAACTCCTGTCTGGCACCTTCCGTGGTGGAGTTGTGCATGGGGTGTGTTTGGAACATTTTGTCACCAGCCGAGTCCAAAATTCAGCTGTTCCCCATCTCAGCCCAGAAAGCAGTTAGAACAACTTTTGTGGTGTCTTTCAGATGCCTACCTGAGCAATGTAAAAACTACCAGGAGAACTCCTGTCTGGCACCTTCCCCGGTGGAGTTGTGCAGGGGGTGTGTTTGGAACATTTTGTCACCAGCCGACTCCAAAATTCAGCGGTTCCCTATCTCAGCCCAGAAAGCAGGTAGAACAACTTTTGTGGTGTCTTTCAGCTGCCTACCAAGGTAGTGTAAAAACTACCAAGAGAACTCCTGTCTGGCACCTTCCCCGGTGGAGTTGTGCATGGGGTGTGTTTGGAACATTTTGTCACCGGCCGAGTCCAAAATTCAGCGGTTCCCCATCTCAGCCCAGAAAGCAGGTAGAACAACTTTTGTGGTGTCTTTCAGATGCCTACCGGAGCAATGTAAAAACTACCAGGAGAACTCCTGTCTGGCACCTTCCCCGGTGGAGTTGTGCATGGGGTGTGTTTGGAACATTTTGTCACCGGCCGAGTCCAAAATTCAGCTGTTCCCCATCTCAGCCCAGAAAGCAGGTAGAACAACTTTTGTGGTGTCTTTCAGATGCCTACCGGAGCAATGTAAAAACTACCAGGAGAACTCCTGTCTGGCACCTTCCCCGGTGGAGTTGTGCATGGGGTGTGTTTGGAACATTTTGTCACCGGCCGAGTCCAAAATTCAGCGGTTCCCCATCTCAGCCCAGAAAGCAGGTAGAACATCTTTTGTGGTGTCTTTTAGATGCCTACCAAGGTAGTGTAAAAACTACCAAGAGAACTCCTGTCTGGCACCTTCCGTGGTGGAGTTGTGCATGGGGTGTGTTTGGAACATTTTGTCACCGGCCGACTCCAAAATTCAGCGGTTCCCCATCTCAGCCCAGAAAGCAGGAAGAACAACTTTTGTGGTGTCTTTCAGCTGCCTACCAAGGTAGTGTAAAAACTACCAGGAGAACTCCTGTCTGGCACCTTCCCCGGTGGAGTTGTGCATGGGGTGTGTTTGGAACATTTTGTCACCAGCCGACTCCAAAATTCAGCGGTTCCCCATCTCAGCCCAGAAAGCAGGTAGAACAACTTTTGTGGTGTCTTTCAGATGCCTACCAAGGTAGTGTAAAAACTACCAAGAGAACTCCTGTCTGGCACCTTCCCCGGTGGAGTTGTGCATGGGGTGTGTTTGGAACATTTTGTCACCGGCCGAGTCCAAAATTCAGCGATTCCCCATCTCAGCCCAGAAAGCAGGTAGAACAACTTTTGTGGTGTCTTTCAGATGCCTACCAAGGTAGTGTAAAAACTACCATGAGAACTCCTGTCTGGCACCTTCCCCGGTGGAGTTGTGCATGGGGTGTGTTTGGAACATTTTGTCACCAGCCGACTCCAAAATTCAGCGTTTCCCCATCTCAGCCCAGAAAGCAGGTAGAACAACTTTTGTGGTGTCTTTCAGATGCCTACCAAGGTAGTGTAAAAACTACTAAGAGAACTCCTGTCTGGCACCTTCCCCGGTGGAGTTGTGCATGGGGTGTGTTTGGAACATTTTGTCACCGGCCGAGTCCAAAATTCAGCGGTTCCCCATCTCAGCCCAGAAAGCAGGTAGAACAACTTTTGTGGTGTCTTTCAGATGCCTACCAAGGTAGTGTAAAAACTACCAAGAGAACTCCTGTCTGGCACCTTCCCCGGTGGAGTTGTGCAGGGGGTGTGTTTGGAACATTTTGTCACCGGCCGACTCCAAAATTCAGCGGTTCCCCATCTCAGCCCAGAAAGCAGGTAGAACAACTTTTGTGGTGTCTTTCAGATGCCTACCGGAGCAATGTAAAACTACCAGGAGAACTCCTGTCTGGCACCTTCCCCGGTGGAGTTGTGCAGGGGGTGTGTTTGGAACATTTTGTCACCAGCCGAGTCCAAAATTCAGCGGTTCCCCATCTCAGCCCAGAAAGCAGGTAGAACAACTTTTGTGGTGTCTTTTAGATGCCTACCAAGGTAGTGTAAAAACTACCAAGAGAACTCCTGTCTGGCACCTTCCCCGGTGGAGTTGTGCATGGGGTGTGTTTGGAACATTTTGTCAACGGCCGAGTCCAAAATTCAGCGGTTCCCCATCTCAGCCCAGAAAGCAGGTAGAACAACTTTTGTGGTGTCTTTCAGATGCCTACTGGAGCAATGTAAAAACTACCAAGAGAACTCCTGTCTGGCACCTTCCCCGGTGGAGTTGTGCAGGGGGTGTGTTTGGAACATTTTGTCACCAGCCGAGTCCAAAATTCAGCGGTTCCCCATCTCAGCCCAGAAAGCAGGTAGAACAACTTTTGTGGTGTCTTTTAGATGCCTACCAAGGTAGTGTAAAAACTACCAAGAGAACTCCTGTCTGGCACCTTCCCCGGTGGAGTTGTGCATGGGGTGTGTTTGGAACATTTTGTCACCGGCCGACTCCAAAATTCAGCGGTTCCCCATCTCAGCCCAGAAAGCAGGTAGAACAACTTTTGTGGTGTCTTTCAGATGCCTACCGGAACAATGTAAAACTACCAGGAGAACTCCTGTCTGGCACCTTCCCCGGTGGAGTTGTGCAGGGGGTGTGTTTGGAACATTTTGTCACCAGCCGAGTCCAAAATTCAGCGGTTCCCCATCTCAGCCCAGAAAGCAGGTAGAACAACTTTTGTGGTGTCTTTTAGATGCCTACCAAGGTAGTGTAAAAACTACCAAGAGAACTCCTGTCTGGCACCTTCCCCGGTGGAGTTGTGCATGGGGTGTGTTTGGAACATTTTGTCACCGGCCGACTCCAAAATTCAGCGGTTCCCCATCTCAGCCCAGAAAGCAGGTAGAACAACTTTTGTGGTGTCTTTCAGATGCCTACCGGAGCAATGTAAAAACTACCAGGAGAACTCCTGTCTGGCACCTTCCCCGGTGGAGTTGTGCATGGGGTGTGTTTGGAACATTTTGTCACCAGCCGACTCCAAAATTCAGCGGTTCCCCATCTCAGCCCAGAAAGCAGGTAGAACATCTTTTGTGGTATCTTTCAGATGCCTACCGGATCAATGTAAAAACTACCAGGAGAACTCCTGTCTGGCACCTTCCCCGGTGGAGTTGTGCAGGGGGTGTGTTTGGAACATTTTGTCACCGGCCGAGTCCAAAATTTAGCGTTTCCCCATCTCAGCCCAGAAAGCAGGTAGAACAACTTTTGTGGTGTCTTTCAGATGCCTACCAAGGTAGTGTAAAAACTACCAGGAGAACTCCTTTCTGGCACCTTCCCCGGTGGAGTTGTGCATGGGGTGTGTTTGGAACATTTTGTCACCGGCCGAGTCCAAAATTCAGCGATTCCCCATCTCAGCCCAGAAAGCAGGTAGAACAACTTTTGTGGTGTCTTTCAGCTGCCTACCAAGGTAGTGTAAAAACTACCAAGAGAACTCCTGTCTGGCACCTTCCCCGGTGGAGTTGTGCATGGGGTGTGTTTGGAACATTTTGTCACCAGCCGACTCCAAAATTCAGTGTTTCCCCATCTCAGCCCAGAAAGCAGGTAGAACAACTTTTGTGGTGTCTTTCAGATGCCTACCAAGGTAGTGTAAAAACTACTAAGAGAACTCCTGTCTGGCACCTTCCCCGGTGGAGTTGTGCAGGGGGTGTGTTTGGAACATTTTGTCACCGGCCGAGTCCAAAATTCAGCGGTTCCCCATTTCAGCCCACAAAGCAGGTAGAACAACTTTTGTGGTGTCTTTCAGATGCCTACCAAGGTAGTGTAAAAACTACCAGGAGAACTCCTGTCTGGCACCTTCCCCGGTGGAGTTGTGCATGGGGTGTGTTTGGAACATTTTGTCACCAGCCGAGTCCAAAATTCAGCGGTTCCCCATCTCAGCCCAGAAAGCAGGTAGAACATCTTTTGTGGTATCTTTCAGATGCCTACTGAATCAATGTAAAAACTACCAGGAGAACTCCTGTCTGGCACCTTCCCCGGTGGAGTTGTGCAGGGGGTGTGTTTGGAACATTTTGCCACCAGCCGACTCCAAAATTCAGCGGTTCCCCATCTCAGCCCAGAAAGCAGGAAGAACAACTTTTGTGGTGCCTTTCAAATGCCTACCAAGGTAGTGTAAAAACTACCAGGAGAACTCCTGTCTGGCACCTTCCCCGGTGGAGTTGTGCATGGGGTGTCTGTGAAACATTTTGTCACCGGCCGAGTCCAAAATTCAGCGTTTCCCCATCTCAGCCCAGAAAGCAGGTAGAACAACTTTTGTGGTGTCTTTCAGATGCCTACCGGAGCAATGTAAAAACTACCAGGAGAACTCCTGTCTGGCACCTTCCCCGGTGGAGTTGTGCAGGGGGTGTGTTTGGAACATTTTATCACCAGCCGAGTCCAAAATTCAGCGTTTCCCCATCTCAGCCCAGAAAGCAGGTAGAACAACTTTTGTGGTGTCTTTCAGCTGCCTACCAAGGTAGTGTAAAAACTACCAAGAGAACTCCTGTCTGGCACCTTCCCCGGTGGAGTTGTGCATGGGGTGTGTTTGGAACATTTTGTCACCGGCCGAGTCCAAAATTCAGCGATTCCCCATCTCAGCCCAGAAAGCAGGTAGAACAACTTTTGTGGTGTCTTTCAGCTGCCTACCAAGGTAGTGTAAAAACTACCAGGAGAACTCCTGTCTGGCACCTTCCCCGGTGGAGTTGTGCATGGGGTGTGTTTGGAACATTTTGTCAACGGCCGAGTCCAAAATTCAGCGGTTCCCCATCTCAGCCCACAAAGCAGGTAGAACAACTTTTCTTGTGCCTTTCAGCTGCCTACCAAGGTAGTGTAAAAACTACCAACAGAATTCGTTCCTGGCACCTTCCCCGGTGGAGTTGTGCAGGGGGTGTGTTTGGAACATTTTGTCACCGGCCGACTCCAAAATTCAGCGGTTCCCCATCTCAGCCCAGAAAGCAGGTAGAACAACTTTTTTGGTGTCTTTCAGATGCCTACCGGACCAATGTAAAAACTACCAGGAGAACTCCTGTCTGGCACCTTCCCCGGTGGAGTTGTGCATGGGGTGTGTTTGGAACATTTTGTCACCGGCCGACTCCAAAATTCAGCGATTCCCCATCTCAGCCCAGAAAGCAGGTAGAACAACTTTTGTGGTGTCTTTCAGATGCCTACCAAGGTAGTGTAAAAACTACCAGGAGAACTCCTGTCTGGCACCTTCCCCGGTGGAGTTGTGCATGGGGTGTGTTTGGAACATTTTGTCACCAGCCGACTCCAAAATTCAGCGTTTCCCCATCTCAGCCCAGAAAGCAGGTAGAACAACTTTTGTGGTGTCTTTCAGATGCCTACCAAGGTAGTGTAAAAACTACTAAGAGAACTCCTGTCTGGCACCTTCCCCGGTGGAGTTGTGCATGGGGTGTGTTTGGAACATTTTGTCACCGGCCGAGTCCAAAATTCAGCGATTACCCATCTCAGCCCAGAAAGCAGGTAGAACAACTTTTGTGGTGTCTTTCAGCTGCCTACCAAGGTAGTGTAAAAACTACCAGGAGAACTCCTGTCTGGCACCTTCCCCGGTGGAGTTGTGCATGGGGTGTGTTTGGAACATTTTGTCACCAGCCGACTCCAAAATTCAGCGTTTCCCCATCTCAGCCCAGAAAGCAGGTAGAACAACTTTTGTGGTGTCTTTCAGATGCCTACCAAGGTAGTGTAAAAACTACTAAGAGAACTCCTGTCTGGCACCTTCCCCGGTGGAGTTGTGCATGGGGTGTGTTTGGAACATTTTGTCACCGGCCGAGTCCAAAATTCAGCGATTCCCCATCTCAGCCCAGAAAGCAGGTAGAACAACTTTTGTGGTGTCTTTCAGATGCCTACCAAGGTAGTGTAAAAACTACCAGGAGAACTCCTGTCTGGCACCTTCCGTGGTGGAGTTGTGCATGGGGTGTGTTTGGAACATTTTGTCACCAGCCGAGTCCAAAATTCAGCTGTTCCCCATCTCAGCCCAGAAAGCAGGTAGAACAACTTTTGTGGTGTCTTTCAGATGCCTACCTGAGCAATGTAAAAACTACCAGGAGAACTCCTGTCTGGCACCTTCCCCGGTGGAGTTGTGCAGGGGGTGTGTTTGGAACATTTTGTCACCAGCCGACTCCAAAATTCAGCGGTTCCCTATCTCAGCCCAGAAAGCAGGTAGAACAACTTTTGTGGTGTCTTTCAGCTGCCTACCAAGGTAGTGTAAAAACTACCAAGAGAACTCCTGTCTGGCACCTTCCCCGGTGGAGTTGTGCATGGGGTGTGTTTGGAACATTTTGTCAACGGCCGAGTCCAAAATTCAGCGGTTCCCCATCTCAGCCCAGAAAGCAGGTAGAACAACTTTTGTGGTGTCTTTCAGATGCCTACCGGAGCAATGTAAAAACTACCAGGAGAACTCCTGTCTGGCACCTTCCCCGGTGGAGTTGTGCATGGGGTGTGTTTGGAACATTTTGTCACCGGCCGAGTCCAAAATTCAGCTGTTCCCCATCTCAGCCCAGAAAGCAGGTAGAACAACTTTTGTGGTGTCTTTCAGATGCCTACCGGAGCAATGTAAAAACTACCAGGAGAACTCCTGTCTGGCACCTTCCCCGGTGGAGTTGTGCATGGGGTGTGTTTGGAACATTTTGTCACCGGCCGAGTCCAAAATTCAGCGGTTCCCCATCTCAGCCCAGAAAGCAGGTAGAACATCTTTTGTGGTGTCTTTTAGATGCCTACCAAGGTAGTGTAAAAACTACCAAGAGAACTCCTGTCTGGCACCTTCCGTGGTGGAGTTGTGCATGGGGTGTGTTTGGAACATTTTGTCACCGGCCGACTCCAAAATTCAGCGGTTCCCCATCTCAGCCCAGAAAGCAGGTAGAACAACTTTTGTGGTGTCTTTCAGATGCCTACTGGAGCAATGTAAAAACTACCAAGAGAACTCCTGTCTGGCACCTTCCCCGGTGGAGTTGTGCAGGGGGTGTGTTTGGAACATTTTGTCACCAGCCGAGTCCAAAATTCAGCGGTTCCCCATCTCAGCCCAGAAAGCAGGTAGAACAACTTTTGTGGTGTCTTTTAGATGCCTACCAAGGTAGTGTAAAAACTACCAAGAGAACTCCTGTCTGGCACCTTCCCCGGTGGAGTTGTGCATGGGGTGTGTTTGGAACATTTTGTCACCGGCCGACTCCAAAATTCAGCGTTTCCCCATCTCAGCCCAGAAAGCAGGTAGAACAACTTTTGTGGTGTCTTTCAGATGCCTACCAAGGTAGTGTAAAAACTACTAAGAGAACTCCTGTCTGGCACCTTCCCCGGTGGAGTTGTGCATGGGGTGTGTTTGGAACATTTTGTCACCGGCCGAGTCCAAAATTCAGCGATTCCCCATCTCAGCCCAGAAAGCAGGTAGAACAACTTTTGTGGTGTCTTTCAGATGCCTACCAAGGTAGTGTAAAAACTACCAGGAGAACTCCTGTCTGGCACCTTCCGTGGTGGAGTTGTGCATGGGGTGTGTTTGGAACATTTTGTCACCAGCCGAGTCCAAAATTCAGCTGTTCCCCATCTCAGCCCAGAAAGCAGGTAGAACAACTTTTGTGGTGTCTTTCAGATGCCTACCTGAGCAATGTAAAAACTACCAGGAGAACTCCTGTCTGGCACCTTCCCCGGTGGAGTTGTGCAGGGGGTGTGTTTGGAACATTTTGTCACCAGCCGACTCCAAAATTCAGCGGTTCCCTATCTCAGCCCAGAAAGCAGGTAGAACAACTTTTGTGGTGTCTTTCAGCTGCCTACCAAGGTAGTGTAAAAACTACCAAGAGAACTCCTGTCTGGCACCTTCCCCGGTGGAGTTGTGCATGGGGTGTGTTTGGAACATTTTGTCAACGGCCGAGTCCAAAATTCAGCGGTTCCCCATCTCAGCCCAGAAAGCAGGTAGAACAACTTTTGTGGTGTCTTTCAGATGCCTACCGGAGCAATGTAAAAACTACCAGGAGAACTCCTGTCTGGCACCTTCCCCGGTGGAGTTGTGCATGGGGTGTGTTTGGAACATTTTGTCACCGGCCGAGTCCAAAATTCAGCTGTTCCCCATCTCAGCCCAGAAAGCAGGTAGAACAACTTTTGTGGTGTCTTTCAGATGCCTACCGGAGCAATGTAAAAACTACCAGGAGAACTCCTGTCTGGCACCTTCCCCGGTGGAGTTGTGCATGGGGTGTGTTTGGAACATTTTGTCACCGGCCGAGTCCAAAATTCAGCGGTTCCCCATCTCAGCCCAGAAAGCAGGTAGAACATCTTTTGTGGTGTCTTTTAGATGCCTACCAAGGTAGTGTAAAAACTACCAAGAGAACTCCTGTCTGGCACCTTCCGTGGTGGAGTTGTGCATGGGGTGTGTTTGGAACATTTTGTCACCGGCCGACTCCAAAATTCAGCGGTTCCCCATCTCAGCCCAGAAAGCAGGAAGAACAACTTTTGTGGTGTCTTTCAGATGCCTACCAAGGTAGTGTAAAAACTACCAGGAGAACTCCTGTCTGGCACCTTCCCCGGTGGAGTTGTGCATGGGGTGTGTTTGGAACATTTTGTCACCAGCCGACTCCAAAATTCAGCGGTTCCCCATCTCAGCCCAGAAAGCAGGTAGAACAACTTTTGTGGTGTCTTTCAGATGCCTACCAAGGTAGTGTAAAAACTACCAAGAGAACTCCTGTCTGGCACCTTCCCCGGTGGAGTTGTGCATGGGGTGTGTTTGGAACATTTTGTCACCGGCTGAGTCCAAAATTCAGCGATTCCCCATCTCAGCCCAGAAAGCAGGTAGAACAACTTTTGTGGTGTCTTTCAGATGCCTACCAAGGTAGTGTAAAAACTACCATGAGAACTCCTGTCTGGCACCTTCCCCGGTGGAGTTGTGCATGGGGTGTGTTTGGAACATTTTGTCACCGGCCGAGTCCAAAATTCAGCGGTTCCCCATCTCAGCCCAGAAAGCAGGTAGAACAACTTTTGTGGTGTCTTTCAGATGCCTACCGGAGCAATGTAAAACTACCAGGAGAACTCCTGTCTGGCACCTTCCCCGGTGGAGTTGTGCGGGGGGTGTGTTTGGAACATTTTGTCACCAGCCGAGTCCAAAATTCAGCGGTTCCCCATCTCAGCCCAGAAAGCAGGTAGAACAACTTTTGTGGTGTCTTTTAGATGCCTACCAAGGTAGTGTAAAAACTACCAAGAGAACTCCTGTCTGGCACCTTCCCCGGTGGAGTTGTGCATGGGGTGTGTTTGGAACATTTTGTCAACGGCCGAGTCCAAAATTCAGCGGTTCCCCATCTCAGCCCAGAAAGCAGGTAGAACAACTTTTGTGGTGTCTTTCAGATGCCTACTGGAGCAATGTAAAAAACTACCAAGAGAACTCCTGTCTGGCACCTTCCCCGGTGGAGTTGTGCAGGGGGTGTGTTTGGAACATTTTGTCACCAGCCGAGTCCAAAATTCAGCGGTTCCCCATCTCAGCCCAGAAAGCAGGTAGAACAACTTTTGTGGTGTCTTTTAGATGCCTACCAAGGTAGTGTAAAAACTACCAAGAGAACTCCTGTCTGGCACCTTCCCCGGTGGAGTTGTGCATGGGGTGTGTTTGGAACATTTTGTCACCGGCCGACTCCAAAATTCAGCGGTTCCCCATCTCAGCCCAGAAAGCAGGTAGAACAACTTTTGTGGTGTCTTTCAGATGCCTACCGGAGCAATGTAAAACTACCAGGAGAACTCCTGTCTGGCACCTTCCCCGGTGGAGTTGTGCAGGGGGTGTGTTTGGAACATTTTGTCACCAGCCGAGTCCAAAATTCAGCGGTTCCCCATCTCAGCCCAGAAAGCAGGTAGAACAACTTTTGTGGTGTCTTTTAGATGCCTACCAAGGTAGTGTAAAAACTACCAAGAGAACTCCTGTCTGGCACCTTCCCCGGTGGAGTTGTGCATGGGGTGTGTTTGGAACATTTTGTCACCGGCCGACTCCAAAATTCAGCGGTTCCCCATCTCAGCCCAGAAAGCAGGTAGAACAACTTTTGTGGTGTCTTTCAGATGCCTACCGGAGCAATGTAAAAACTACCAGGAGAACTCCTGTCTGGCACCTTCCCCGGTGGAGTTGTGCATGGGGTGTGTTTGGAACATTTTGTCACCAGCCGAGTCCAAAATTCAGCGGTTCCCCATCTCAGCCCAGAAAGCAGGTAGAACATCTTTTGTGGTATCTTTCAGATGCCTACCGGATCAATGTAAAAACTACCAGGAGAACTCCTGTCTGGCACCTTCCCCGGTGGAGTTGTGCAGGGGGTGTGTTTGGAACATTTTGTCACCGGCCGAGTCCAAAATTTAGCGTTTCCCCATCTCAGCCCAGAAAGCAGGTAGAACAACTTTTGTGGTGTCTTTCAGATGCCTACCAAGGTAGTGTAAAAACTACCAGGAGAACTCCTGTCTGGCACCTTCCCCGGTGGAGTTGTGCATGGGGTGTGTTTGGAACATTTTGTCACCGGCGAGTCCAAAATTCAGCGATTCCCCATCTCAGCCCAGAAAGCAGGTAGAACAACTTTTGTGGTGTCTTTCAGCTGCCTACCAAGGTAGTGTAAAAACTACCAAGAGAACTCCTGTCTGGCACCTTCCCCGGTGGAGTTGTGCATGGGGTGTGTTTGGAACATTTTGTCACCAGCCGACTCCAAAATTCAGTGTTTCCCCATCTCAGCCCAGAAAGCAGGTAGAACAACTTTTGTGGTGTCTTTCAGATGCCTACCAAGGTAGTGTAAAAACTACTAAGAGAACTCCTGTCTGGCACCTTCCCCGGTGGAGTTGTGCAGGGGGTGTGTTTGGAACATTTTGTCACCGGCCGAGTCCAAAATTCAGCGGTTCCCCATCTCAGACCACAAAGCAGGTAGAACAACTTTTGTGGTGTCTTTCAGATGCCTACCAAGGTAGTGTAAAAACTACTAAGAGAACTCCTGTCTGGCACCTTCCCCGGTGGAGTTGTGCATGGGGTGTGTTTGGAACATTTTGTCACCAGCCGAGTCCAAAATTCAGCGGTTCCCCATCTCAGCCCAGAAAGCAGGTAGAACATCTTTTGTGGTATCTTTCAGATGCCTACTGAATCAATGTAAAAACTACCAGGAGAACTCCTGTCTGGCACCTTCCCCGGTGGAGTTGTGCAGGGGGTGTGTTTGGAACATTTTGGCACCAGCCGACTCCAAAATTCAGCGGTTCCCCATCTCAGCCCAGAAAGCAGGAAGAACAACTTTTGTGGTGCCTTTCAAATGCCTACCAAGGTAGTGTAAAAACTACCAGGAGAACTCCTGTCTGGCACCTTCCCCGGTGGAGTTGTGCATGGGGTGTCTGTGAAACATTTTGTCACCGGCCGAGTCCAAAATTCAGCGGTTCCCCATCTCAGGCCAGAAAGCAGGTAGAACAACTTTTGTGGTGTCTTTCAGATGCCTACCGGAGCAATGTAAAAACTACCAGGAGAACTCCTGTCTGGCACCTTCCCCGGTGGAGTTGTGCAGGGGGTGTGTTTGGAACATTTTATCACCAGCCGAGTCCAAAATTCAGCGGTTCCCCATCTCAGCCCAGAAAGCAGGTAGAACAACTTTTGTGGTGTCTTTCAGCTGCCTACCAAGGTAGTGTAAAAACTACCAAGAGAACTCCTGTCTGGCACCTTCCCCGGTGGAGTTGTGCATGGGGTGTGTTTGGAACATTTTGTCACCGGCCGAGTCCAAAATTCAGCGATTCCCCATCTCAGCCCAGAAAGCAGGTAGAACAACTTTTGTGGTGTCTTTCAGCTGCCTACCAAGGTAGTGTAAAAACTACCAAGAGAACTCCTGTCTGGCACCTTCCCCGGTGGAGTTGTGCATGGGGTGTGTTTGGAACATTTTGTCAACGGCCGACTCCAAAATTCAGCGGTTCCCCATCTCAGCCCACAAAGCAGGTACAACAACTTTTCTTGTGCCTTTCAGCTGCCTACCAAGGTAGTGTAAAAACTACCAACAGAATTCGTTCCTGGCACCTTCCCCGGTGGAGTTGTGCAGGGGGTGTGTTTGGAACATTTTGTCACCGGCCGACTCCAAAATTCAGCGTTTCCCCATCTCAGCCCAGAAAGCAGGTAGAACAACTTTTGTGGTGTCTTTCAGATGCCTACCAAGGTAGTGTAAAAACTACTAAGAGAACTCCTGTCTGGCACCTTCCCCGGTGGAGTTGTGCATGGGGTGTGTTTGGAACATTTTGTCACCGGCCGAGTCCAAAATTCAGCGATTCCCCATCTCAGCCCAGAAAGCAGGTAGAACAACTTTTGTGGTGTCTTTCAGATGCCTACCAAGGTAGTGTAAAAACTACCAGGAGAACTCCTGTCTGGCACCTTCCGTGGTGGAGTTGTGCATGGGGTGTGTTTGGAACATTTTGTCACCAGCCGAGTCCAAAATTCAGCTGTTCCCCATCTCAGCCCAGAAAGCAGGTAGAACAACTTTTGTGGTGTCTTTCAGATGCCTACCTGAGCAATGTAAAAACTACCAGGAGAACTCCTGTCTGGCACCTTCCCCGGTGGAGTTGTGCAGGGGGTGTGTTTGGAACATTTTGTCACCAGCCGACTCCAAAATTCAGCGGTTCCCTATCTCAGCCCAGAAAGCAGGTAGAACAACTTTTGTGGTGTCTTTCAGCTGCCTACCAAGGTAGTGTAAAAACTACCAAGAGAACTCCTGTCTGGCACCTTCCCCGGTGGAGTTGTGCATGGGGTGTGTTTGGAACATTTTGTCAACGGCCGAGTCCAAAATTCAGCGGTTCCCCATCTCAGCCCAGAAAGCAGGTAGAACAACTTTTGTGGTGTCTTTCAGATGCCTACCGGAGCAATGTAAAAACTACCAGGAGAACTCCTGTCTGGCACCTTCCCCGGTGGAGTTGTGCATGGGGTGTGTTTGGAACATTTTGTCACCGGCCGAGTCCAAAATTCAGCGGTTCCCCATCTCAGCCCAGAAAGCAGGTAGAACAACTTTTGTGGTGTCTTTCAGATGCCTACCGGAGCAATGTAAAAACTACCAGGAGAACTCCTGTCTGGCACCTTCCCCGGTGGAGTTGTGCATGGGGTGTGTTTGGAACATTTTGTCACCGGCCGAGTCCAAAATTCAGCGGTTCCCCATCTCAGCCCAGAAAGCAGGTAGAACATCTTTTGTGGTGTCTTTTAGATGCCTACCAAGGTAGTGTAAAAACTACCAAGAGAACTCCTGTCTGGCACCTTCCGTGGTGGAGTTGTGCATGGGGTGTGTTTGGAACATTTTGTCACCGGCCGACTCCAAAATTCAGCGGTTCCCCATCTCAGCCCAGAAAGCAGGAAGAACAACTTTTGTGGTGTCTTTCAGATGCCTACCAAGGTAGTGTAAAAACTACCAGGAGAACTCCTGTCTGGCACCTTCCCCGGTGGAGTTGTGCATGGGGTGTGTTTGGAACATTTTGTCACCAGCCGACTCCAAAATTCAGCGGTTCCCCATCTCAGCCCAGAAAGCAGGTAGAACAACTTTTGTGGTGTCTTTCAGATGCCTACCAAGGTAGTGTAAAAACTACCAAGAGAACTCCTGTCTGGCACCTTCCCCGGTGGAGTTGTGCATGGGGTGTGTTTGGAACATTTTGTCACCGGCTGAGTCCAAAATTCAGCGATTCCCCATCTCAGCCCAGAAAGCAGGTAGAACAACTTTTGTGGTGTCTTTCAGATGCCTACCAAGGTAGTGTAAAAACTACCATGAGAACTCCTGTCTGGCACCTTCCCCGGTGGAGTTGTGCATGGGGTGTGTTTGGAACATTTTGTCACCGGCCGAGTCCAAAATTCAGCGGTTCCCCATCTCAGCCCAGAAAGCAGGTAGAACAACTTTTGTGGTGTCTTTCAGATGCCTACCGGAGCAATGTAAAACTACCAGGAGAACTCCTGTCTGGCACCTTCCCCGGTGGAGTTGTGCAGGGGGTGTGTTTGGAACATTTTGTCACCAGCCGAGTCCAAAATTCAGCGGTTCCCCATCTCAGCCCAGAAAGCAGGTAGAACAACTTTTGTGGTGTCTTTCAGCTGCCTACCAAGGTAGTGTAAAAACTACCAAGAGAACTCCTGTCTGGCACCTTCCCCGGTGGAGTTGTGCATGGGGTGTGTTTGGAACATTTTGTCAACGGCCGAGTCCAAAATTCAGCGGTTCCCCATCTCAGCCCAGAAAGCAGGTAGAACAACTTTTGTGGTGTCTTTCAGATGCCTACTGGAGCAATGTAAAAACTACCAAGAGAACTCCTGTCTGGCACCTTCCCCGGTGGAGTTGTGCAGGGGGTGTGTTTGGAACATTTTGTCACCAGCCGAGTCCAAAATTCAGCGGTTCCCCATCTCAGCCCAGAAAGCAGGTAGAACAACTTTTGTGGTGTCTTTTAGATGCCTACCAAGGTAGTGTAAAAACTACCAAGAGAACTCCTGTCTGGCACCTTCCCCGGTGGAGTTGTGCAGGGGGTGTGTTTGGAACATTTTGTCACCGGCCGACTCCAAAATTCAGCGGTTCCCCATCTCAGCCCAGAAAGCAGGTAGAACAACTTTTGTGGTGTCTTTCAGATGCCTACCGGAGCAATGTAAAACTACCAGGAGAACTCCTGTCTGGCACCTTCCCCGGTGGAGTTGTGCAGGGGGTGTGTTTGGAACATTTTATCACCAGCCGAGTCCAAAATTCAGCGGTTCCCCATCTCAGCCCAGAAAGCAGGAAGAACAACTTTTGTGGTGCCTTTCAAATGCCTACCAAGGTAGTGTAAAAACTACCAGGAGAACTCCTGTCTGGCACCTTCCCCGGTGGAGTTGTGCATGGGGTGTCTGTGAAACATTTTGTCACCGGCCGAGTCCAAAATTCAGCGGTTCCCCATCTCAGCCCAGAAAGCAGGTAGAACAACTTTTGTGGTGTCTTTCAGATGCCTACCGGAGCAATGTAAAAACTACCAGGAGAACTCCTGTCTGGCACCTTCCCCGGTGGAGTTGTGCAGGGGGTGTGTTTGGAACATTTTATCACCAGCCGAGTCCAAAATTCAGCGGTTCCCCATCTCAGCCCAGAAAGCAGGTAGAACAACTTTTGTGGTGTCTTTCAGCTGCCTACCAAGGTAGTGTAAAAACTACCAAGAGAACTCCTGTCTGGCACCTTCCCCGGTGGAGTTGTGCATGGGGTGTGTTTGGAACATTTTGTCACCGGCCGAGTCCAAAATTCAGCGATTCCCCATCTCAGCCCAGAAAGCAGGTAGAACAACTTTTGTGGTGTCTTTCAGATGCCTACCAAGGTAGTGTAAAAACTACCAAGAGAACTCCTGTCTGGCACCTTCCCCGGTGGAGTTGTGCATGGGGTGTGTTTGGAACATTTTGTCAACGGCCGACTCCAAAATTCAGCGGTTCCCCATCTCAGCCCACAAAGCAGGTAGAACAACTTTTCTTGTGCCTTTCAGCTGCCTACCAAGGTAGTGTAAAAACTACCAACAGAATTCGTTCCTGGCACCTTCCCCGGTGGAGTTGTGCAGGGGGTGTGTTTGGAACATTTTGTCACCGGCCGACTCCAAAATTCAGCGGTTCCCCATCTCAGCCCAGAAAGCAGGTAGAACAACTTTTTTGGTGTCTTTCAGATGCCTACCGGACCAATGTAAAAACTACCAGGAGAACTCCTGTCTGGCACCTTCCCCGGTGGAGTTGTGCATGGGGTGTGTTTGGAACATTTTGTCACCGGCCGACTCCAAAATTCAGCGATTCCCCATCTCAGCCCAGAAAGCAGGTAGAACAACTTTTGTGGTGTCTTTCAGATGCCTACCAAGGTAGTGTAAAAACTACCAGGAGAACTCCTGTCTGGCACCTTCCCCGGTGGAGTTGTGCATGGGGTGTGTTTGGAACATTTTGTCACCAGCCGAGTCCAAAATTCAGCGTTTCCCCATCTCAGCCCAGAAAGCAGGTAGAACAACTTTTGTGGTGTCTTTCAGCTGCCTACCAAGGTAGTGTAAAAACTACCAGGAGAACTCCTGTCTGGCACCTTCCCCGGTGGAGTTGTGCAGGGGGTGTGTTTGGAACATTTTGTCACCAGCCGAGTCCAAAATTCAGCGGTTCCCCATCTCAGCCCAGAAAGCAGGTAGAACATCTTTTGTGGTATCTTTCAGATGCCTACCGGATCAATGTAAAAACTACAAGGAGAACTCCTGTCTGGCACCTTCCCGGTGGAGTTGTGCAGGGGGTGTGTTTGGAACATTTTGTCACCAGCCGAGTCCAAAATTCAGCGGTTCCCCATCTCAGCCCAGAAAGCAGGTAGAACAACTTTTGTGGTGTCTTTCAGATGCCTACCGGAGCAATGTAAAAACTACCAGGAGAACTCCTGTATGGCACCTTCCCCGGTGGAGTTGTGCAGGGGGTGTGTTTGGAACATTTTATCACCAGCCGAGTCCAAAATTCAGCGGTTCCCCATCTCAGCCCAGAAAGCAGGTAGAACAACTTTTGTGGTGTCTTTCAGCTGCCTACCAAGGTAGTGTAAAAACTACCAGGAGAACTCCTGTCTGGCACCTTCCCCGGTGGAGTTGTGCATGGGGTGTGTTTGGAACATTTTGTCACCAGCCGACTCCAAAATTCAGCGTTTCCCCATCTCAGCCCAGAAAGCAGGTAGAACAACTTTTGTGGTGCCTTTCAGCTGCCTACCAAGGTAGTGTAAAAACTACCAAGAGAACTCCTGTCTGGCACCTTCCCCGGTGGAGTTGTGCATGGGGTGTGTTTGGAACATTTTGTCAACGGCCGACTCCAAAATTCAGCGGTTCCCCATCTCAGCCCACAAAGCAGGTAGAACAACTTTTCTTGTGCCTTTCAGCTGCCTACCAAGGTAGTGTAAAAACTACCAAGAGAATTCGTTCCTGGCACCTTCCCCGGTGGAGTTGTGCAGGGGGTGTGTTTGGAACATTTTGTCACCGGCCGAGTCCAAAATTCAGCTGTTCCCCATCTCAGCCCAGAAAGCAGGTAGAACAACATTTTTGGTGTCTTTCAGATGCCTACCGGACCAATGTAAAAACTACCAGGAGAACTCCTGTCTGGCACCTTCCCCGGTGGAGTTGTGCATGGGGTGTGTTTGGAACATTTTGTCACCAGCCGACTCCAAAATTCAGCGTTTCCCCATCTCAGCCCAGAAAGCAGGTAGAACAACTTTTGTGGTGTCTTTCAGATGCCTACCAAGGTAGTGTAAAAACTACTAAGAGAACTCCTGTCTGGCACCTTCCCCGGTGGAGTTGTGCATGGGGTGTGTTTGGAACATTTTGTCACCGGCCGAGTCCAAAATTCAGCGGTTCCCCATCTCAGCCCAGAAAGCAGGTAGAACAACTTTTGTGGTGTCTTTCAGATGCCTACCAAGGTAGTGTAAAAACTACCAGGAGAACTCCTGTCTGGCACCTTCCCCGGTGGAGTTGTGCAGGGGGTGTGTTTGGAACATTTTGCCACCAGCCGACTCCAAAATTCTGCGGTTCCCCATCTCAGCCCAGAAAGCAGGTAGAACAACTTTTGTGGTGCCTTTCAGATGCCTACCAAGGTAGTGTAAAAACTACTAAGAGAACTCCTGTCTGGCACCTTCCCCGGTGGAGTTGTGCATGGGGTGTGTTTGGAACATTTTGTCACCAGCCGAGTCCAAAATTCAGCGGTTCCCCATCTCAGCCCAGAAAGCAGGTAGAACATCTTTTGTGGTGCCTTTCAGCTGCCTACCGGATCAATGTAAAAACTACCAGGAGAACTCCTGTCTGGCACCTTCCCCGGTGGAGTTGTGCAGGGGGTGTGTTTGGAACATTTTGTCACCAGCCGAGTCCAAAATTCAGCGGTTCCCCATCTCAGCCCAGAAAGCAGGTAGAACAACTTTTGTGGTGCCTTTCAAATGCCTACCAAGGTAGTGTAAAAACCACCAGGAGAACTCCTGTCTGGCACCTTCCCCGGTGGAGTTGTGCATGGGGTGTCTGTGAAAAATTTTGTCACCGGCCGACTCCAAAAATCAGCGGTTCCCCATCTCAGCCCAGAAAGCAGGTAGAACAACTTTTGTGGTGTCTTTCAGATGCCTACCGGAGCAATGTAAAAACTACCAGGAGAACTCCTGTCTGGCACCTTCCCCGGTGGAGTTGTGCAGGGGGTGTGTTTGGAACATTTTGTCACCGGCCGAGTCCAAAATTCAGCTGTTCCCCATCTCAGCCCAGAAAGCAGGTAGAACAACTTTTGTGGTGTCTTTCAGATGCCTACCAAGGTAGTGTAAAAACTACCAAGAGAACTCCTGTCTGGCACCTTCCCCGGTGGAGTTGTGCATGGGGTGTGTTTGGAACATTTTGTCACCGGCCGACTCCAAAATTCAGCGATTCCCCATCTCAGCCCAGAAAGCAGGTAGAACAACTTTTGTGGTGTCTTTCAGATGCCTACCAAGGTAGTGTAAAAACTACCAGGAGAACTCCTGTCTGGCACCTTCCCCGGTGGAGTTGTGCATGGGGTGTGTTTGGAACATTTTGTCACCAGCCGAGTCCAAAATTCAGCGTTTCCCCATCTCAGCCCAGAAAGCAGGTAGAACAACTTTTGTGGTGTCTTTCAGATGCCTACCAAGGTAGTGTAAAAACTACCAAGAGAACTCCTGTCTGGCACCTTCCCCGGTGGAGTTGTGCATGGGGTGTGTTTGGAACATTTTGTCACCGGCCGAGTCCAAAATTCAGCGATTCCCCATCTCAGCCCAGAAAGCAGGTAGAACAACTTTTGTGGTGTCTTTCAGATGCCTACCAAGGTAGTGTAAAAACTACCATGAGAACTCCTGTCTGGCACCTTCCCCGGTGGAGTTGTGCATGGGGTGTGTTTGGAACATTTTGTCACCGGCCGAGTCCAAAATTCAGCGGTTCCCCATCTCAGCCCAGAAAGCAGGTAGAACAACTTTTGTGGTGTCTTTCAGATGCCTACCGGAGCAATGTAAAACTACCAGGAGAACTCCTGTCTGGCACCTTCCCCGGTGGAGTTGTGCAGGGGGTGTGTTTGGAACATTTTGTCACCAGCCGAGTCCAAAATTCAGCGGTTCCCCATCCCAGCCCAGAAAGCAGGTAGAACAACTTTTGTGGTGTCTTTTAGATGCCTACCAAGGTAGTGTAAAAACTACCAAGAGAACTCCTGTCTGGCACCTTCCCCGGTGGAGTTGTGCATGGGGTGTGTTTGGAACATTTTGTCAACGGCCGAGTCCAAAATTCAGCGGTTCCCCATCTCAGCCCAGAAAGCAGGTAGAACAACTTTTGTGGTGTCTTTCAGATGCCTACTGGAGCAATGTAAAAACTACCAAGAGAACTCCTGTCTGGCACCTTCCCCGGTGGAGTTGTGCAGGGGGTGTGTTTGGAACATTTTGTCACCAGCCGAGTCCAAAATTCAGCGGTTCCCCATCTCAGCCCAGAAAGCAGGTAGAACAACTTTTGTGGTGTCTTTTAGATGCCTACCAAGGTAGTGTAAAAACTACCAAGAGAACTCCTGTCTGGCACCTTCCCCGGTGGAGTTGTGCATGGGGTGTGTTTGGAACATTTTGTCACCGGCCGACTCCAAAATTCAGCGGTTCCCCATCTCAGCCCAGAAAGCAGGTAGAACAACTTTTGTGGTGTCTTTCAGATGCCTACCGGAGCAATGTAAAACTACCAGGAGAACTCCTGTCTGGCACCTTCCCCGGTGGAGTTGTGCAGGGGGTGTGTTTGGAACATTTTGTCACCAGCCGAGTCCAAAATTCAGCGGTTCCCCATCTCAGCCCAGAAAGCAGGTAGAACAACTTTTGTGGTGTCTTTTAGATGCCTACCAAGGTAGTGTAAAAACTACCAAGAGAACTCCTGTCTGGCACCTTCCCCGGTGGAGTTGTGCATGGGGTGTGTTTGGAACATTTTGTCACCGGCCGACTCCAAAATTCAGCGGTTCCCCATCTCAGCCCACAAAGCAGGTAGAACAACTTTTGTGGTGTCTTTCAGATGCCTACCGGAGCAATGTAAAAACTACCAGGAGAACTCCTGTCTGGCACCTTCCCCGGTGGAGTTGTGCATGGGGTGTGTTTGGAACATTTTGTCACCAGCCGAGTCCAAAATTCAGCGGTTCCCCATCTCAGCCCAGAAAGCATGTAGAACATCTTTTGTGGTATCTTTCAGATGCCTACCGGATCAATGTAAAAACTACCAGGAGAACTCCTGTCTGGCACCTTCCCCGGTGGAGTTGTGCAGGGGGTGTGTTTGGAACATTTTGTCACCGGCCGAGTCCAAAATTTAGCGTTTCCCCATCTCAGCCCAGAAAGCAGGTAGAACAACTTTTGTGGTGTCTTTCAGATGCCTACCAAGGTAGTGTAAAAACTACCAGGAGAACTCCTGTCTGGCACCTTCCCCGGTGGAGTTGTGCATGGGGTGTGTTTGGAACATTTTGTCACCGGCGAGTCCAAAATTCAGCGATTCCCCATCTCAGCCCAGAAAGCAGGTAGAACAACTTTTGTGGTGTCTTTCAGCTGCCTACCAAGGTAGTGTAAAAACTACCAAGAGAACTCCTGTCTGGCACCTTCCCCGGTGGAGTTGTGCATGGGGTGTGTTTGGAACATTTTGTCACCAGCCGACTCCAAAATTCAGTGTTTCCCCATCTCAGCCCAGAAAGCAGGTAGAACAACTTTTGTGGTGTCTTTCAGATGCCTACCAAGGTAGTGTAAAAACTACTAAGAGAACTCCTGTCTGGCACCTTCCCCGGTGGAGTTGTGCAGGGGGTGTGTTTGGAACATTTTGTCACCGGCCGAGTCCAAAATTCAGCGGTTCCCCATCTCAGACCACAAAGCAGGTAGAACAACTTTTGTGGTGTCTTTCAGATGCCTACCAAGGTAGTGTAAAAACTACTAAGAGAACTCCTGTCTGGCACCTTCCCCGGTGGAGTTGTGCATGGGGTGTGTTTGGAACATTTTGTCACCAGCCGAGTCCAAAATTCAGCGGTTCCCCATCTCAGCCCAGAAAGCAGGTAGAACATCTTTTGTGGTATCTTTCAGATGCCTACTGAATCAATGTAAAAACTACCAGGAGAACTCCTGTCTGGCACCTTCCCCGGTGGAGTTGTGCAGGGGGTGTGTTTGGAACATTTTGCCACCAGCCGACTCCAAAATTCAGCGGTTCCCCATCTCAGCCCAGAAAGCAGGAAGAACAACTTTTGTGGTGCCTTTCAAATGCCTACCAAGGTAGTGTAAAAACTACCAGGAGAACTCCTGTCTGGCACCTTCCCCGGTGGAGTTGTGCATGGGGTGTCTGTGAAACATTTTGTCACCGGCCGAGTCCAAAATTCAGCGGTTCCCCATCTCAGCCCAGAAAGCAGGTAGAACAACTTTTGTGGTGTCTTTCAGATGCCTACCGGAGCAATGTAAAAACTACCAGGAGAACTCCTGTCTGGCACCTTCCCCGGTGGAGTTGTGCAGGGGGTGTGTTTGGAACATTTTATCACCAGCCGAGTCCAAAATTCAGCGGTTCCCCATCTCAGCCCAGAAAGCAGGTAGAACAACTTTTGTGGTGTCTTTCAGCTGCCTACCAAGGTAGTGTAAAAACTACCAAGAGAACTCCTGTCTGGCACCTTCCCCGGTGGAGTTGTGCATGGGGTGTGTTTGGAACATTTTGTCACCGGCCGAGTCCAAAATTCAGCGATTCCCCATCTCAGCCCAGAAAGCAGGTAGAACAACTTTTGTGGTGTCTTTCAGCTGCCTACCAAGGTAGTGTAAAAACTACCAAGAGAACTCCTGTCTGGCACCTTCCCCGGTGGAGTTGTGCATGGGGTGTGTTTGGAACATTTTGTCAACGGCCGACTCCAAAATTCAGCGGTTCCCCATCTCAGCCCACAAAGCAGGTAGAACAACTTTTCTTGTGCCTTTCAGCTGCCTACCAAGGTAGTGTAAAAACTACCAACAGAATTCGTTCCTGGCACCTTCCCCGGTGGAGTTGTGCAGGGGGTGTGTTTGGAACATTTTGTCACCGGCCGACTCCAAAATTCAGCGGTTCCCCATCTCAGCCCAGAAAGCAGGTAGAACAACTTTTTTGGTGTCTTTCAGATGCCTACCGGACCAATGTAAAAACTACCAGGAGAACTCCTGTCTGGCACCTTCCCCGGTGGAGTTGTGCATGGGGTGTGTTTGGAACATTTTGTCACCGGCCGACTCCAAAATTCAGCGATTCCCCATCTCAGCCCACAAAGCAGGTAGAACAACTTTTGTGGTGTCTTTCAGATGCCTACCAAGGTAGTGTAAAAACTACCAGGAGAACTCCTGTCTGGCACCTTCCCCGGTGGAGTTGTGCATGGGGTGTGTTTGGAACATTTTGTCACCAGCCGAGTCCAAAATTCAGCGGTTCCCCATCTCAGCCCAGAAAGCAGGTAGAACAACTTTTGTGGTGTCTTTCAGATGCCTACCAAGGTAGTGTAAAAACTACTAAGAGAACTCCTGTCTGGCACCTTCCCCGGTGGAGTTGTGCAGGGGGTGTGTTTGGAACATTTTGTCACCGGCCGAGTCCAAAATTCAGCGTTTCCCCATCTCAGCCCAGAAAGCAGGTAGAACAACTTTTGTGGTGTCTTTCAGCTGCCTACCAAGGTAGTGTAAAAACTACCAGGAGAACTCCTGTCTGGCACCTTCCCCGGTGGAGTTGTGCAGGGGGTGTGTTTGGAACATTTTGTCACCAGCCGAGTCCAAAATTCAGCGGTTCCCCATCTCAGCCCAGAAAGCAGGTAGAACATCTTTTGTGGTATCTTTCAGATGCCTACCGGATCAATGTAAAAACTACCAGGAGAACTCCTGTCTGGCACCTTCCCGGTGGAGTTGTGCAGGGGGTGTGTTTGGAACATTTTGTCACCAGCCGAGTCCAAAATTCAGCGGTTCCCCATCTCAGCCCAGAAAGCAGGTAGAACAACTTTTGTGGTGTCTTTCAGATGCCTACCGGAGCAATGTAAAAACTACCAGGAGAACTCCTGTCTGGCACCTTCCCCGGTGGAGTTGTGCAGGGGGTGTGTTTGGAACATTTTATCACCAGCCGAGTCCAAAATTCAGCGGTTCCCCATCTCAGCCCAGAAAGCAGGTAGAACAACTTTTGTGGTGTCTTTCAGCTGCCTACCAAGGTAGTGTAAAAACTACCAGGAGAACTCCTGTCTGGCACCTTCCCCGGTGGAGTTGTGCATGGGGTGTGTTTGGAACATTTTGTCACCAGCCGAGTCCAAAATTCAGCGTTTCCCCATCTCAGCCCAGAAAGCAGGTAGAACAACTTTTGTGGTGCCTTTCAGCTGCCTACCAAGGTAGTGTAAAAACTACCAAGAGAACTCCTGTCTGGCACCTTCCCCGGTGGAGTTGTGCATGGGGTGTGTTTGGAACATTTTGTCAACGGCCGACTCCAAAATTCAGCGGTTCCCCATCTCAGCCCACAAAGCAGGTAGAACAACTTTTCTTGTGCCTTTCAGCTGCCTACCAAGGTAGTGTAAAAACTACCAAGAGAATTCGTTCCTGGCACCTTCCCCGGTGGAGTTGTGCAGGGGGTGTGTTTGGAACATTTTGTCACCGGCCGAGTCCAAAATTCAGCTGTTCCCCATCTCAGCCCAGAAAGCAGGTAGAACAACATTTTTGGTGTCTTTCAGATGCCTACCGGACCAATGTAAAAACTACCAGGAGAACTCCTGTCTGGCACCTTCCCCGGTGGAGTTGTGCATGGGGTGTGTTTGGAACATTTTGTCACCAGCCGACTCCAAAATTCAGCGTTTCCCCATCTCAGCCCAGAAAGCAGGTAGAACAACTTTTGTGGTGTCTTTCAGATGCCTACCAAGGTAGTGTAAAAACTACTAAGAGAACTCCTGTCTGGCACCTTCCCCGGTGGAGTTGTGCATGGGGTGTGTTTGGAACATTTTGTCACCGGCCGACTCCAAAATTCAGCGGTTCCCCATCTCAGCCCAGAAAGCAGGTAGAACAACTTTTGTGGTGTCTTTCAGATGCCTACCAAGGTAGTGTAAAAACTACCAGGAGAACTCCTGTCTGGCACCTTCCCCGGTGGAGTTGTGCAGGGGGTGTGTTTGGAACATTTTGCCACCAGCCGACTCCAAAATTCAGCGGTTCCCCATCTCAGCCCAGAAAGCAGGTAGAACAACTTTTGTGGTGCCTTTCAGATGCCTACCAAGGTAGTGTAAAAACTACTAAGAGAACTCCTGTCTGGCACCTTCCCCGGTGGAGTTGTGCATGGGGTGTGTTTGGAACATTTTGTCACCAGCCGAGTCCAAAATTCAGCGGTTCCCCATCTCAGCCCAGAAAGCAGGTAGAACATCTTTTGTGGTGCCTTTCAGCTGCCTACCGGATCAATGTAAAAACTACCAGGAGAACTCCTGTCTGGCACCTTCCGTGGTGGAGTTGTGCATGGGGTGTGTTTGGAACATTTTGTCACCAGCCGAGTCCAAAATTCAGCGGTTCCCCATCTCAGCCCAGAAAGCAGGTAGAACAACTTTTGTGGTGCCTTTCAAATGCCTACCAAGGTAGTGTAAAAACCACCAGGAGAACTCCTGTCTGGCACCTTCCCCGGTGGAGTTGTGCATGGGGTGTCTGTGAAAAATTTTGTCACCGGCCGACTCCAAAAATCAGCGGTTCCCCATCTCAGCCCAGAAAGCAGGTAGAACAACTTTTGTGGTGTCTTTCAGATGCCTACCGGAGCAATGTAAAAACTACCAGGAGAACTCCTGTCTGGCACCTTCCCCGGTGGAGTTGTGCAGGGGGTGTGTTTGGAACATTTTGTCACCGGCCGAGTCCAAAATTCAGCTGTTCCCCATCTCAGCCCAGAAAGCAGGTAGAACAACTTTTGTGGTGTCTTTCAGATGCCTACCAAGGTAGTGTAAAAACTACGAAGAGAACTCCTGTCTGGCACCTTCCCCGGTGGAGTTGTGCATGGGGTGTGTTTGGAACATTTTGTCACCGGCCGACTCCAAAATTCAGCGATTCCCCATCTCAGCCCAGAAAGCAGGTAGAACAACTTTTGTGGTGTCTTTCAGATGCCTACCAAGGTAGTGTAAAAACTACCAGGAGAACTCCTGTCTGGCACCTTCCCCGGTGGAGTTGTGCATGGGGTGTGTTTGGAACATTTTGTCACCAGCCGAGTCCAAAATTCAGCGTTTCCCCATCTCAGCCCAGAAAGCAGGTAGAACAACTTTTGTGGTGTCTTTCAGATGCCTACCAAGGTAGTGTAAAAACTACCAAGAGAACTCCTGTCTGGCACCTTCCCCGGTGGAGTTGTGCATGGGGTGTGTTTGGAACATTTTGTCACCAGCCGAGTCCAAAATTCAGCGGTTCCCCATCTCAGCCCAGAAAGCAGGTAGAACAACTTTTGTGGTGTCTTTCAGATGCCTACCGGAGCAATGTAAAAACTACCAGGAGAACTCCTGTCTGGCACCTTCCCCGGTGGAGTTGTGCATGGGGTGTGTTTGGAACATTTTGTCACCAGCCGAGTCCAAAATTCAGCGTTTCCCCATCTCAGCCCAGAAAGCAGGTACAACTTTTGTGGTGTCTTTTAGATGCCTACCAAGGTAGTGTAAAAACTACCAAGAGAACTCCTGTCTGGCACCTTCCCCGGTGGAGTTGTGCATGGGGTGTGTTTGGAACATTTTGTCACCGGCCGAGTCCAAAATTCAGCGGTTCCCCATCTCAGCCCAGAAAGCAGGTAGAACAACTTTTGTGGTGTCTTTCAGATGCCTACCAAGGTAGTGTAAAAACTACCAGGAGAACTCCTGTCTGGCACCTTCCGTGGTGGAGTTGTGCATGGGGTGTGTTTGGAACATTTTGTCACCGGCCGACTCCAAAATTCAGCGGTTCCCCATCTCAGCCCAGAAAGCAGGAAGAACAACTTTTGTGGTGCCTTTCAAATGCCTACCAAGGTACTGTAAAAACTACCAAGAGAACTCCTGTCTGGCACCTTCCCGGTGGAGTTGTGCATGGGGTGTGTTTGGAACATTTTGTCACCAGCCGACTCCAAAATTCAGCGTTTCCCCATCTCAGCCCAGAAAGCAGGTAGAACAACTTTTGTGGTGTCTTTCAGATGCCTACCAAGGTAGTGTAAAAACTACTAAGAGAACTCCTGTCTGGCACCTTCCCCGGTGGAGTTGTGCATGGGGTGTGTTTGGAACATTTTGTCACCGGCCGAGTCCAAAATTCAGCGGTTCCCCATCTCAGCCCAGAAAGCAGGTAGAACAACTTTTGTGGTGTCTTTCAGATGCCTACCAAGGTAGTGTAAAAACTACCAGGAGAACTCCTGTCTGGCACCTTCCCCGGTGGAGTTGTGCATGGGGTGTGTTTGGAACATTTTGTCACCAGCCGAGTCCAAAATTCAGCTGTTCCCCATCTCAGCCCAGAAAGCAGGTAGAACAACTTTTGTGGTGTCTTTCAGATGCCTACCTGAGCAATGTAAAAACTACCAGGAGAACTCCTGTCTGGCACCTTCCCCGGTGGAGTTGTGCAGGGGGTGTGTTTGGAACATTTTGTCACCAGCCGACTCCAAAATTCAGCGGTTCCCTATCTCAGCCCAGAAAGCAGGTAGAACAACTTTTGTGGTGTCTTTCAGCTGCCTACCAAGGTAGTGTAAAAACTACCAAGAGAACTCCTGTCTGGCACCTTCCCCGGTGGAGTTGTGCATGGGGTGTGTTTGGAACATTTTGTCAACGGCCGAGTCCAAAATTCAGCGGTTCCCCATCTCAGCCCAGAAAGCAGGTAGAACAACTTTTGTGGTGTCTTTCAGATGCCTACCGGAGCAATGTAAAAACTACCAGGAGAACTCCTGTCTGGCACCTTCCCCGGTGGAGTTGTGCAGGGGGTGTGTTTGGAACATTTTGTCACCGGCCGAGTCCAAAATTCAGCTGTTCCCCATCTCAGCCCAGAAAGCAGGTAGAACAACTTTTGTGGTGTCTTTCAGATGCCTACCGGAGCAATGTAAAAACTACCAGGAGAACTCCTGTCTGGCACCTTCCCCGGTGGAGTTGTGCATGGGGTGTGTTTGGAACATTTTGTCACCGGCCGAGTCCAAAATTCAGCGGTTCCCCATCTCAGCCCAGAAAGCAGGTAGAACATCTTTTGTGGTGTCTTTTAGATGCCTACCAAGGTAGTGTAAAAACTACCAGGAGAACTCCTGTCTGGCACCTTCCGTGGTGGAGTTGTGCATGGGGTGTGTTTGGAACATTTTGTCACCGGCCGACTCCAAAATTCAGCGTTTCCCCATCTCAGCCCAGAAAGCAGGAAGAACAACTTTTGTGGTGTCTTTCAGATGCCTACCAAGGTAGTGTAAAAACTACCAGGAGAACTCCTGTCTGGCACCTTCCCCGGTGGAGTTGTGCATGGGGTGTGTTTGGAACATTTTGTCACCAGCCGACTCCAAAATTCAGCGGTTCCCCATCTCAGCCCAGAAAGCAGGTAGAACAACTTTTGTGGTGTCTTTCAGATGCCTACCAAGGTAGTGTAAAAACTACCAGGAGAACTCCTGTCTGGCACCTTCCCCGGTGGAGTTGTGCATGGGGTGTGTTTGGAACATTTTGTCAACGGCCGACTCCAAAATTCAGCGGTTCCCCATCTCAGCCCACAAAGCAGGTACAACAACTTTTCTTGTGCCTTTCAGCTGCCTACCAAGGTAGTGTAAAAACTACCAACAGAATTCGTTCCTGGCACCTTCCCCGGTGGAGTTGTGCATGGGGTGTCTGTGGAACATTTTGTCACCGGCCGAGTCCAAAATTCAGCGGTTCCCCATCTCAGCCCAGAAAGCAGGTAGAACAACTTTTGTGGTGTCTTTCAGATGCCTACCGGAGCAATGTAAAAACTACCAGGAGAACTCCTGTCTGGCACCTTCCCCGGTGGAGTTGTGCAGGGGGTGTGTTTGGAACATTTTGTCACCAGCCGACTCCAAAATTCAGCGGTTCCCTATCTCAGCCCAGAAAGCAGGTAGAACAACTTTTGTGGTGTCTTTCAGATGCCTACCGGAGCAATGTAAAAACTACCAGGAGAAGTCCTGTCTGGCTCCTTCCGTGGTGGAGTTGTGCATGGGGTGTGTTTGGAACATTTTGTCACCAGCCGACTCCAAAATTCAGCGTTTCCCCATCTCAGCCCAGAAAGCAGGTAGAACAACTTTTGTGGTGTCTTTCAGATGCCTACCAAGGTAGTGTAAAAACTACTAAGAGAACTCCTGTCTGGCACCTTCCCCGGTGGAGTTGTGCATGGGGTGTGTTTGGAACACTTTGTCACCGGCCGAGTCCAAAATTTAGCGATTCCCCATCTCAGCCCAGAAAGCAGGTAGAACAACTTTTGTGGTGTCTTTCAGATGCCTACCAAGGTAGTGTAAACTACCAGGAGAACCCCTGTCTGGCACCTTCCCCGGTGGAGTTGTGCATGGGGTGTGTTTGGAACATTTTGTCACCAGCCGAGTCCAAAATTCAGCTGTTCCCCATCTCAGCCCAGAAAGCAGGTAGAACAACTTTTGTGGTGTCTTTCAGATGCCTACCGGAGCAATGTAAAAACTACCAGGAGAACTCCTGTCTGGCACCTTCCCCGGTGGAGTTGTGCAGGGGGTGTGTTTGGAACATTTTGTCACCAGCCGAGTCCAAAATTCAGCGGTTCCCCATCTCAGCCCAGAAAGCAGGTAGAACAACTTTTGTGGTGTCTTTCAGATGCCTACCGGAGCAATGTAAAAACTACCAGGAGAACTCCTGTCTGGCACCTTCCCCGGTGGAGTTGTGCATGGGGTGTGTTTGGAACATTTTGTCACCGGCCGAGTCCAAAATTCAGCGGTTCCCCATCTCAGCCCAGAAAGCAGGTAGAACATCTTTTGTGGTGTCTTTCAGATGCCTACCGGAGCAATGTAAAAACTACCAGGAGAACTCCTGTCTGGCACCTTCCCCGGTGGAGTTGTGCAGGGGGTGTGTTTGGAACATTTTGTCACCAGCCGAGTCCAAAATTCAGCGGTTCCCCATCTCAGCCCAGAAAGCAGGTAGAACAACTTTTGTGGTGTCTTTTAGATGCCTACCAAGGTAGTGTAAAAACTACCAAGAGAACTCCTGTCTGGCACCTTCCCCGGTGGAGTTGTGCATGGGGTGTGTTTGGAACATTTTGTCACCGGCCGACTCCAAAATTCAGCGGTTCCCCATCTCAGCCCAGAAAGCAGGTAGAACAACTTTTGTGGTGTCTTTCAGATGCCTACCGGAGCAATGTAAAAACTACCAGGAGAACTCCTGTCTGGCACCTTCCCCGGTGGAGTTGTGCATGGGGTGTCTTTGGAACATTTTGTCACCAGCCGAGTCCAAAATTCAGCGGTTCCCCATCTCAGCCCAGAAAGCAGGTAGAACATCTTTTGTGGTATCTTTCAGATGCCTACCGGATCAATGTAAAAACTACCAGGAGAACTCCTGTCTGGCACCTTCCCCGGTGGAGTTGTGCAGGGGGTGTGTTTGGAACATTTTGTCACCGGCCGAGTCCAAAATTTAGCGTTTCCCCATCTCAGCCCAGAAAGCAGGTAGAACAACTTTTGTGGTGTCTTTCAGATGCCTACCAAGGTAGTGTAAAAACTACCAGAAGAACTCCTGTCTGGCACCTTCCCCGGTGGAGTTGTGCATGGGGTGTGTTTGGAACATTTTGTCACCGGCCGAGTCCAAAATTCAGCGATTCCCCATCTCAGCCCAGAAAGCAGGTAGAACAACTTTTGTGGTGTCTTTCAGCTGCCTACCAAGGCAGTGTAAAAACTGCCAAGAGAACTCCTGTCTGGCACCTTCCCCGGTAGAGTTGTGCATGGGGTGTGTTTGGAACATTTTGTCACCAGCCGACTCCAAAATTCAGCGGTTCCCCATCTCAGCCCAGAAAGCAGGTAGAACAACTTTTGTGGTGTCTTTCAGATGCCTACCAAGGTAGTGTAAAAACTACTAAGAGAACTCCTGTCTGGCACCTTCCCCGGTGGAGTTGTGCATGGGGTGTGTTTGGAACATTTTGTCACCGGCCGAGTCCAAAATTCAGCGGTTCCACATCTCAGCCCACAAAGCAGGTAGAACAACTTTTGTGGTGTCTTTCAGATGCCTACCGGAGCAATGTAAAAACTACCAGGAGAACTCCTGTCTGGCACCTTCCCCGGTGGAGTTGTGCATGGGGTGTGTTTGGAACATTTTGTCACCAGCCGAGTCCAAAATTCAGCGGTTCCCCATCTCAGCCCAGAAAGCAGGTAGAACATCTTTTGTGGTATCTTTCAGATGCCTACTGGATCAATGTAAAAACTACCAGGAGAACTCCTGTCTGGCACCTTCCCCGGTGGAGTTGTGCAGGGGGTGTGTTTGGAACATTTTGCCACCAGCCGACTCCAAAATTCAGCGGTTCCCCATCTCAGCCCAGAAAGCAGGAAGAACAACTTTTGTGGTGCCTTTCAAATGCCTACCAAGGTAGTGTAAAAACTACCAGGAGAACTCCTGTCTGGCACCTTCCCCGGTGGAGTTGTGCATGGGGTGTCTGTGAAACATTTTGTCACCGGCCGAGTCCAAAATTCAGCGGTTCCCCATCTCAGCCCAGAAAGCAGGTAGAACAACTTTTGTGGTGTCTTTCAGATGCCTACCGGAGCAATGTAAAAACTACCAGGAGAACTCCTGTCTGGCACCTTCCCCAGTGGAGTTGTGCAGGGGGTGTGTTTGGAACATTTTATCACCAGCCGAGTCCAAAATTCAGCGGTTCCCCATCTCAGCCCAGAAAGCAGGTAGAACAACTTTTGTGGTGTCTTTCAGCTGCCTACCAAGGTAGTGTAAAAACTACCAAGAGAACTCCTGTCTGGCACCTTCCCCGGTGGAGTTGTGCAGGGGGTGTGTTTGGAACATTTTGTCACCGGCCGAGTCCAAAATTCAGCGATTCCCCATCTCAGCCCAGAAAGCAGGTAGAACAACTTTTGTGGTGTCTTTCAGCTGCCTACCAAGGTAGTGTAAAAACTACCAAGAGAACTCCTGTCTGGCACCTTCCCCGGTGGAGTTGTGCATGGGGTGTGTTTGGAACATTTTGTCACCGGCCGAGTCCAAAATTC
The DNA here is from genome assembly GCF_023634085.1 of Falco cherrug. NCBI lineage: Eukaryota > Metazoa > Chordata > Aves > Falconiformes > Falconidae > Falco > Falco cherrug. The sequence continues at coordinate 294,045 of NW_026599479.1, read as the reverse complement.
AGCGGTTCCCCATCTCAGCCCAGAAAGCAGGTAGAACATCTTTTGTGGTGTCTTTCAGATGCCTACCGGAGCAATGTAAAAACTACCAGGAGAACTCCTGTCTGGCACCTTCCCCGGTGGAGTTGTGCAGGGGGTGTGTTTGGAACATTTTGTCACCAGCCGAGTCCAAAATTCAGCGGTTCCCCATCTCAGCCCAGAAAGCAGGTAGAACAACTTTTGTGGTGTCTTTTAGATGCCTACCAAGGTAGTGTAAAAACTACCAAGAGAACTCCTGTCTGGCACCTTCCCCGGTGGAGTTGTGCATGGGGTGTGTTTGGAACATTTTGTCACCGGCCGACTCCAAAATTCAGCGGTTCCCCATCTCAGCCCAGAAAGCAGGTAGAACAACTTTTGTGGTGTCTTTCAGATGCCTACCGGAGCAATGTAAAAACTACCAGGAGAACTCCTGTCTGGCACCTTCCCCGGTGGAGTTGTGCATGGGGTGTCTTTGGAACATTTTGTCACCAGCCGAGTCCAAAATTCAGCGGTTCCCCATCTCAGCCCAGAAAGCAGGTAGAACATCTTTTGTGGTATCTTTCAGATGCCTACCGGATCAATGTAAAAACTACCAGGAGAACTCCTGTCTGGCACCTTCCCCGGTGGAGTTGTGCAGGGGGTGTGTTTGGAACATTTTGTCACCGGCCGAGTCCAAAATTTAGCGTTTCCCCATCTCAGCCCAGAAAGCAGGTAGAACAACTTTTGTGGTGTCTTTCAGATGCCTACCAAGGTAGTGTAAAAACTACCAGAAGAACTCCTGTCTGGCACCTTCCCCGGTGGAGTTGTGCATGGGGTGTGTTTGGAACATTTTGTCACCGGCCGAGTCCAAAATTCAGCGATTCCCCATCTCAGCCCAGAAAGCAGGTAGAACAACTTTTGTGGTGTCTTTCAGCTGCCTACCAAGGCAGTGTAAAAACTGCCAAGAGAACTCCTGTCTGGCACCTTCCCCGGTAGAGTTGTGCATGGGGTGTGTTTGGAACATTTTGTCACCAGCCGACTCCAAAATTCAGCGGTTCCCCATCTCAGCCCAGAAAGCAGGTAGAACAACTTTTGTGGTGTCTTTCAGATGCCTACCAAGGTAGTGTAAAAACTACTAAGAGAACTCCTGTCTGGCACCTTCCCCGGTGGAGTTGTGCATGGGGTGTGTTTGGAACATTTTGTCACCGGCCGAGTCCAAAATTCAGCGGTTCCACATCTCAGCCCACAAAGCAGGTAGAACAACTTTTGTGGTGTCTTTCAGATGCCTACCGGAGCAATGTAAAAACTACCAGGAGAACTCCTGTCTGGCACCTTCCCCGGTGGAGTTGTGCATGGGGTGTGTTTGGAACATTTTGTCACCAGCCGAGTCCAAAATTCAGCGGTTCCCCATCTCAGCCCAGAAAGCAGGTAGAACATCTTTTGTGGTATCTTTCAGATGCCTACTGGATCAATGTAAAAACTACCAGGAGAACTCCTGTCTGGCACCTTCCCCGGTGGAGTTGTGCAGGGGGTGTGTTTGGAACATTTTGCCACCAGCCGACTCCAAAATTCAGCGGTTCCCCATCTCAGCCCAGAAAGCAGGAAGAACAACTTTTGTGGTGCCTTTCAAATGCCTACCAAGGTAGTGTAAAAACTACCAGGAGAACTCCTGTCTGGCACCTTCCCCGGTGGAGTTGTGCATGGGGTGTCTGTGAAACATTTTGTCACCGGCCGAGTCCAAAATTCAGCGGTTCCCCATCTCAGCCCAGAAAGCAGGTAGAACAACTTTTGTGGTGTCTTTCAGATGCCTACCGGAGCAATGTAAAAACTACCAGGAGAACTCCTGTCTGGCACCTTCCCCGGTGGAGTTGTGCAGGGGGTGTGTTTGGAACATTTTATCACCAGCCGAGTCCAAAATTCAGCGGTTCCCCATCTCAGCCCAGAAAGCAGGTAGAACAACTTTTGTGGTGTCTTTCAGCTGCCTACCAAGGTAGTGTAAAAACTACCAAGAGAACTCCTGTCTGGCACCTTCCCCGGTGGAGTTGTGCAGGGGGTGTGTTTGGAACATTTTGTCACCGGCCGAGTCCAAAATTCAGCGATTCCCCATCTCAGCCCAGAAAGCAGGTAGAACAACTTTTGTGGTGTCTTTCAGCTGCCTACCAAGGTAGTGTAAAAACTACCAAGAGAACTCCTGTCTGGCACCTTCCCCGGTGGAGTTGTGCATGGGGTGTGTTTGGAACATTTTGTCAACGGCCGACTCCAAAATTCAGCGGTTCCCCATCTCAGCCCACAAAGCAGGTAGAACAACTTTTGTGGTGTCTTTCAGATGCCTACCGGAGCAATGTAAAAACTACCAGGAGAACTCCTGTCTGGCACCTTCCCCGGTGGAGTTGTGCAGGGGGTGTGTTTGGAACATTTTGTCACCGGCCGAGTCCAAAATTCAGCGGTTCCCCATCTCAGCCCAGAAAGCAGGTAGAACATCTTTTGTGGTATCTTTCAGATGCCTACCGGAGCAATGTAAAAACTACCAGGAGAACTCCTGTCTGGCACCTTCCCCGGTGGAGTTGTGCATGGGGTGTGTTTGGAAAATTTTGTCACCAGCCGAGTCCAAAATTCAGCGGTTCCCCATCTCAGCCCAGAAAGCAGGTAGAACAACTTTTGTGGTGTCTTTTAGATGCCTACCAAGGTAGTGTAAAAACTACCAAGAGAACTCCTGTCTGGCACCTTCCCCGGTGGAGTTGTGCATGGGGTGTGTTTGGAACATTTTGTCACCGGCCGACTCCAAAATTCAGCGGTTCCCCATCTCAGCCCAGAAAGCAGGAAGAACAACTTTTGTGGTGCCTTTCAAATGCCTACCAAGGTACTGTAAAAACTACCAAGAGAACTCCTGTCTGGCACCTTCCCCGGTGGAGTTGTGCATGGGGTGTGTTTGGAACATTTTGTCACCAGCCGACTCCAAAATTCAGCGGTTCCCCATCTCAGCCCAGAAAGCAGGTAGAACAACTTTTGTGGTGTCTTTCAGATGCCTACCAAGGTAGTGTAAAAACTACTAAGAGAACTCCTGTCTGGCACCTTCCCCGGTGGAGTTGTGCATGGGGTGTGTTTGGAACATTTTGTCACCGGCCGAGTCCAAAATTCAGCGATTCCCCATCTCAGCCCAGAAAGCAGGTAGAACAACTTTTGTGGTGTCTTTCAGATGCCTACCAAGGTAGTGTAAAAACTACCAGGAGAACTCCTGTCTGGCACCTTCCCCGGTGGAGTTGTGCAGGGGGTGTGTTTGGAACATTTTGTCACCAGCCGAGTCCAAAATTCAGCTGTTCCCCATCTCAGCCCAGAAAGCAGGTAGAACAACTTTTGTGGTGTCTTTCAGATGCCTACCTGAGCAATGTAAAAACTACCAGGAGAACTCCTGTCTGGCACCTTCCCCGGTGGAGTTGTGCAGGGGGTGTGTTTGGAACATTTTGTCACCAGCCGACTCCAAAATTCAGCGGTTCCCTATCTCAGCCCAGAAAGCAGGTAGAACAACTTTTGTGGTGTCTTTCAGCTGCCTACCAAGGTAGTGTAAAAACTACCAAGAGAACTCCTGTCTGGCACCTTCCCCGGTGGAGTTGTGCATGGGGTGTGTTTGGAACATTTTGTCAACGGCCGAGTCCAAAATTCAGCGGTTCCCCATCTCAGCCCAGAAAGCAGGTAGAACAACTTTTGTGGTGTCTTTCAGATGCCTACCGGAGCAATGTAAAAACTACCAGGAGAACTCCTGTCTGGCACCTTCCCCGGTGGAGTTGTGCATGGGGTGTGTTTGGAACATTTTGTCACCGGCCGAGTCCAAAATTCAGCTGTTCCCCATCTCAGCCCAGAAAGCAGGTAGAACAACTTTTGTGGTGTCTTTCAGATGCCTACCGGAGCAATGTAAAAACTACCAGGAGAACTCCTGTCTGGCACCTTCCCCGGTGGAGTTGTGCATGGGGTGTGTTTGGAACATTTTGTCACCGGCCGAGTCCAAAATTCAGCGGTTCCCCATCTCAGCCCAGAAAGCAGGTAGAACATCTTTTGTGGTGTCTTTTAGATGCCTACCAAGGTAGTGTAAAAACTACCAGGAGAACTCCTGTCTGGCACCTTCCGTGGTGGAGTTGTGCATGGGGTGTGTTTGGCACATTTTGTCACCGGCCGACTCCAAAATTCAGCGGTTCCCCATCTCAGCCCAGAAAGCAGGAAGAACAACTTTTGTGGTGTCTTTCAGATGCCTACCAAGGTAGTGTAAAAACTACCAGGAGAACTCCTGTCTGGCACCTTCCCCGGTGGAGTTGTGCATGGGGTGTGTTTGGAACATTTTGTCACCAGCCGACTCCAAAATTCAGCGTTTCCCCATTCAGCCCAGAAAGCAGGTAGAACAACTTTTGTGGTGTCTTTCAGATGCCTACCAAGGTAGTGTAAAAACTACCAGGAGAACTCCTGTCTGGCACCTTCCCCGGTGGAGTTGTGCATGGGGTGTGTTTGGAACATTTTGTCAACGGCCGACTCCAAAATTCAGCGGTTCCCCATCTCAGCCCACAAAGCAGGTACAACAACTTTTCTTGTGCCTTTCAGCTGCCTACCAAGGTAGTGTAAAAACTACCAACAGAATTCGTTCCTGGCACCTTCCCCGGTGGAGTTGTGCAGGGGGTGTCTGTGGAACATTTTGTCACCGGCCGACTCCAAAATTCAGCGGTTCCCCATCTCAGCCCAGAAAGCAGGTAGAACAACTTTTGTGGTGTCTTTCAGATGCCTACCGGAGCAATGTAAAAACTACCAGGAGAACTCCTGTCTGGCACCTTCCCCGGTGGAGTTGTGCAGGGGGTGTGTTTGGAACATTTTGTCACCAGCCGACTCCAAAATTCAGCGGTTCCCTATCTCAGCCCAGAAAGCAGGTAGAACAACTTTTGTGGTGTCTTTCAGATGCCTACCGGAGCAATGTAAAAACTACCAGGAGAAGTCCTGTCTGGCTCCTTCCGTGGTGGAGTTGTGCATGGGGTGTGTTTGGAACATTTTGTCACCAGCCGACTCCAAAATTCAGCGGTTCCCCATCTCAGCCCAGAAAGCAGGTAGAACAACTTTTGTGGTGTCTTTCAGATGCCTACCAAGGTAGTGTAAAAACTACTAAGAGAACTCCTGTCTGGCACCTTCCCCGGTGGAGTTGTGCATGGGGTGTGTTTGGAACACTTTGTCACCGGCCGAGTCCAAAATTTAGCGATTCCCCATCTCAGCCCAGAAAGCAGGTAGAACAACTTTTGTGGTGTCTTTCAGCTGCCTACCAAGGTAGTGTAAAAACTACCAGGAGAACTCCTGTCTGGCACCTTCCCCGGTGGAGTTGTGCATGGGGTGTGTTTGGAACATTTTGTCACCAGCCGAGTCCAAAATTCAGCGGTTCCCCATCTCAGCCCAGAAAGCAGGTAGAACAACTTTTGTGGTGTCTTTCAGATGCCTACCGGAGCAATGTAAAAACTACCAGGAGAACTCCTGTCTGGCACCTTCCCCGGTGGAGTTGTGCAGGGGGTGTGTTTGGAACATTTTGTCACCAGCCGAGTCCAAAATTCAGCAGTTCCCCATCTCAGCCCAGAAAGCAGGTAGAACAACTTTTGTGGTGTCTTTCAGATGCCTACCGGAGCAATGTAAAAACTACCAGGAGAACTCCTGTCTGGCACCTTCCCCGGTGGAGTTGTGCATGGGGTGTGTTTGGAACATTTTGTCACCGGCCGAGTCCAAAATTCAGCGGTTCCCCATCTCAGCCCAGAAAGCAGGTAGAACATCTTTTGTGGTGTCTTTCAGATGCCTACCGGAGCAATGTAAAAACTACCAGGAGAACTCCTGTCTGGCACCTTCCCCGGTGGAGTTGTGCAGGGGGTGTGTTTGGAACATTTTGTCACCAGCCGAGTCCAAAATTCAGCGGTTCCCCATCTCAGCCCAGAAAGCAGGTAGAACAACTTTTGTGGTGTCTTTTAGATGCCTACCAAGGTAGTGTAAAAACTACCAAGAGAACTCCTGTCTGGCACCTTCCCCGGTGGAGTTGTGCATGGGGTGTGTTTGGAACATTTTGTCACCGGCCGAGTCCAAAATTCAGCGGTTCCCCATCTCAGCCCAGAAAGCAGGTAGAACAACTTTTGTGGTGTCTTTCAGATGCCTACCGGAGCAATGTAAAAACTACCAGGAGAACTCCTGTCTGGCACCTTCCCCGGTGGAGTTGTGCATGGGGTGTCTTTGGAACATTTTGTCACCAGCCGAGTCCAAAATTCAGCGGTTCCCCATCTCAGCCCAGAAAGCAGGTAGAACATCTTTTGTGGTATCTTTCAGATGCCTACCGGATCAATGTAAAAACTACCAGGAGAACTCCTGTCTGGCACCTTCCCCGGTGGAGTTGTGCAGGGGGTGTGTTTGGAACATTTTGTCACCGGCCGAGTCCAAAATTTAGCGTTTCCCCATCTCAGCCCAGAAAGCAGGTAGAACAACTTTTGTGGTGTCTTTCAGATGCCTACCAAGGTAGTGTAAAAACTACCAGGAGAACTCCTGTCTGGCACCTTCCCCGGTGCAGTTGTGCATGGGGTGTGTTTGGAACATTTTGTCACCGGCCGAGTCCAAAATTCAGCGATTCCCCATCTCAGCCCAGAAAGCAGGTAGAACAACTTTTGTGGTGTCTTTCAGCTGCCTACCAAGGCAGTGTAAAAACTGCCAAGAGAACTCCTGTCTGGCACCTTCCCCGGTGGAGTTGTGCATGGGGTGTGTTTGGAACATTTTGTCACCAGCCGACTCCAAAATTCAGCGGTTCCCCATCTCAGCCCAGAAAGCAGGTAGAACAACTTTTGTGGTGCCTTTCAAATGCCTACCAAGGTAGTGTAAAAACTACTAAGAGAACTCCTGTCTGGCACCTTCCCCGGTGGAGTTGTGCATGGGGTGTGTTTGGAACATTTTGTCACCGGCCGAGTCCAAAATTCAGCGGTTCCCCATCTCAGCCCACAAAGCAGGTAGAACAACTTTTGTGGTGTCTTTCAGATGCCTACCGGAGCAATGTAAAAACTACCAGGAGAACTCCTGTCTGGCACCTTCCCCGGTGGAGTTGTGCATGGGGTGTGTTTGGAACATTTTGTCACCAGCCGAGTCCAAAATTCAGCGGTTCCCCATCTCAGCCCAGAAAGCAGGTAGAACATCTTTTGTGGTATCTTTCAGATGCCTACTGGATCAATGTAAAAACTACCAGGAGAACTCCTGTCTGGCACCTTCCCCGGTGGAGTTGTGCAGGGGGTGTGTTTGGAACATTTTGTCACCAGCCGACTCCAAAATTCAGCGGTTCCCCATCTCAGCCCAGAAAGCAGGAAGAACAACTTTTGTGGTGCCTTTCAAATGCCTACCAAGGTAGTGTAAAAACTACCAGGAGAACTCCTGTCTGGCACCTTCCCCGGTGGAGTTGTGCATGGGGTGTCTGTGAAACATTTTGTCACCGGCCGAGTCCAAAATTCAGCGGTTCCCCATCTCAGCCCAGAAAGCAGGTAGAACAACTTTTGTGGTGTCTTTCAGATGCCTACCGGAGCAATGTAAAAACTACCAGGAGAACTCCTGTCTGGCACCTTCCCCGGTGGAGTTGTGCAGGGGGTGTGTTTGGAACATTTTATCACCAGCCGAGTCCAAAATTCAGCGGTTCCCCATCTCAGCCCAGAAAGCAGGTAGAACAACTTTTGTGGTGTCTTTCAGATGCCTACCAAGGTAGTGTAAAAACTACCAGGAGAACTCCTGTCTGGCACCTTCCGTGGTGGAGTTGTGCAGGGGGTGTGTTTGGAACATTTTGTCACCGGCCGAGTCCAAAATTCAGCGATTCCCCATCTCAGCCCAGAAAGCAGGTAGAACAACTTTTGTGGTGTCTTTCAGCTGCCTACCAAGGTAGTGTAAAAACTACCAAGAGAACTCCTGTCTGGCACCTTCCGTGGTGGAGTTGTGCATGGGGTGTGTTTGGAACATTTTGTCAACGGCCGACTCCAAAATTCAGCGGTTCCCCATCTCAGCCCACAAAGCAGGTAGAACAACTTTTCTTGTGCCTTTCAGCTGCCTACCAAGGTAGTGTAAAAACTACCAACAGAATTCGTTCCTGGCACCTTCCCCGGTGGAGTTGTGCAGGGGGTGTGTTTGGAACATTTTGTCACCGGCCGACTCCAAAATTCAGCGGTTCCCCATCTCAGCCCAGAAAGCAGGTAGAACAACTTTTGTGGTGTCTTTCAGATGCCTACCGGAGCAATGTAAAAACTACCAGGAGAACTCCTGTCTGGCACCTTCCCCGGTGGAGTTGTGCATGGGGTGTGTTTGGAACATTTTGTCACCGGCCGAGTCCAAAATTCAGCGATTCCCCATCTCAGCCCAGAAAGCAGGTAGAACAACTTTTGTGGTGTCTTTCAGATGCCTACCAAGGTAGTGTAAAAACTACCAGGAGAACTCCTGTCTGGCACCTTCCCCGGTGGAGTTGTGCATGGGGTGTGTTTGGAACATTTTGTCACCAGCCGACTCCAAAATTCAGCGGTTCCCCATCTCAGCCCAGAAAGCAGGTAGAACAACTTTTGTGGTGTCTTTCAGATGCCTACCAAGGTAGTGTAAAAACTACCAAGAGAACTCCTGTCTGGCACCTTCCCCGGTGGAGTTGTGCATGGGGTGTGTTTGGAACATTTTGTCACCAGCCGACTCCAAAATTCAGCGTTTCCCCATCTCAGCCCAGAAAGCAGGTAGAACAACTTTTGTGGTGTCTTTCAGATGCCTACCAAGGTAGTGTAAAAACTACTAAGAGAACTCCTGTCTGGCACCTTCCCCGGTGGAGTTGTGCATGGGGTGTGTTTGGAACATTTTGTCACCGGCCGACTCCAAAATTCAGCGGTTCCCCATCTCAGCCCACAAAGCAGGTAGAACAACTTTTGTGGTGTCTTTCAGATGCCTACCGGAGCAATGTAAAAACTACCAGGAGAACTCCTGTCTGGCACCTTCCCCGGTGGAGTTGTGCATGGGGTGTGTTTGGAACATTTTGTCACCAGCCGAGTCCAAAATTCAGCGGTTCCCCATCTCAGCCCAGAAAGCAGGTAGAACATCTTTTGTGGTGTCTTTCAGATGCCTACTGGATCAATGTAAAAACTACCAGGAGAACTCCTGTCTGGCACCTTCCCCGGTGGAGTTGTGCAGGGGGTGTGTTTGGAACATTTTGCCACCAGCCGACTCCAAAATTCAGCGGTTCCCCATCTCAGCCCAGAAAGCAGGAAGAACAACTTTTGTGGTGCCTTTCAAATGCCTACCAAGGTAGTGTAAAAACTACCAGGAGAACTCCTGTCTGGCACCTTCCCCGGTGGAGTTGTGCATGGGGTGTCTGTGAAACATTTTGTCACCGGCCGAGTCCAAAATTCAGCGGTTCCCCATCTCAGCCCAGAAAGCAGGTAGAACAACTTTTGTGGTGTCTTTCAGATGCCTACCGGAGCAATGTAAAAACTACCAGGAGAACTCCTGTCTGGCACCTTCCCCGGTGGAGTTGTGCAGGGGGTGTGTTTGGAACATTTTATCACCGGCCGAGTCCAAAATTCAGCGGTTCCCCATCTCAGCCCAGAAAGCAGGTAGAACAACTTTTGTGGTGTCTTTCAGCTGCCTACCAAGGTAGTGTAAAAACTACCAAGAGAACTCCTGTCTGGCACCTTCCCCGGTGGAGTTGTGCAGGGGGTGTGTTTGGAACATTTTGTCACCGGCCGAGTCCAAAATTCAGCGATTCCCCATCTCAGCCCAGAAAGCAGGTAGAACAACTTTTGTGGTGTCTTTCAGCTGCCTACCAAGGTAGTGTAAAAACTACCAAGAGAACTCCTGTCTGGCACCTTCCCCGGTGGAGTTGTGCATGGGGTGTGTTTGGAACATTTTGTCAACGGCCGACTCCAAAATTCAGCGGTTCCCCATCTCAGCCCACAAAGCAGGTAGAACAACTTTTCTTGTGCCTTTCAGCTGCCTACCAAGGTAGTGTAAAAACTACCAACAGAATTCGTTCCTGGCACCTTCCCCGGTGGAGTTGTGCAGGGGGTGTGTTTGGAACATTTTGTCACCGGCCGACTCCAAAATTCAGCGGTTCCCCATCTCAGCCCAGAAAGCAGGTAGAACAACTTTTGTGGTGTCTTTTAGATGCCTACCAAGGTAGTGTAAAAACTACCAAGAGAACTCCTGTCTGGCACCTTCCCCGGTGGAGTTGTGCATGGGGTGTGTTTGGAACATTTTGTCACCGGCCGACTCCAAAATTCAGCGGTTCCCCATCTCAGCCCAGAAAGCAGGAAGAACAACTTTTGTGGTGTCTTTCAGATGCCTACCAAGGTAGTGTAAAAACTACCAAGAGAACTCCTGTCTGGCACCTTCCGTGGTGGAGTTGTGCATGGGGTGTGTTTGGAACATTTTGTCACCAGCCGACTCCAAAATTCAGCGGTTCCCCATCTCAGCCCAGAAAGCAGGTAGAACAACTTTTGTGGTGTCTTTCAGATGCCTACCAAGGTAGTGTAAAAACTACCAAGAGAACTCCTGTCTGGCACCTTCCCCGGTGGAGTTGTGCATGGGGTGTGTTTGGAACATTTTGTCACCGGCCGAGTCCAAAATTCAGCGATTCCCCATCTCAGCCCAGAAAGCAGGTAGAACAACTTTTGTGGTGTCTTTCAGATGCCTACCAAGGTAGTGTAAAAACTACCAGGAGAACTCCTGTCTGGCACCTTCCCCGGTGGAGTTGTGCATGGGGTGTGTTTGGAACATTTTGCCACCAGCCGAGTCCAAAATTCAGCGGTTCCCCATCTCAGCCCAGAAAGCAGGTAGAACAACTTTTGTGGTGTCTTTTAGATGCCTACCAAGGTAGTGTAAAAACTACCAAGAGAACTCCTGTCTGGCACCTTCCCCGGTGGAGTTGTGCATGGGGTGTGTTTGGAACATTTTGTCACCGGCCGACTCCAAAATTCAGCGGTTCCCCATCTCAGCCCAGAAAGCAGGTAGAACAACTTTTGTGGTGTCTTTCAGATGCCTACCGGAGCAATGTAAAAACTACCAGGAGAACTCCTGTCTGGCACCTTCCCCGGTGGAGTTGTGCAGGGGGTGTGTTTGGAACATTTTGTCACCAGCCGAGTCCAAAATTCAGCGGTTCCCCATCTCAGCCCAGAAAGCAGGTAGAACAACTTTTGTGGTGTCTTTTAGATGCCTACCAAGGTAGTGTAAAAACTACCAAGAGAACTCCTGTCTGGCACCTTCCGTGGTGGAGTTGTGCATGGGGTGTGTTTGGAACATTTTGTCACCGGCCGACTCCAAAATTCAGCGGTTCCCCATCTCAGCCCAGAAAGCAGGTAGAACAACTTTTGTGGTGTCTTTCAGATGCCTACCGGAGCAATGTAAAAACTACCAGGAGAACTCCTGTCTGGCACCTTCCCCGGTGGAGTTGTGCATGGGTTGTGTTTGGAACATTTTGTCACCAGCCGAGTCCAAAATTCAGCGGTTCCCCATCTCAGCCCAGAAAGCAGGTAGAACATCTTTTGTGGTATCTTTCAGATGCCTACCGGATCAATGTAAAAACTACCAGGAGAACTCCTGTCTGGCACCTTCCCCGGTGGAGTTGTGCAGGGGGTGTGTTTGGAACATTTTGTCACCGGCCGAGTCCAAAATTTAGCGTTTCCCCATCTCAGCCCAGAAAGCAGGTAGAACAACTTTTGTGGTGTCTTTCAGATGCCTACCAAGGTAGTGTAAAAACTACCAGGAGAACTCCTGTCTGGCACCTTCCCCGGTGGAGTTGTGCATGGGGTGTGTTTGGAACATTTTGTCACCGGCCGAGTCCAAAATTCAGCGATTCCCCATCTCAGCCCAGAAAGCAGGTAGAACAACTTTTGTGGTGTCTTTTAGATGCCTACCAAGGTAGTGTAAAAACTACCAAGAGAACTCCTGTCTGGCACCTTCCCCGGTGGAGTTGTGCATGGGGTGTGTTTGGAACATTTTGTCACCAGCCGACTCCAAAATTCAGCGGTTCCCCATCTCAGCCCAGAAAGCAGGTAGAACAACTTTTGTGGTGTCTTTCAGATGCCTACCAAGGTAGTGTAAAAACTACCAAGAGAACTCCTGTCTGGCACCTTCCCCGGTGGAGTTGTGCATGGGGTGTGTTTGGAACATTTTGTCACCGGCCGAGTCCAAAATTCAGCGGTTCCCCATCTCAGCCCACAAAGCAGGTAGAACAACTTTTGTGGTGTGTTTCAGATGCCTACCGGAGCAATGTAAAAACTACCAGGAGAACTCCTGTCTGGCACCTTCCCCGGTGGAGTTGTGCAGGGGGTGTGTTTGGAACATTTTGTCACCGGCCGAGTCCAAAATTCAGCGGTTCCCCATCTCAGCCCAGAAAGCAGGTAGAACATCTTTTGTGGTATCTTTCAGATGCCTACCGGAGCAATGTAAAAACTACCAGGAGAACTCCTGTCTGGCACCTTCCCCGGTGGAGTTGTGCATGGGGTGTGTTTGGAACATTTTGTCACCAGCCGAGTCCAAAATTCAGCGGTTCCCCATCTCAGCCCAGAAAGCAGGTAGAACAACTTTTGTGGTGTCTTTTAGATGCCTACCAAGGTAGTGTAAAAACTACCAAGAGAACTCCTGTCTGGCACCTTCCCGGGTGAGTTGTGCAGGGGGTGTGTTTGGAACATTTTGTCACCAGCCGACTCCAAAATTCAGCGGTTCCCCATCTCAGCCCAGAAAGCAGGTAGAACAACTTTTGTGGTGTCTTTCAGATGCCTACCAAGGTAGTGTAAAAACTACCAAGAGAACTCCTGTCTGGCACCTTCCCCGGTGGAGTTGTGCATGGGGTGTGTTTGGAACATTTTGTCACCGGCCGAGTCCAAAATTCAGCGATTCCCCATCTCAGCCCAGAAAGCAGGTAGAACAACTTTTGTGGTGTCTTTCAGCTGCCTACCAAGGTAGTGTAAAAACTACCAGGAGAACTCCTGTCTGGCACCTTCCCCGGTGGAGTTGTGCATGGGGTGTGTTTGGAACATTTTGTCAACGGCCGAGTCCAAAATTCAGCGGTTCCCCATCTCAGCCCAGAAAGCAGGTAGAACAACTTTTGTGGTGCCTTTCAGCTGCCTACCAAGGTAGTGTAAAAACTACCAAGAGAACTCCTGTCTGGCACCTTCCCCGGTGGAGTTGTGCATGGGGTGTGTTTGGAACATTTTGTCAACGGCCGACTCCAAAATTCAGCGGTTCCCCATCTCAGCCCACAAAGCAGGTACAACAACTTTTCTTGTGCCTTTCAGCTGCCTACCAAGGTAGTGTAAAAACTACCAACAGAATTCGTTCCTGGCACCTTCCCCGGTGGAGTTGTGCATGGGGTGTCTGTGGAACATTTTGTCACCGGCCGAGTCCAAAATTCAGCGGTTCCCCATCTCAGCCCAGAAAGCAGGTAGAACAACTTTTGTGGTGTCTTTCAGATGCCTACCGGAGCAATGTAAAAACTACCAGGAGAACTCCTGTCTGGCACCTTCCCCGGTGGAGTTGTGCATGGGGTGTGTTTGGAACATTTTGTCACCGGCCGAGTCCAAAATTCAGCGGTTCCCCATCTCAGCCCAGAAAGCAGGTAGAACATCTTTTGTGGTATCTTTCAGATGCCTACCGGAGCAATGTAAAAACTACCAGGAGAACTCCTGTCTGGCACCTTCCCCGGTGGAGTTGTGCATGGGGTGTTTTTGGAACATTTTGTCACCAGCCGAGTCCAAAATTCAGCGTTTCCCCATCTCAGCCCAGAAAGCAGGTAGAACAACTTTTGTGGTGTCTTTTAGATGCCTACCAAGGTAGTGTAAAAACTACCAAGAGAACTCCTGTCTGGCACCTTCCCCGGTGGAGTTGTGCATGGGGTGTGTTTGGAACATTTTGTCACCGGCCGACTCCAAAATTCAGCGGTTCCCCATCTCAGCCCAGAAAGCAGGAAGAACAACTTTTGTGGTGCCTTTCAAATGCCTACCAAGGTACTGTAAAAACTACCAAGAGAACTCCTGTCTGGCACCTTCCCCGGTGGAGTTGTGCATGGGGTGTGTTTGGAACATTTTGTCACCAGCCGACTCCAAAATTCAGCGTTTCCCCATCTCAGCCCAGAAAGCAGGTAGAACAACTTTTGTGGTGTCTTTCAGATGCCTACCAAGGTAGTGTAAAAACTACTAAGAGAACTCCTGTCTGGCACCTTCCCCGGTGGAGTTGTGCATGGGGTGTGTTTGGAACATTTTGTCACCAGCCGAGTCCAAAATTCAGCGATTCCCCATCTCAGCCCAGAAAGCAGGTAGAACAACTTTTGTGGTGTCTTTCAGCTGCCTACCAAGGTAGTGTAAAAACTACCAGGAGAACTCCTGTCTGGCACCTTCCCCGGTGGAGTTGTGCATGGGGTGTGTTTGGAACATTTTGTCACCAGCCGAGTCCAAAATTCAGCTGTTCTCCATCTCAGCCCAGAAAGCAGGTAGAACAACTTTTGTGGTGTCTTTCAGATGCCTACCTGAGCAATGTAAAAACTACCAGGAGAACTCCTGTCTGGCACCTTCCCCGGTGGAGTTGTGCAGGGGGTGTGTTTGGAACATTTTGTCACCAGCCGACTCCAAAATTCAGCGGTTCCCTATCTCAGCCCAGAAAGCAGGTAGAACAACTTTTGTGGTGTCTTTCAGCTGCCTACCAAGGTAGTGTAAAAACTACCAAGAGAACTCCTGTCTGGCACCTTCCCCGGTGGAGTTGTGCATGGGGTGTGTTTGGAACATTTTGTCAACGGCCGAGTCCAAAATTCAGCGGTTCCCCATCTCAGCCCAGAAAGCAGGTAGAACAACTTTTGTGGTGTCTTTCAGATGCCTACCGGAGCAATGTAAAAACTACCAGGAGAACTCCTGTCTGGCACCTTCCCCGGTGGAGTTGTGCATGGGGTGTGTTTGGAACATTTTGTCACCGGCCGAGTCCAAAATTCAGCTGTTCCCCATCTAAGCCCAGAAAGCAGGTAGAACAACTTTTGTGGTGTCTTTCAGATGCCTACCGGAGCAATGTAAAAACTACCAGGAGAACTGCTGTCTGGCACCTTCCGTGGTGGAGTTGTGCATGGGGTGTGTTTGGAACATTTTGTCACCGGCCGACTCCAAAATTCAGCGGTTCCCCATCTCAGCCCAGAAAGCAGGTAGAACATCTTTTGTGGTGTCTTTTAGATGCCTACCAAGGTAGTGTAAAAACTACCAAGAGAACTCCTGTCTGGCACCTTCCCCGGTGGAGTTGTGCATGGGGTGTGTTTGGAACATTTTGTCACCGGCCGACTCCAAAATTCAGCGGTTCCCCATCTCAGCCCAGAAAGCAGGAAGAACAACTTTTGTGGTGTCTTTCAGATGCCTACCAAGGTAGTGTAAAAACTACCAGGAGAACTCCTGTCTGGCACCTTCCCCGGTGGAGTTGTGCATGGGGTGTGTTTGGAACATTTTGTCACCAGCCGACTCCAAAATTCAGCGGTTCCCCATCTCAGCCCAGAAAGCAGGTAGAACAACTTTTGTGGTGTCTTTCAGATGCCTACCAAGGTAGTGTAAAAACTACCAAGAGAACTCCTGTCTGGCACCTTCCCCGGTGGAGTTGTGCATGGGGTGTGTTTGGAACATTTTGTCACCGGCCGAGTCCAAAATTCAGCGATTCCCCATCTCAGCCCAGAAAGCAGGTAGAACAACTTTTGTGGTGTCTTTCAGATGCCTACCAAGGTAGTGTAAAAACTACCAGGAGAACTCCTGTCTGGCACCTTCCCCGGTGGAGTTGTGCATGGGGTGTGTTTGGAACATTTTGTCACCAGCCGAGTCCAAAATTCAGCGTTTCCCCATCTCAGCCCAGAAAGCAGGTAGAACAACTTTTGTGGTGTCTTTCAGATGCCTACCAAGGTAGTGTAAAAACTACTAAGAGAACTCCTGTCTGGCACCTTCCCCGGTGGAGTTGTGCATGGGGTGTGTTTGGAACATTTTGTCACCGGCCGAGTCCAAAATTTAGCGGTTCCCCATCTCAGCCCAGAAAGCAGGTAGAACAACTTTTGTGGTGTCTTTCAGATGCCTACCAAGGTAGTGTAAAAACTACCAGGAGAACTCCTGTCTGGCACCTTCCCCGGTGGAGTTGTGCAGGGGGTGTGTTTCTAACATTTTGCCACCAGCCGACTCCAAAATTCAGCGGTTCCCCATCTCAGCCCAGAAAGCAGGTAGAACAACTTTTGTGGTGCCTTTCAGATGCCTACCAAGGTAGTGTAAAAACTACTAAGAGAACTCCTGTCTGGCACCTTCCCCGGTGGAGTTGTGCATGGGGTGTGTTTGGAACATTTTGTCACCAGCCGAGTCCAAAATTCAGCGGTTCCCCATCTCAGCCCAGAAAGCAGGTAGAACAACTTTTGTGGTGTCTTTCAGATGCCTACCAAGGTAGTGTAAAAACTACTAAGAGAACTCCTGTCTGGCACCTTCCCCAGTGGAGTTGTGCAGGGGGTGTGTTTGGAACACTTTGTCACCGGCCGAGTCCAAAATTTAGCGATTCCCCATCTCAGCCCAGAAAGCAGGTAGAACAACTTTTGTGGTGTCTTTCAGATGCCTACCAAGGTAGTGTAAAAACTACCAGGAGAACTCCTGTCTGGCACCTTCCCCGGTGGAGTTGTGCATGGGGTGTGTTTGGAACATTTTGTCACCAGCCGAGTCCAAAATTCAGCGGTTCCCCATCTCAGCCCAGAAAGCAGGTAGAACAACTTTTGTGGTGTCTTTCAGATGCCTACCGGAGCAATGTAAAAACTACCAGGAGAACTCCTGTCTGGCACCTTCCCCGGTGGAGTTGTGCAGGGGGTGTGTTTGGAACATTTTGTCACCAGCCGAGTCCAAAATTCAGCGGTTCCCCATCTCAGCCCAGAAAGCAGGTAGAACAACTTTTGTGGTGTCTTTCATATGCCTACCGGAGCAATGTAAAAACTACCAGGAGAACTCCTGTCTGGCACCTTCCCCGGTGGAGTTGTGCATGGGGTGTGTTTGGAACATTTTGTCACCGGCCGAGTCCAAAATTCAGCGGTTCCCCATCTCAGCCCAGAAAGCAGGTAGAACATCTTTTGTGGTGTCTTTCAGATGCCTACCGGAGCAATGTAAAAACTACCAGGAGAACTCCTGTCTGGCACCTTCCCCGGTGGAGTTGTGCAGGGGGTGTGTTTGGAACATTTTGTCACCAGCCGAGTCCCAAATTCAGCGGTTCCCCATCTCAGCCCAGAAAGCAGGTAGAACAACTTTTGTGGTGTCTTTTAGATGCCTACCAAGGTAGTGTAAAAACTACCAAGAGAACTCCTGTCTGGCACCTTCCCCGGTGGAGTTGTGCATGGGGTGTGTTTGGAACATTTTGTCACCGGCCGACTCCAAAATTCAGCGGTTCCCCATCTCAGCCCAGAAAGCAGGTAGAACAACTTTTGTGGTGTCTTTCAGATGCCTACCGGAGCAATGTAAAAACTACCAGGAGAACTCCTGTCTGGCACCTTCCCCGGTGGAGTTGTGCAGGGGGTGTGTTTGGAACATTTTGTCACCAGCCGAGTCCAAAATTCAGCGGTTCCCCATCTCAGCCCAGAAAGCAGGTAGAACAACTTTTGTGGTGTCTTTTAGATGCCTACCAAGGTAGTGTAAAAACTACCAAGAGAACTCCTGTCTGGCACCTTCCCCGGTGGAGTTGTGCAGGGGGTGTGTTTGGAACACTTTGTCACCGGCCGAGTCCAAAATTTAGCGATTCCCCATCTCAGCCCAGAAAGCAGGTAGAACAACTTTTGTGGTGTCTTTCAGATGCCTACCAAGGTAGTGTAAAAACTACCAGGAGAACTCCTGTCTGGCACCTTCCCCGGTGGAGTTGTGCATGGGGTGTGTTTGGAACATTTTGTCACCAGCCGAGTCCAAAATTCAGCGGTTCCCCATCTCAGCCCAGAAAGCAGGTAGAACAACTTTTGTGGTGTCTTTCAGATGCCTACCGGAGCAATGTAAAAACTACCAGGAGAACTCCTGTCTGGCACCTTCCCCGGTGGAGTTGTGCAGGGGGTGTGTTTGGAACATTTTGTCACCAGCCGAGTCCAAAATTCAGCGGTTCCCCATCTCAGCCCAGAAAGCAGGTAGAACAACTTTTGTGGTGTCTTTCATATGCCTACCGGAGCAATGTAAAAACTACCAGGAGAACTCCTGTCTGGCACCTTCCCCGGTGGAGTTGTGCATGGGGTGTGTTTGGAACATTTTGTCACCGGCCGAGTCCAAAATTCAGCGGTTCCCCATCTCAGCCCAGAAAGCAGGTAGAACATCTTTTGTGGTGTCTTTCAGATGCCTACCGGAGCAATGTAAAAACTACCAGGAGAACTCCTGTCTGGCACCTTCCCCGGTGGAGTTGTGCAGGGGGTGTGTTTGGAACATTTTGTCACCAGCCGAGTCCCAAATTCAGCGGTTCCCCATCTCAGCCCAGAAAGCAGGTAGAACAACTTTTGTGGTGTCTTTTAGATGCCTACCAAGGTAGTGTAAAAACTACCAAGAGAACTCCTGTCTGGCACCTTCCCCGGTGGAGTTGTGCATGGGGTGTGTTTGGAACATTTTGTCACCGGCCGACTCCAAAATTCAGCGGTTCCCCATCTCAGCCCAGAAAGCAGGTAGAACAACTTTTGTGGTGTCTTTCAGATGCCTACCGGAGCAATGTAAAAACTACCAGGAGAACTCCTGTCTGGCACCTTCCCCGGTGGAGTTGTGCAGGGGGTGTGTTTGGAACATTTTGTCACCGGCCGAGTCCAAAATTCAGCGGTTCCCCATCTCAGCCCAGAAAGCAGGTAGAACAACTTTTGTGGTGTCTTTTAGATGCCTACCAAGGTAGTGTAAAAACTACCAAGAGAACTCCTGTCTGGCACCTTCCCCGGTGGAGTTGTGCATGGGGTGTGTTTGGAACATTTTGTCACCGGCCGACTCCAAAATTCAGCGGTTCCCCATCTCAGCCCAGAAAGCAGGTAGAACAACTTTTGTGGTGTCTTTCAGATGCCTACCGGAGCAATGTAAAAACTACCAGGAGAACTCCTGTCTGGCACCTTCCCCGGTGGAGTTGTGCAGGGGGTGTGTTTGGAACATTTTGTCACCAGCCGAGTCCAAAATTCAGCGGTTCCCCATCTCAGCCCAGAAAGCAGGTAGAACATCTTTTGTGGTATCTTTCAGATGCCTACCGGAGCAATGTAAAAACTACCAGGAGAACTCCTGTCTGGCACCTTCCCCGGTGGAGTTGTGCAGGGGGTGTGTTTGGAACATTTTGTCACCGGCCGAGTCCAAAATTTAGCGTTTCCCCATCTCAGCCCAGAAAGCAGGTAGAACAACTTTTGTGGTGTCTTTCAGATGCCTACCAAGGTAGTGTAAAAACTACCAGGAGAACTCCTGTCTGGCACCTTCCCCGGTGGAGTTGTGCATGGGGTGTGTTTGGAACATTTTGTCACCGGCCGAGTCCAAAATTCAGCGATTCCCCATCTCAGCCCAGAAAGCAGGTAGAACAACTTTTGTGGTGTCTTTCAGCTGCCTACCAAGGTAGTGTAAAAACTACCAAGAGAACTCCTGTCTGGCACCTTCCCCGGTGGAGTTGTGCATGGGGTGTGTTTGGAACATTTTGTCACCAGCCGACTCCAAAATTCAGTGTTTCCCCATCTCAGCCCAGAAAGCAGGTAGAACAACTTTTGTGGTGTCTTTCAGATGCCTACCAAGGTAGTGTAAAAACTACTAAGAGAACTCCTGTCTGGCACCTTCCCCGGTGGAGTTGTGCATGGGGTGTGTTTGGAACATTTTGTCACCGGCCGAGTCCAAAATTCAGCGTTTCCCCATCTCAGCCCAGAAAGCAGGTAGAACAACTTTTCTGGTGTCTTTCAGATGCCTACCGGAGCAATGTAAAAACTACCATGAGAACTCCTGTCTGGCACCTTCCCCGGTGGAGTTGTGCATGGGGTGTGTTTGGAACATTTTGTCACCAGCCGAGTCCAAAATTCAGCGGTTCCCCATCTCAGCCCAGAAAGCAGGTAGAACATCTTTTGTGGTATCTTTCAGATGCCTACTGAATCAATGTAAACACTACCAGGAGAACTCCTGTCTGGCACCTTCCCCGGTGGAGTTGTGCAGGGGGTGTGTTTGGAACATTTTGCCACCAGCCGACTCCAAAATTCAGCGGTTCCCCATCTCAGCCCAGAAAGCAGGAAGAACAACTTTTGTGGTGCCTTTCAAATGCCTACCAAGGTAGTGTAAAAACTACCAGGAGAACTCCTGTCTGGCACCTTCCCCGGTGGAGTTGTGCATGGGGTGTCTGTGAAACATTTTGTCACCGGCCGAGTCCAAAATTCAGCGTTTCCCCATCTCAGCCCAGAAAGCAGGTAGAACAACTTTTGTGGTGTCTTTCAGATGCCTACCGGAGCAATGTAAAAACTACCAGGAGAACTCCTGTCTGGCACCTTCCCCGGTGGAGTTGTGCAGGGGGTGTGTTTGGAACATTTTATCACCAGCCGAGTCCAAAATTCAGCTGTTCCCCATCTCAGCCCAGAAAGCAGGTAGAACAACTTTTGTGGTGTCTTTCAGATGCCTACCAAGGTAGTGTAAAAACTACTAAGAGAACTCCTGTCTGGCACCTTCCCCGGTGGAGTTGTGCATGGGGTGTGTTTGGAACATTTTGTCACCAGCCGAGTCCAAAATTCAGCGATTCCCCATCTCAGCCCAGAAAGCAGGTAGAACAACTTTTGTGGTGTCTTTCAGCTGCCTACCAAGGTAGTGTAAAAACTACCAAGAGAACTCCTGTCTGGCACCTTCCCCGGTGGAGTTGTGCATGGGGTGTGTTTGGAACATTTTGTCAACGGCCGACTCCAAAATTCAGCGGTTCCCCATCTCAGCCCACAAAGCAGGTAGAACAACTTTTCTTGTGCCTTTCAGCTGCCTACCAAGGTAGTGTAAAAACTACCAACAGAATTCGTTCCTGGCACCTTCCCCGGTGGAGTTGTGCAGGGGGTGTGTTTGGAACATTTTGTCACCGGCCGACTCCAAAATTCAGCGGTTCCCCATCTCAGCCCAGAAAGCAGGTAGAACAACTTTTTTGGTGTCTTTCAGATGCCTACCGGACCAATGTAAAAACTACCAGGAGAACTCCTGTCTGGCACCTTCCCCGGTGGAGTTGTGCATGGGGTGTGTTTGGAACATTTTGTCACCGGCCGACTCCAAAATTCAGCGATTCCCCATCTCAGCCCAGAAAGCAGGTAGAACAACTTTTGTGGTGTCTTTCAGATGCCTACCAAGGTAGTGTAAAAACTACCAGGAGAACTCCTGTCTGGCACCTTCCCCGGTGGAGTTGTGCATGGGGTGTGTTTGGAACATTTTGTCACCAGCCGACTCCAAAATTCAGCGTTTCCCCATCTCAGCCCAGAAAGCAGGTAGAACAACTTTTGTGGTGTCTTTCAGATGCCTACCAAGGTAGTGTAAAAACTACTAAGAGAACTCCTGTCTGGCACCTTCCCCGGTGGAGTTGTGCATGGGGTGTGTTTGGAACATTTTGTCACCGGCCGAGTCCAAAATTCAGCGATTCCCCATCTCAGCCCAGAAAGCAGGTAGAACAACTTTTGTGGTGTCTTTCAGCTGCCTACCAAGGTAGTGTAAAAACTACCAGGAGAACTCCTGTCTGGCACCTTCCCCGGTGGAGTTGTGCAGGGGGTGTGTTTGGAACATTTTGTCACCAGCCGACTCCAAAATTCAGCGTTTCCCCATCTCAGCCCAGAAAGCAGGTAGAACATCTTTTGTGGTATCTTTCAGATGCCTACCGGATCAATGTAAAAACTACCAGGAGAACTCCTGTCTGGCACCTTCCCTGGTGGAGTTGTGCAGGGGGTGTGTTTGGAACATTTTGTCACCGGCCGAGTCCAAAATTCAGCGGTTCCCCATCTCAGCCCAGAAAGCAGGTAGAACAACTTTTGTGGTGTCTTTCAGATGCCTACCGGAGCAATGTAAAAACTACCAGGAGAACTCCTGTCTGGCACCTTCCCCGGTGGAGTTGTGCAGGGGGTGTGTTTGGAACATTTTATCACCAGCCGAGTCCAAAATTCAGCGGTTCCCCATCTCAGCCCAGAAAGCAGGTAGAACAACTTTTGTGGTGTCTTTCAGCTGCCTACCAAGGTAGTGTAAAAACTACCAGGAGAACTCCTGTCTGGCACCTTCCCCGGTGGAGTTGTGCATGGGGTGTGTTTGGAACATTTTGTCACCAGCCGAGTCCAAAATTCAGCGTTTCCCCATCTCAGCCCAGAAAGCAGGTAGAACAACTTTTGTGGTGCCTTTCAGCTGCCTACCAAGGTAGTGTAAAAACTACCAAGAGAACTCCTGTCTGGCACCTTCCCCGGTGGAGTTGTGCATGGGGTGTGTTTGGAACATTTTGTCAACGGCCGACTCCAAAATTCAGCGGTTCCCCATCTCAGCCCACAAAGCAGGTAGAACAACTTTTCTTGTGCCTTTCAGCTGCCTACCAAGGTAGTGTAAAAACTACCAACAGAATTCGTTCCTGGCACCTTCCCCGGTGGAGTTGTGCAGGGGGTGTGTTTGGAACATTTTGTCACCGGCCGACTCCAAAATTCAGCGGTTCCCCATCTCAGCCCAGAAAGCAGGTAGAACAACATTTTTGGTGTCTTTCAGATGCCTACCGGACCAATGTAAAAACTACCAGGAGAACTCCTGTCTGGCACCTTCCCCGGTGGAGTTGTGCATGGGGTGTGTTTGGAACATTTTGTCACCAGCCGACTCCAAAATTCAGCGTTTCCCCATCTCAGCCCAGAAAGCAGGTAGAACAACTTTTGTGGTGTCTTTCAGATGCCTACCAAGGTAGTGTAAAAACTACTAAGAGAACTCCTGTCTGGCACCTTCCCCGGTGGAGTTGTGCATGGGGTGTGTTTGGAACATTTTGTCACCGGCCGAGTCCAAAATTCAGCGGTTCCCCATCTCAGCCCAGAAAGCAGGTAGAACAACTTTTGTGGTGTCTTTCAGATGCCTACCAAGGTAGTGTAAAAACTACCAGGAGAACTCCTGTCTGGCACCTTCCCCGGTGGAGTTGTGCAGGGGGTGTGTTTGGAACATTTTGCCACCAGCCGACTCCAAAATTCAGCGGTTCCCCATCTCAGCCCAGAAAGCAGGTAGAACAACTTTTGTGGTGCCTTTCAGATGCCTACCAAGGTAGTGTAAAAACTACTAAGAGAACTCCTGTCTGGCACCTTCCCCGGTGGAGTTGTGCATGGGGTGTGTTTGGAACATTTTGTCACCAGCCGAGTCCAAAATTCAGCGGTTCCCCATCTCAGCCCAGAAAGCAGGTAGAACATCTTTTGTGGTGCCTTTCAGCTGCCTACCGGATCAATGTAAAAACTACCAGGAGAACTCCTGTCTGGCACCTTCCCCGGTGGAGTTGTGCAGGGGGTGTGTTTGGAACATTTTGCCACCAGCCGACTCCAAAATTCAGCGGTTCCCCATCTCAGCCCAGAAAGCAGGTAGAACAACTTTTGTGGTGCCTTTCAAATGCCTACCAAGGTAGTGTAAAAACCACCAGGAGAACTCCTGTCTGGCACCTTCCCCGGTGGAGTTGTGCATGGGGTGTCTGTGAAACATTTTGTCACCGGCCGACTCCAAAAATCAGCGGTTCCCCATCTCAGCCCAGAAAGCAGGTAGAACAACTTTTGTGGTGTCTTTCAGATGCCTACCGGAGCAATGTAAAAACTACCAGGAGAACTCCTGTCTGGCACCTTCCCCGGTGGAGTTGTGCAGGGGGTGTGTTTGGAACATTTTATCACCAGCCGAGTCCAAAATTCAGCTGTTCCCCATCTCAGCCCAGAAAGCAGGTAGAACAACTTTTGTGGTGTCTTTCAGATGCCTACCAAGGTAGTGTAAAAACTACGAAGAGAACTCCTGTCTGGCACCTTCCCCGGTGGAGTTGTGCATGGGGTGTGTTTGGAACATTTTGTCACCGGCCGACTCCAAAATTCAGCGATTCCCCATCTCAGCCCAGAAAGCAGGTAGAACAACTTTTGTGGTGTCTTTCAGATGCCTACCAAGGTAGTGTAAAAACTACCAGGAGAACTCCTGTCTGGCACCTTCCCCGGTGGAGTTGTGCATGGGGTGTGTTTGGAACATTTTGTCACCAGCCGAGTCCAAAATTCAGCGTTTCCCCATCTCAGCCCAAAAAGCAGGTAGAACAACTTTTGTGGTGTCTTTCAGATGCCTACCAAGGTAGTGTAAAAACTACGAAGAGAACTCCTGTCTGGCACCTTCCCCGGTGGAGTTGTGCATGGGGTGTGTTTGGAACATTTTGTCACCGGCCGAGTCCAAAATTCAGCGGTTCCCCATCTCAGCCCAGAAAGCAGGTAGAACAACTTTTGTGGTGTCTTTCAGATGCCTACCGGAGCAATGTAAAAACTACCAGGAGAACTCCTGTCTGGCACCTTCCCCGGTGGAGTTGTGCATGGGGTGTGTTTGGAACATTTTGTCACCAGCCGAGTCCAAAATTCAGCGTTTCCCCATCTCAGCCCAGAAAGCAGGTAGAACAACTTTTGTGGTGTCTTTTAGATGCCTACCAAGGTAGTGTAAAAACTACCAAGAGAACTCCTGTCTGGCACCTTCCCCGGTGGAGTTGTGCATGGGGTGTGTTTGGAACATTTTGTCACCGGCCGAGTCCAAAATTCAGCGGTTCCCCATCTCAGCCCAGAAAGCAGGTAGAACAACTTTTGTGGTGTCTTTCAGATGCCTACCAAGGTAGTGTAAAAACTACCAGGAGAACTCCTGTCTGGCACCTTCCCCGGTGGAGTTGTGCATGGGGTGTGTTTGGAACATTTTGTCACCGGCCGACTCCAAAATTCAGCGTTTCCCCATCTCAGCCCAGAAAGCAGGTAGAACAACTTTTGTGGTGCCTTTCAGATGCCTACCAAGGTAGTGTAAAAACTACCAAGAGAACTCCTGTCTGGCACCTTCCCCGGTGGAGTTGTGCATGGGGTGTGTTTGGAACATTTTGTCAACGGCCGACTCCAAAATTCAGCGTTTCCCCATCTCAGCCCACAAAGCAGGTACAACAAGTTTTCTTGTGCCTTTCAGCTGCCTACCAAGGTAGTGTAAAAACTACCAACAGAATTCGTTCCTGGCACCTTCCCCGGTGGAGTTGTGCAGGGGGTGTGTTTGGAACATTTTGTCACCAGCCGACTCCAAAATTCAGCGGTTCCCCATCTCAGCCCAGAAAGCAGGTAGAACATCTTTTGTGGTATCTTTCAGATGCCTACCGGAGCAATGTAAAAACTACCAGGAGAACTCCTGTCTGGCACCTTCCCCGGTGGAGTTGTGCATGGGGTGTGTTTGGAACATTTTGTCACCAGCCGAGTCCAAAATTCAGCGGTTCCCCATCTCAGCCCAGAAAGCAGGTAGAACAACTTTTGTGGTGTCTTTTAGATGCCTACCAAGGTAGTGTAAAAACTACCAAGAGAATTCGTTCCTGGCACCTTCCCCGGTGGAGTTGTGCATGGGGTGTGTTTGGAACATTTTGTCACCGGCCGAGTCCAAAATTCAGCGGTTCCCCATCTCAGCCCAGAAAGCAGGTAGAACATCTTTTGTGGTGCCTTTCAGCTGCCTACCGGATCAATGTAAAAACTACCAGGAGAACTCCTGTCTGGCACCTTCCCCGGTGGAGTTGTGCAGGGGGTGTGTTTGGAACATTTTGCCACCAGCCGACTCCAAAATTCAGCGGTTCCCCATCTCAGCCCAGAAAGCAGGTAGAACAACTTTTGTGGTGCCTTTCAAATGCCTACCAAGGTAGTGTAAAAACCACCAGGAGAACTCCTGTCTGGCACCTTCCCCGGTGGAGTTGTGCATGGGGTGTCTGTGAAACATTTTGTCACCGGCCGACTCCAAAAATCAGCGGTTCCCCATCTCAGCCCAGAAAGCAGGTAGAACAACTTTTGTGGTGTCTTTCAGATGCCTACCGGAGCAATGTAAAAACTACCAGGAGAACTCCTGTCTGGCACCTTCCCCGGTGGAGTTGTGCAGGGGGTGTGTTTGGAACATTTTATCACCAGCCGAGTCCAAAATTCAGCTGTTCCCCATCTCAGCCCAGAAAGCAGGTAGAACAACTTTTGTGGTGTCTTTCAGATGCCTACCAAGGTAGTGTAAAAACTACGAAGAGAACTCCTGTCTGGCACCTTCCCCGGTGGAGTTGTGCATGGGGTGTGTTTGGAACATTTTGTCACCGGCCGACTCCAAAATTCAGCGATTCCCCATCTCAGCCCAGAAAGCAGGTAGAACAACTTTTGTGGTGTCTTTCAGATGCCTACCAAGGTAGTGTAAAAACTACCAGGAGAACTCCTGTCTGGCACCTTCCCCGGTGGAGTTGTGCATGGGGTGTGTTTGGAACATTTTGTCACCAGCCGAGTCCAAAATTCAGCGTTTCCCCATCTCAGCCCAGAAAGCAGGTAGAACAACTTTTGTGGTGTCTTTCAGATGCCTACCAGGTAGTGTAAAAACTACCAAGAGAACTCCTGTCTGGCACCTTCCCCGGTGGAGTTGTGCATGGGGTGTGTTTGGAACATTTTGCCACCAGCCGACTCCAAAATTCAGCGGTTCCCCATCTCAGCCCAGAAAGCAGGTAGAACAACTTTTGTGGTGCCTTTCAAATGCCTACCAAGGTAGTGTAAAAACCACCAGGAGAACTCCTGTCTGGCACCTTCCCCGGTGGAGTTGTGCATGGGGTGTCTGTGAAACATTTTGTCACCGGCCGACTCCAAAATTCAGCGGTTCCCCATCTCAGCCCAGAAAGCAGGTAGAACAACTTTTGTGGTGTCTTTCAGATGCCTACCAAGGTAGTGTAAAAACTACCAGGAGAACTCCTGTCTGGCACCTTCCGTGGTGGAGTTGTGCATGGGGTGTGTTTGGAACATTTTGTCACCGGCCAACTCCAAAATTCAGCTGTTCCCCATCTCAGCCCAGAAAGCAGGTAGAACAACTTTTGTGGTGTCTTTCAGATGCCTACCAAGGTAGTGTAAAAACTACGAAGAGAACTCCTGTCTGGCACCTTCCCCGGTGGAGTTGTGCATGGGGTGTGTTTGGAACATTTTGTCACCGGCCGACTCCAAAATTCAGCGATTCCCCATCTCAGCCCAGAAAGCAGGTAGAACAACTTTTGTGGTGTCTTTCAGATGCCTACCAAGGTAGTGTAAAAACTACCAGGAGAACTCCTGTCTGGCACCTTCCCCGGTGGAGTTGTGCATGGGGTGTGTTTGGAACATTTTGTCACCAGCCGAGTCCAAAATTCAGCGTTTCCCCATCTCAGCCCAGAAAGCAGGTAGAACAACTTTTGTGGTGTCTTTCAGATGCCTACCAAGGTAGTGTAAAAACTACCAAGAGAACTCCTGTCTGGCACCTTCCCCGGTGGAGTTGTGCATGGGGTGTGTTTGGAACATTTTGTCACCAGCCGAGTCCAAAATTCAGCGTTTCCCCATCTCAGCCCAGAAAGCAGGTAGAACAACTTTTGTGGTGTCTTTCAGATGCCTACCGGAGCAATGTAAAAACTACCAAGAGAACTCCTGTCTGGCACCTTCCCCGGTGGAGTTGTGCATGGGGTGTGTTTGGAACATTTTGTCACCAGCCGAGTCCAAAATTCAGCGTTTCCCCATCTCAGCCCAGAAAGCAGGTACAACAACTTTTGTGGTGTCTTTTAGATGCCTACCAAGGTAGTGTAAAAACTACCAAGAGAACTCCTGTCTGGCACCTTCCCCGGTGGAGTTGTGCATGGGGTGTGTTTGGAACATTTTGTCACCGGCCGAGTCCAAAATTCAGCGGTTCCCCATCTCAGCCCAGAAAGCAGGTAGAACAACTTTTGTGGTGTCTTTCAGATGCCTACCAAGGTAGTGTAAAAACTACCAGGAGAACTCCTGTCTGGCACCTTCCCCGGTGGAGTTGTGCATGGGGTGTGTTTGGAACATTTTGTCACCGGCCGACTCCAAAATTCAGCGTTTCCCCATCTCAGCCCAGAAAGCAGGTAGAACAACTTTTGTGGTGCCTTTCAGATGCCTACCAAGGTAGTGTAAAAACTACCAAGAGAACTCCTGTCTGGCACCTTCCCCGGTGGAGTTGTGCATGGGGTGTGTTTGGAACATTTTGTCAACGGCCGACTCCAAAATTCAGCGTTTCCGCATCTCAGCCCACAAAGCAGGTACAACAACTTTTCTTGTGCCTTTCAGCTGCCTACCAAGGTAGTGTAAAAACTACCAACAGAATTCGTTCCTGGCACCTTCCCCGGTGGAGTTGTGCAGGGGGTGTGTTTGGAACATTTTGTCACCGGCCGAGTCCAAAATTCAGCGGTTCCCCATCTCAGCCCAGAAAGCAGGTAGAACATCTTTTGTGGTATCTTTCAGATGCCTACCGGAGCAATGTAAAAACTACCAGGAGAACTCCTGTCTGGCACCTTCCCCGGTGGAGTTGTGCATGGGGTGTGTTTGGAACATTTTGTCACCAGCCGAGTCCAAAATTCAGCGGTTCCCCATCTCAGCCCAGAAAGCAGGTAGAACAACTTTTGTGGTGTCTTTTAGATGCCTACCAAGGTAGTGTAAAAACTACCAAGAGAACTCCTGTCTGGCACCTTCCCCGGTGGAGTTGTGCATGGGGTGTGTTTGGAACATTTTGTCACCGGCCGACTCCAAAATTCAGCGGTTCCCCATCTCAGCCCAGAAAGCAGGAAGAACAACTTTTGTGGTGCCTTTCAAATGACTACCAAGGTAGTGTAAAAACTACCAGGAGAACTCCTGTCTGGCACCTTCCCCGGTGGAGTTGTGCATGGGGTGTCTGTGAAACATTTTGTCACCGGCCGAGTCCAAAATTCAGCGGTTCCCCATCTCAGCCCAGAAAGCAGGTAGAACAACTTTTGTGGTGTCTTTCAGATGCCTACCGGAGCAATGTAAAAACTACCAGGAGAACTCCTGTCTGGCACCTTCCCCGGTGGAGTTGTGCAGGGGGTGTGTTTGGAACATTTTATCACCAGCCGAGTCCAAAATTCAGCGGTTCCCCATCTCAGCCCAGAAAGCAGGTAGAACAACTTTTGTGGTGTCTTTCAGATGCCTACCAAGGTAGTGTAAAAACTACCAGGAGAACTCCTGTCTGGCACCTTCCGTGGTGGAGTTGTGCAGGGGGTGTGTTTGGAACATTTTGTCACCGGCCGAGTCCAAAATTCAGCGATTCCCCATCTCAGCCCAGAAAGCAGGTAGAACAACTTTTGTGGTGTCTTTCAGCTGCCTACCAAGGTAGTGTAAAAACTACCAAGAGAACTCCTGTCTGGCACCTTCCCCGGTGGAGTTGTGCATGGGGTGTGTTTGGAACATTTTGTCAACGGCCGACTCCAAAATTCAGCGGTTCCCCATCTCAGCCCACAAAGCAGGTAGAACAACTTTTCTTGTGCCTTTCAGCTGCCTACCAAGGTAGTGTAAAAACTACCAACAGAATTCGTTCCTGGCACCTTCCCCGGTGCAGTTGTGCAGGGGGTGTGTTTGGAACATTTTGTCACCGGCCGACTCCAAAATTCAGCGGTTCCCCATCTCAGCCCAGAAAGCAGGTAGAACAACTTTTTTGGTGTCTTTCAGATGCCTACCGGAGCAATGTAAAAACTACCAGGAGAACTCCTGTCTGGCACCTTCCCCGGTGGAGTTGTGCATGGGGTGTGTTTGGAACATTTTGTCACCGGCCGACTCCAAAATTCAGCGATTCCCCATCTCAGCCCAGAAAGCAGGTAGAACAACTTTTGTGGTGTCTTTCAGATGCCTACCAAGGTAGTGTAAAAACTACCAGGAGAACTCCTGTCTGGCACCTTCCCCGGTGGAGTTGTGCATGGGGTGTGTTTGGAACATTTTGTCACCAGCCGACTCCAAAATTCAGCGGTTCCCCATCTCAGCCCAGAAAGCAGGTAGAACAACTTTTGTGGTGTCTTTCAGATGCCTACCAAGGTAGTGTAAAAACTACCAAGAGAACTCCTGTCTGGCACCTTCCCCGGTGGAGTTGTGCATGGGGTGTGTTTGGAACATTTTGTCACCGGCCGAGTCCAAAATTCAGCGGTTCCCCATCTCAGCCCACAAAGCAGGTAGAACAACTTTTGTGGTGTCTTTCAGATGCCTACCGGAGCAATGTAAAAACTACCAGGAGAACTCCTGTCTGGCACCTTCCCCGGTGGAGTTGTGCATGGGGTGTGTTTGGAACATTTTGTCACCAGCCGAGTCCAAAATTCAGCGGTTCCCCATCTCAGCCCAGAAAGCAGGTAGAACATCTTTTGTGGTATCTTTCAGATGCCTACTGGATCAATGTAAAAACTACCAGGAGAACTCCTGTCTGGCACCTTCCCCGGTGGAGTTGTGCAGGGGGTGTGTTTGGAACATTTTGCCGCCAGCCGACTCCAAAATTCAGCGGTTCCCCATCTCAGCCCAGAAAGCAGGAAGAACAACTTTTGTGGTGCCTTTCAAATGCCTACCAAGGTAGTGTAAAAACTACCAGGAGAACTCCTGTCTGGCACCTTCCCCGGTGGAGTTGTGCATGGGGTGTCTGTGAAACATTTTGTCACCGGCCGAGTCCAAAATTCAGCGGTTCCCCATCTCAGCCCAGAAAGCAGGTAGAACAACATTTTTGGTGTCTTTCAGATGCCTACCGGACCAATGTAAAAACTACCAGGAGAACTCCTGTCTGGCACCTTCCCCGGTGGAGTTGTGCATGGGGTGTGTTTGGAACATTTTGTCACCAGCCGACTCCAAAATTCAGCGTTTCCCCATCTCAGCCCAGAAAGCAGGTAGAACAACTTTTGTGGTGTCTTTCAGATGCCTACCAAGGTAGTGTAAAAACTACTAAGAGAACTCCTGTCTGGCACCTTCCCCGGTGGAGTTGTGCATGGGGTGTGTTTGGAACATTTTGTCACCGGCCGAGTCCAAAATTCAGCGGTTCCCCATCTCAGCCCAGAAAGCAGGTAGAACAACTTTTGTGGTGTCTTTCAGATGCCTACCAAGGTAGTGTAAAAACTACCAGGAGAACTCCTGTCTGGCACCTTCCCCGGTGGAGTTGTGCAGGGGGTGTGTTTGGAACATTTTGCCACCAGCCGACTCCAAAATTCAGCGGTTCCCCATCTCAGCCCAGAAAGCAGGTAGAACAACTTTTGTGGTGCCTTTCAGATGCCTACCAAGGTAGTGTAAAAACTACTAAGAGAACTCCTGTCTGGCACCTTCCCCGGTGGAGTTGTGCATGGGGTGTGTTTGGAACATTTTGTCACCAGCCGAGTCCAAAATTCAGCGGTTCCCCATCTCAGCCCAGAAAGCAGGTAGAACATCTTTTGTGGTGCCTTTCAGCTGCCTACCGGATCAATGTAAAAACTACCAGGAGAACTCCTGTCTGGCACCTTCCCCGGTGGAGTTGTGCAGGGGGTGTGTTTGGAACATTTTGCCACCAGCCGACTCCAAAATTCAGCGGTTCCCCATCTCAGCCCAGAAAGCAGGTAGAACAACTTTTGTGGTGCCTTTCAAATGCCTACCAAGGTAGTGTAAAAACCACCAGGAGAACTCCTGTCTGGCACCTTCCCCGGTGGAGTTGTGCATGGGGTGTCTGTGAAACATTTTGTCACCGGCCGACTCCAAAAATCAGCGGTTCCCCATCTCAGCCCAGAAAGCAGGTAGAACAACTTTTGTGGTGTCTTTCAGATGCCTACCGGAGCAATGTAAAAACTACCAGGAGAACTCCTGTCTGGCACCTTCCCCGGTGGAGTTGTGCAGGGGGTGTGTTTGGAACATTTTATCACCAGCCGAGTCCAAAATTCAGCTGTTCCCCATCTCAGCCCAGAAAGCAGGTAGAACAACTTTTGTGGTGTCTTTCAGATGCCTACCAAGGTAGTGTAAAAACTACGAAGAGAACTCCTGTCTGGCACCTTCCCCGGTGGAGTTGTGCATGGGGTGTGTTTGGAACATTTTGTCACCGGCCGACTCCAAAATTCAGCGATTCCCCATCTCAGCCCAGAAAGCAGGTAGAACAACTTTTGTGGTGTCTTTCAGATGCCTACCAAGGTAGTGTAAAAACTACCAGGAGAACTCCTGTCTGGCACCTTCCCCGGTGGAGTTGTTCATGGGGTGTGTTTGGAACATTTTGTCACCAGCCGAGTCCAAAATTCAGCGTTTCCCCATCTCAGCCCAGAAAGCAGGTAGAACAACTTTTGTGGTGCCTTTCAGATGCCTACCAAGGTAGTGTAAAAACTACCAAGAGAACTCCTGTCTGGCACCTTCCCCGGTGGAGTTGTGCATGGGGTGTGTTTGGAACATTTTGTCACCGGCCGAGTCCAAAATTCAGCGGTTCCCCATCTCAGCCCAGAAAGCAGGTAGAACAACTTTTGTGGTGTCTTTCAGATGCCTACCGGAGCAATGTAAAAACTACCAGGAGAACTCCTGTCTGGCACCTTCCCCGGTGGAGTTGTGCATGGGGTGTGTTTGGAACATTTTGTCACCAGCCGAGTCCAAAATTCAGCGTTTCCCCATCTCAGCCCAGAAAGCAGGTACAACAACTTTTGTGGTGTCTTTTAGATGCCTACCAAGGTAGTGTAAAAACTACCAAGAGAACTCCTGTCTGGCACCTTCCCCGGTGGAGTTGTGCATGGGGTGTGTTTGGAACATTTTGTCACCGGCCGAGTCCAAAATTCAGCGGTTCCCCATCTCAGCCCAGAAAGCAGGTAGAACAACTTTTGTGGTGTCTTTCAGATGCCTACCAAGGTAGTGTAAAAACTACCAGGAGAACTCCTGTCTGGCACCTTCCCCGGTGGAGTTGTGCATGGGGTGTGTTTGGAACATTTTGTCACCGGCCGACTCCAAAATTCAGCGTTTCCCCATCTCAGCCCAGAAAGCAGGTAGAACAACTTTTGTGGTGCCTTTCAGATGCCTACCAAGGTAGTGTAAAAACTACCAAGAGAACTCCTGTCTGGCACCTTCCCCGGTGGAGTTGTGCATGGGGTGTGTTTGGAACATTTTGTCAACGGCCGACTCCAAAATTCAGCGTTTCCGCATCTCAGCCCACAAAGCAGGTACAACAAGTTTTCTTGTGCCTTTCAGCTGCCTACCAAGGTAGTGTAAAAACTACCAACAGAATTCGTTCCTGGCACCTTCCCCGGTGGAGTTGTGCAGGGGGTGTGTTTGGAACATTTTGTCACCAGCCGACTCCAAAATTCAGCGGTTCCCCATCTCAGCCCAGAAAGCAGGTAGAACATCTTTTGTGGTATCTTTCAGATGCCTACCGGAGCAATGTAAAAACTACCAGGAGAACTCCTGTCTGGCACCTTCCCCGGTGGAGTTGTGCATGGGGTGTGTTTGGAACATTTTGTCACCAGCCGAGTCCAAAATTCAGCGGTTCCCCATCTCAGCCCAGAAAGCAGGTAGAACAACTTTTGTGGTGTCTTTTAGATGCCTACCAAGGTAGTGTAAAAACTACCAAGAGAATTCGTTCCTGGCACCTTCCCCGGTGGAGTTGTGCATGGGGTGTGTTTGGAACATTTTGTCACCGGCCGACTCCAAAATTCAGCGGTTCCCCATCTCAGCCCAGAAAGCAGGAAGAACAACTTTTGTGGTGCCTTTCAAATGCCTACCAAGGTAGTGTAAAAACTACCAGGAGAACTCCTGTCTGGCACCTTCCCCGGTGGAGTTGTGCATGGGGTGTCTGTGAAACATTTTGTCACCGGCCGAGTCCAAAATTCAGCGTTTCCCCATCTCAGCCCAGAAAGCAGGTAGAACAACTTTTGTGGTGTCTTTCAGATGCCTACCGGAGCAATGTAAAAACTACCAGGAGAACTCCTGTCTGGCACCTTCCCCGGTGGAGTTGTGCAGGGGGTGTGTTTGGAACATTTTATCACCAGCCGAGTCCAAAATTCAGCGGTTCCCCATCTCAGCCCAGAAAGCAGGTAGAACATCTTTTGTGGTGCCTTTCAGCTGCCTACCGGATCAATGTAAAAACTACCAGGAGAACTCCTGTCTGGCACCTTCCCCGGTGGAGTTGTGCAGGGGGTGTGTTTGGAACATTTTGCCTCCAGCCGACTCCAAAATTCAGCGGTTCCCCATCTCAGCCCAGAAAGCAGGTAGAACAACTTTTGTGGTGCCTTTCAAATGCCTACCAAGGTAGTGTAAAAACCACCAGGAGAACTCCTGTCTGGCACCTTCCCCGGTGGAGTTGTGCATGGGGTGTCTGTGAAACATTTTGTCACCGGCCGACTCCAAAAATCAGCGGTTCCCCATCTCAGCCCAGAAAGCAGGTAGAACAACTTTTGTGGTGTCTTTCAGATGCCTACCGGAGCAATGTAAAAACTACCAGGAGAACTCCTGTCTGGCACCTTCCCCGGTGGAGTTGTGCAGGGGGTGTGTTTGGAACATTTTATCACCAGCCGAGTCCAAAATTCAGCTGTTCCCCATCTCAGCCCAGAAAGCAGGTAGAACAACTTTTGTGGTGTCTTTCAGATGCCTACCAAGGTAGTGTAAAAACTACGAAGAGAACTCCTGTCTGGCACCTTCCCCGGTGGAGTTGTGCATGGGGTGTGTTTGGAACATTTTGTCACCGGCCGACTCCAAAATTCAGCGATTCCCCATCTCAGCCCAGAAAGCAGGTAGAACAACTTTTGTGGTGTCTTTCAGATGCCTACCAAGGTAGTGTAAAAACTACCAGGAGAACTCCTGTCTGGCACCTTCCCCGGTGGAGTTGTGCATGGGGTGTGTTTGGAACATTTTGTCACCAGCCGAGTCCAAAATTCAGCGTTTCCCCATCTCAGCCCAGAAAGCAGGTAGAACAACTTTTGTGGTGTCTTTCAGATGCCTACCAAGGTAGTGTAAAAACTACCAAGAGAACTCCTGTCTGGCACCTTCCCCGGTGGAGTTGTGCATGGGGTGTGTTTGGAACATTTTGCCACCAGCCGACTCCAAAATTCAGCGGTTCCCCATCTCAGCCCAGAAAGCAGGTAGAACAACTTTTGTGGTGCCTTTCAAATGCCTACCAAGGTAGTGTAAAAACCACCAGGAGAACTCCTGTCTGGCACCTTCCCCGGTGGAGTTGTGCATGGGGTGTCTGTGAAACATTTTGTCACCGGCCGACTCCAAAATTCAGCGGTTCCCCATCTCAGCCCAGAAAGCAGGTAGAACAACTTTTGTGGTGTCTTTCAGATGCCTACCGGAGCAATGTAAAAACTACCAGGAGAACTCCTGTCTGGCACCTTCCCCGGTGGAGTTGTGCAGGGGGTGTGTTTGGAACATTTTATCACCAGCCGAGTCCAAAATTCAGCTGTTCCCCATCTCAGCCCAGAAAGCAGGTAGAACAACTTTTGTGGTGTCTTTCAGATGCCTACCAAGGTAGTGTAAAAACTACGAAGAGAACTCCTGTCTGGCACCTTCCCCGGTGGAGTTGTGCATGGGGTGTGTTTGGAACATTTTGTCACCGGCCGACTCCAAAATTCAGCGATTCCCCATCTCAGCCCAGAAAGCAGGTAGAACAACTTTTGTGGTGTCTTTCAGATGCCTACCAAGGTAGTGTAAAAACTACCAGGAGAACTCCTGTCTGGCACCTTCCCCGGTGGAGTTGTGCATGGGGTGTGTTTGGAACATTTTGTCACCAGCCGAGTCCAAAATTCAGCGTTTCCCCATCTCAGCCCAGAAAGCAGGTAGAACAACTTTTGTGGTGTCTTTCAGATGCCTACCAAGGTAGTGTAAAAACTACCAAGAGAACTCCTGTCTGGCACCTTCCCCGGTGGAGTTGTGCATGGGGTGTGTTTGGAACATTTTGTCACCAGCCGAGTCCAAAATTCAGCGTTTCCCCATCTCAGCCCAGAAAGCAGGTAGAACAACTTTTGTGGTGTCTTTCAGATGCCTACCGGAGCAATGTAAAAACTACCAAGAGAACTCCTGTCTGGCACCTTCCCCGGTGGAGTTGTGCATGGGGTGTGTTTGGAACATTTTGTCACCAGCCGAGTCCAAAATTCAGCGTTTCCCCATCTCAGCCCAGAAAGCAGGTACAACAACTTTTGTGGTGTCTTTTAGATGCCTACCAAGGTAGTGTAAAAACTACCAAGAGAACTCCTGTCTGGCACCTTCCCCGGTGGAGTTGTGCATGGGGTGTGTTTGGAACATTTTGTCACCGGCCGAGTCCAAAATTCAGCGGTTCCCCATCTCAGCCCAGAAAGCAGGTAGAACAACTTTTGTGGTGTCTTTCAGATGCCTACCAAGGTAGTGTAAAAACTACCAGGAGAACTCCTGTCTGGCACCTTCCCCGGTGGAGTTGTGCATGGGGTGTGTTTGGAACATTTTGTCACCGGCCGACTCCAAAATTCAGCGTTTCCCCATCTCAGCCCAGAAAGCAGGTAGAACAACTTTTGTGGTGCCTTTCAGATGCCTACCAAGGTAGTGTAAAAACTACCAAGAGAACTCCTGTCTGGCACCTTCCCCGGTGGAGTTGTGCATGGGGTGTGTTTGGAACATTTTGTCAACGGCCGACTCCAAAATTCAGCGTTTCCGCATCTCAGCCCACAAAGCAGGTACAACAACTTTTCTTGTGCCTTTCAGCTGCCTACCAAGGTAGTGTAAAAACTACCAACAGAATTCGTTCCTGGCACCTTCCCCGGTGGAGTTGTGCAGGGGGTGTGTTTGGAACATTTTGTCACCGGCCGAGTCCAAAATTCAGCGGTTCCCCATCTCAGCCCAGAAAGCAGGTAGAACATCTTTTGTGGTATCTTTCAGATGCCTACCGGAGCAATGTAAAAACTACCAGGAGAACTCCTGTCTGGCACCTTCCCCGGTGGAGTTGTGCAGGGGGTGTGTTTGGAACATTTTGTCACCAGCCGAGTCCAAAATTCAGCGGTTCCCCATCTCAGCCCAGAAAGCAGGTAGAACAACTTTTGTGGTGTCTTTTAGATGCCTACCAAGGTAGTGTAAAAACTACCAAGAGAACTCCTGTCTGGCACCTTCCCCGGTGGAGTTGTGCATGGGGTGTGTTTGGAACATTTTGTCACCGGCCGACTCCAAAATTCAGCGGTTCCCCATCTCAGCCCAGAAAGCAGGAAGAACAACTTTTGTGGTGCCTTTCAAATGCCTACCAAGGTAGTGTAAAAACTACCAGGAGAACTCCTGTCTGGCACCTTCCCCGGTGGAGTTGTGCATGGGGTGTCTGTGAAACATTTTGTCACCGGCCGAGTCCAAAATTCAGCGGTTCCCCATCTCAGCCCAGAAAGCAGGTAGAACAACTTTTGTGGTGTCTTTCAGATGCCTACCGGAGCAATGTAAAAACTACCAGGAGAACTCCTGTCTGGCACCTTCCCCGGTGGAGTTGTGCAGGGGGTGTGTTTGGAACATTTTATCACCAGCCGAGTCCAAAATTCAGCGGTTCCCCATCTCAGCCCAGAAAGCAGGTAGAACAACTTTTGTGGTGTCTTTCAGATGCCTACCAAGGTAGTGTAAAAACTACCAGGAGAACTCCTGTCTGGCACCTTCCGTGGTGGAGTTGTGCAGGGGGTGTGTTTGGAACATTTTGTCACCGGCCGACTCCAAAATTCAGCGATTCCCCATCTCAGCCCAGAAAGCAGGTAGAACAACTTTTGTGGTGTCTTTCAGCTGCCTACCAAGGTAGTGTAAAAACTACCAAGAGAACTCCTGTCTGGCACCTTCCCCGGTGGAGTTGTGCATGGGGTGTGTTTGGAACATTTTGTCAACGGCCGACTCCAAAATTCAGCGGTTCCCCATCTCAGCCCACAAAGCAGGTAGAACAACTTTTCTTGTGCCTTTCAGCTGCCTACCAAGGTAGTGTAAAAACTACCAACAGAATTCGTTCCTGGCACCTTCCCCGGTGGAGTTGTGCAGGGGGTGTGTTTGGAACATTTTGTCACCGGCCGACTCCAAAATTCAGCGGTTCCCCATCTCAGCCCAGAAAGCAGGTAGAACAACTTTTTTGGTGTCTTTCAGATGCCTACCGGAGCAATGTAAAAACTACCAGGAGAACTCCTGTCTGGCACCTTCCCCGGTGGAGTTGTGCATGGGGTGTGTTTGGAACATTTTGTCACCGGCCGAGTCCAAAATTCAGCGATTCCCCATCTCAGCCCAGAAAGCAGGTAGAACAACTTTTGTGGTGTCTTTCAGATGCCTACCAAGGTAGTGTAAAAACTACCAGGAGAACTCCTGTCTGGCACCTTCCCCGGTGGAGTTGTGCATGGGGTGTGTTTGGAACATTTTGTCACCAGCCGACTCCAAAATTCAGCGGTTCCCCATCTCAGCCCAGAAAGCAGGTAGAACAACTTTTGTGGTGTCTTTCAGATGCCTACC
This sequence comes from Falco cherrug, assembly GCF_023634085.1. Lineage (NCBI taxonomy): Eukaryota > Metazoa > Chordata > Aves > Falconiformes > Falconidae > Falco > Falco cherrug. The sequence continues at coordinate 255,701 of NW_026599479.1, read as the reverse complement.
AAGGTAGTGTAAAAACTACCAAGAGAACTCCTGTCTGGCACCTTCCCCGGTGGAGTTGTGCATGGGGTGTGTTTGGAACATTTTGTCACCGGCCGAGTCCAAAATTCAGCGGTTCCCCATCTCAGCCCAGAAAGCAGGTAGAACAACTTTTGTGGTGTCTTTCAGATGCCTACCGGAGCAATGTAAAAACTACCAGGAGAACTCCTGTCTGGCACCTTCCCCGGTGGAGTTGTGCATGGGGTGTGTTTGGAACATTTTGTCACCAGCCGAGTCCAAAATTCAGCGGTTCCCCATCTCAGCCCAGAAAGCAGGTAGAACATCTTTTGTGGTATCTTTCAGATGCCTACTGGATCAATGTAAAAACTACCAGGAGAACTCCTGTCTGGCACCTTCCCCGGTGGAGTTGTGCAGGGGGTGTGTTTGGAACATTTTGCCGCCAGCCGACTCCAAAATTCAGCGGTTCCCCATCTCAGCCCAGAAAGCAGGAAGAACAACTTTTGTGGTGCCTTTCAAATGCCTACCAAGGTAGTGTAAAAACTACCAGGAGAACTCCTGTCTGGCACCTTCCCCGGTGGAGTTGTGCATGGGGTGTCTGTGAAACATTTTGTCACCGGCCGAGTCCAAAATTCAGCGGTTCCCCATCTCAGCCCAGAAAGCAGGTAGAACAACTTTTGTGGTGTCTTTCAGATGCCTACCGGAGCAATGTAAAAACTACCAGGAGAACTCCTGTCTGGCACCTTCCCCGGTGGAGTTGTGCAGGGGGTGTGTTTGGAACATTTTATCACCAGCCGAGTCCAAAATTCAGCGGTTCCCCATCTCAGCCCAGAAAGCAGGTAGAACAACTTTTGTGGTGTCTTTCAGCTGCCTACCAAGGTAGTGTAAAAACTACCAAGAGAACTCCTGTCTGGCACCTTCCCCGGTGGAGTTGTGCAGGGGGTGTGTTTGGAACATTTTGTCACCGGCCGAGTCCAAAATTCAGCGGTTCCCCATCTCAGCCCACAAAGCAGGTAGAACAACTTTTCTTGTGCCTTTCAGCTGCCTACCAAGGTAGTGTAAAAACTACCAACAGAATTCGTTCCTGGCACCTTCCCCGGTGGAGTTGTGCAGGGGGTGTGTTTGGAACATTTTGTCACCGGCCGACTCCAAAATTCAGCGGTTCCCCATCTCAGCCCAGAAAGCAGGTAGAACAACTTTTTTGGTGTCTTTTAGATGCCTACCAAGGTAGTGTAAAAACTACCAAGAGAACTCCTGTCTGGCACCTTCCCCGGTGGAGTTGTGCATGGGGTGTGTTTGGAACATTTTGTCACCGGCCGACTCCAAAATTCAGCGGTTCCCCATCTCAGCCCAGAAAGCAGGAAGAACAACTTTTGTGGTGTCTTTCAGATGCCTACCAAGGTAGTGTAAAAACTACCAAGAGAACTCCTGTCTGGCACCTTCCCCGGTGGAGTTGTGCATGGGGTGTGTTTGGAACATTTTGTCACCAGCCGACTCCAAAATTCAGCGGTTCCCCATCTCAGCCCAGAAAGCAGGTAGAACAACTTTTGTGGTGTCTTTCAGATGCCTACCGGAGCAATGTAAAAACTACCAGGAGAACTCCTGTCTGGCACCTTCCCCGGTGGAGTTGTGCAGGGGGTGTGTTTGGAACATTTTGTCACCAGCCGAGTCCAAAATTCAGCGGTTCCCCATCTCAGCCCAGAAAGCAGGTAGAACAACTTTTGTGGTGTCTTTTAGATGCCTACCAAGGTAGTGTAAAAACTACCAAGAGAACTCCTGTCTGGCACCTTCCCCGGTGGAGTTGTGCATGGGGTGTGTTTGGAACATTTTGTCACCGGCCGACTCCAAAATTCAGCGGTTCCCCATCTCAGCCCAGAAAGCAGGTAGAACAACTTTTGTGGTGTCTTTCAGATGCCTACCGGAGCAATGTAAAAACTACCAGGAGAACTCCTGTCTGGCACCTTCCCCGGTGGAGTTGTGCAGGGGGTGTGTTTGGAACATTTTGTCATCAGCCGAGTCCAAAATTCAGCGGTTCCCCATCTCAGCCCAGAAAGCAGGTAGAACAACTTTTGTGGTGTCTTTTAGATGCCTACCAAGGTAGTGTAAAAACTACCAAGAGAACTCCTGTCTGGCACCTTCCCCGGTGGAGTTGTGCATGGGGTGTGTTTGGAACATTTTGTCACCGGCCGAGTCCAAAATTCAGCGGTTCCCCATCTCAGCCCAGAAAGCAGGTAGAACAACTTTTGTGGTGTCTTTCAGATGCCTACCAAGGTAGTGTAAAAACTACCAGGAGAACTCCTGTCTGGCACCTTCCCCGGTGGAGTTGTGCATGGGGTGTGTTTGGAACATTTTGTCACCGGCCGACTCCAAAATTCAGCGTTTCCCCATCTCAGCCCAGAAAGCAGGTAGAACAACTTTTGTGGTGCCTTTCAGATGCCTACCAAGGTAGTGTAAAAACTACCAAGAGAACTCCTGTCTGGCACCTTCCCCGGTGGAGTTGTGCATGGGGTGTGTTTGGAACATTTTGTCAACGGCCGACTCCAAAATTCAGCGTTTCCGCATCTCAGCCCACAAAGCAGGTACAACAACTTTTCTTGTGCCTTTCAGCTGCCTACCAAGGTAGTGTAAAAACTACCAACAGAATTCGTTCCTGGCACCTTCCCCGGTGGAGTTGTGCAGGGGGTGTGTTTGGAACATTTTGTCACCGGCCGAGTCCAAAATTCAGCGGTTCCCCATCTCAGCCCAGAAAGCAGGTAGAACATCTTTTGTGGTATCTTTCAGATGCCTACCGGAGCAATGTAAAAACTACCAGGAGAACTCCTGTCTGGCACCTTCCCCGGTGGAGTTGTGCATGGGGTGTGTTTGGAACATTTTGTCACCAGCCGAGTCCAAAATTCAGCGGTTCCCCATCTCAGCCCACAAAGCAGGTAGAACAACTTTTCTTGTGCCTTTCAGCTGCCTACCAAGGTAGTGTAAAAACTACCAAGAGAACTCCTGTCTGGCACCTTCCCCGGTGGAGTTGTGCATGGGGTGTGTTTGGAACATTTTGTCAACGGCCGACTCCAAAATTCAGCGGTTCCCCATCTCAGCCCACAAAGCAGGTAGAACAACTTTTGTGGTGCCTTTCAGCTGCCTACCAAGGTAGTGTAAAAACTACCAACAGAATTCGTTCCTGGCACCTTCCCCGGTGGAGTTGTGCAGGGGGTGTGTTTGGAACATTTTGTCACCGGCCGACTCCAAAATTCAGCGGTTCCCCATCTCAGCCCAGAAAGCAGGTAGAACAACTTTTTTGGTGTCTTTCAGATGCCTACCGGAGCAATGTAAAAACTACCAGGAGAACTCCTGTCTGGCACCTTCCCCGGTGGAGTTGTGCATGGGGTGTGTTTGGAACATTTTGTCACCGGCCGAGTCCAAAATTCAGCGATTCCCCATCTCAGCCCAGAAAGCAGGTAGAACAACTTTTGTGGTGTCTTTCAGATGCCTACCAAGGTAGTGTAAAAACTACCAGGAGAACTCCTGTCTGGCACCTTCCCCGGTGGAGTTGTGCATGGGGTGTGTTTGGAACATTTTGTCACCAGCCGACTCCAAAATTCAGCGGTTCCCCATCTCAGCCCAGAAAGCAGGTAGAACAACTTTTGTGGTGTCTTTCAGATGCCTACCAAGGTAGTGTAAAAACTACCAAGAGAACTCCTGTCTGGCACCTTCCCCGGTGGAGTTGTGCATGGGGTGTGTTTGGAACATTTTGTCACCGGCCGAGTCCAAAATTCAGCGGTTCCCCATCTCAGCCCACAAAGCAGGTAGAACAACTTTTGTGGTGTCTTTCAGATGCCTACCGGAGCAATGTAAAAACTACCAGGAGAACTCCTGTCTGGCACCTTCCCCGGTGGAGTTGTGCAGGGGGTGTGTTTGGAACATTTTGTCACCAGCCGAGTCCAAAATTCAGCGGTTCCCCATCTCAGCCCAGAAAGCAGGTAGAACATCTTTTGTGGTATCTTTCAGATGCCTACTGGATCAATGTAAAAACTACCAGGAGAACTCCTGTCTGGCACCTTCCCCGGTGGAGTTGTGCAGGGGGTGTGTTTGGAACATTTTGCCGCCAGCCGACTCCAAAATTCAGCGGTTCCCCATCTCAGCCCAGAAAGCAGGAAGAACAACTTTTGTGGTGCCTTTCAAATGCCTACCAAGGTAGTGTAAAAACTACCAGGAGAACTCCTGTCTGGCACCTTCCCCGGTGGAGTTGTGCATGGGGTGTCTGTGAAACATTTTGTCACCGGCCGAGTCCAAAATTCAGCGGTTCCCCATCTCAGCCCAGAAAGCAGGTAGAACAACTTTTGTGGTGTCTTTCAGATGCCTACCGGAGCAATGTAAAAACTACCAGGAGAACTCCTTTCTGGCACCTTCCCCGGTGGAGTTGTGCAGGGGGTGTGTTTGGAACATTTTATCACCAGCCGAGTCCAAAATTCAGCGGTTCCCCATCTCAGCCCAGAAAGCAGGTAGAACAACTTTTGTGGTGTCTTTCAGCTGCCTACCAAGGTAGTGTAAAAACTACCAAGAGAACTCCTGTCTGGCACCTTCCCCGGTGGAGTTGTGCAGGGGGTGTGTTTGGAACATTTTGTCACCGGCCGAGTCCAAAATTCAGCGGTTCCCCATCTCAGCCCACAAAGCAGGTAGAACAACTTTTCTTGTGCCTTTCAGCTGCCTACCAAGGTAGTGTAAAAACTACCAACAGAATTCGTTCCTGGCACCTTCCCCGGTGGAGTTGTGCAGGGGGTGTGTTTGGAACATTTTGTCACCGGCCGACTCCAAAATTCAGCGGTTCCCCATCTCAGCCCAGAAAGCAGGTAGAACAACTTTTTTGGTGTCTTTTAGATGCCTACCGGAGCAATGTAAAAACTACCAGGAGAACTCCTGTCTGGCACCTTCCCCGGTGGAGTTGTGCAGGGGGTGTGTTTGGAACATTTTGTCACCAGCCGAGTCCAAAATTCAGCGGTTCCCCATCTCAGCCCAGAAAGCAGGTAGAACAACTTTTGTGGTGTCTTTTAGATGCCTACCAAGGTAGTGTAAAAACTACCAAGAGAACTCCTGTCTGGCACCTTCCCCGGTGGAGTTGTGCATGGGGTGTGTTTGGAACATTTTGTCACCGGCCGACTCCAAAATTCAGCGGTTCCCCATCTCAGCCCAGAAAGCAGGAAGAACAACTTTTGTGGTGCCTTTCAAATGCCTACCAAGGTAGTGTAAAAACTACCAGGAGAACTCCTGTCTGGCACCTTCCCCGGTGGAGTTGTGCATGGGGTGTCTGTGAAACATTTTGTCACCGGCCGAGTCCAAAATTCAGCGGTTCCCCATCTCAGCCCAGAAAGCAGGTAGAACAACTTTTGTGGTGTCTTTCAGATGCCTACCGGAGCAATGTAAAAACTACCAGGAGAACTCCTGTCTGGCACCTTCCCCGGTGGAGTTGTGCAGGGGGTGTGTTTGGAACATTTTATCACCAGCCGAGTCCAAAATTCAGCGGTTCCCCATCTCAGCCCAGAAAGCAGGTAGAACAACTTTTGTGGTGTCTTTCAGATGCCTACCAAGGTAGTGTAAAAACTACCAGGAGAACTCCTGTCTGGCACCTTCCGTGGTGGAGTTGTGCAGGGGGTGTGTTTGGAACATTTTGTCACCGGCCGAGTCCAAAATTCAGCGATTCCCCATCTCAGCCCAGAAAGCAGGTAGAACAACTTTTGTGGTGTCTTTCAGCTGCCTACCAAGGTAGTGTAAAAACTACCAAGAGAACTCCTGTCTGGCACCTTCCCCGGTGGAGTTGTGCATGGGGTGTGTTTGGAACATTTTGTCAACGGCCGACTCCAAAATTCAGCGGTTCCCCATCTCAGCCCACAAAGCAGGTAGAACAACTTTTCTTGTGCCTTTCAGCTGCCTACCAAGGTAGTGTAAAAACTACCAACAGAATTCGTTCCTGGCACCTTCCCCGGTGGAGTTGTGCAGGGGGTGTGTTTGGAACATTTTGTCACCGGCCGACTCCAAAATTCAGCGGTTCCCCATCTCAGCCCAGAAAGCAGGTAGAACAACTTTTTTGGTGTCTTTCAGATGCCTACCGGAGCAATGTAAAAACTACCAGGAGAACTCCTGTCTGGCACCTTCCCCGGTGGAGTTGTGCATGGGGTGTGTTTGGAACATTTTGTCACCGGCCGAGTCCAAAATTCAGCGATTCCCCATCTCAGCCCAGAAAGCAGGTAGAACAACTTTTGTGGTGTCTTTCAGATGCCTACCAAGGTAGTGTAAAAACTACCAGGAGAACTCCTGTCTGGCACCTTCCCCGGTGGAGTTGTGCATGGGGTGTGTTTGGAACATTTTGTCACCAGCCGACTCCAAAATTCAGCGGTTCCCCATCTCAGCCCAGAAAGCAGGTAGAACAACTTTTGTGGTGTCTTTCAGATGCCTACCAAGGTAGTGTAAAAACTACCAAGAGAACTCCTGTCTGGCACCTTCCCCGGTGGAGTTGTGCATGGGGTGTGTTTGGAACATTTTGTCACCGGCCGAGTCCAAAATTCAGCGGTTCCCCATCTCAGCCCAGAAAGCAGGTAGAACAACTTTTGTGGTGTCTTTCAGATGCCTACCGGAGCAATGTAAAAACTACCAGGAGAACTCCTGTCTGGCACCTTCCCCGGTGGAGTTGTGCATGGGGTGTGTTTGGAACATTTTGTCACCAGCCGAGTCCAAAATTCAGCGGTTCCCCATCTCAGCCCAGAAAGCAGGTAGAACATCTTTTGTGGTATCTTTCAGATGCCTACTGGATCAATGTAAAAACTACCAGGAGAACTCCTGTCTGGCACCTTCCCCGGTGGAGTTGTGCAGGGGGTGTGTTTGGAACATTTTGCCGCCAGCCGACTCCAAAATTCAGCGGTTCCCCATCTCAGCCCAGAAAGCAGGAAGAACAACTTTTGTGGTGCCTTTCAAATGCCTACCAAGGTAGTGTAAAAACTACCAGGAGAACTCCTGTCTGGCACCTTCCCCGGTGGAGTTGTGCATGGGGTGTCTGTGAAACATTTTGTCACCGGCCGAGTCCAAAATTCAGCGGTTCCCCATCTCAGCCCAGAAAGCAGGTAGAACAACTTTTGTGGTGTCTTTCAGATGCCTACCGGAGCAATGTAAAAACTACCAGGAGAACTCCTGTCTGGCACCTTCCCCGGTGGAGTTGTGCAGGGGGTGTGTTTGGAACATTTTATCACCAGCCGAGTCCAAAATTCAGCGGTTCCCCATCTCAGCCCAGAAAGCAGGTAGAACAACTTTTGTGGTGTCTTTCAGCTGCCTACCAAGGTAGTGTAAAAACTACCAAGAGAACTCCTGTCTGGCACCTTCCCCGGTGGAGTTGTGCAGGGGGTGTGTTTGGAACATTTTGTCACCGGCCGAGTCCAAAATTCAGCGGTTCCCCATCTCAGCCCACAAAGCAGGTAGAACAACTTTTCTTGTGCCTTTCAGCTGCCTACCAAGGTAGTGTAAAAACTACCAACAGAATTCGTTCCTGGCACCTTCCCCGGTGGAGTTGTGCAGGGGGTGTGTTTGGAACATTTTGTCACCGGCCGACTCCAAAATTCAGCGGTTCCCCATCTCAGCCCAGAAAGCAGGTAGAACAACTTTTTTGGTGTCTTTTAGATGCCTACCAAGGTAGTGTAAAAACTACCAAGAGAACTCCTGTCTGGCACCTTCCCCGGTGGAGTTGTGCATGGGGTGTGTTTGGAACATTTTGTCACCGGCCGACTCCAAAATTCAGCGGTTCCCCATCTCAGCCCAGAAAGCAGGAAGAACAACTTTTGTGGTGTCTTTCAGATGCCTACCAAGGTAGTGTAAAAACTACCAAGAGAACTCCTGTCTGGCACCTTCCCCGGTGGAGTTGTGCATGGGGTGTGTTTGGAACATTTTGTCACCAGCCGACTCCAAAATTCAGCGGTTCCCCATCTCAGCCCAGAAAGCAGGTAGAACAACTTTTGTGGTGTCTTTCAGATGCCTACCGGAGCAATGTAAAAACTACCAGGAGAACTCCTGTCTGGCACCTTCCCCGGTGGAGTTGTGCAGGGGGTGTGTTTGGAACATTTTGTCACCAGCCGAGTCCAAAATTCAGCGGTTCCCCATCTCAGCCCAGAAAGCAGGTAGAACAACTTTTGTGGTGTCTTTTAGATGCCTACCAAGGTAGTGTAAAAACTACCAAGAGAACTCCTGTCTGGCACCTTCCCCGGTGGAGTTGTGCATGGGGTGTGTTTGGAACATTTTGTCACCGGCCGACTCCAAAATTCAGCGGTTCCCCATCTCAGCCCAGAAAGCAGGTAGAACAACTTTTGTGGTGTCTTTCAGATGCCTACCGGAGCAATGTAAAAACTACCAGGAGAACTCCTGTCTGGCACCTTCCCCGGTGGAGTTGTGCAGGGGGTGTGTTTGGAACATTTTGTCATCAGCCGAGTCCAAAATTCAGCGGTTCCCCATCTCAGCCCAGAAAGCAGGTAGAACAACTTTTGTGGTGTCTTTTAGATGCCTACCAAGGTAGTGTAAAAACTACCAAGAGAACTCCTGTCTGGCACCTTCCCCGGTGGAGTTGTGCATGGGGTGTGTTTGGAACATTTTGTCACCGGCCGAGTCCAAAATTCAGCGGTTCCCCATCTCAGCCCAGAAAGCAGGTAGAACAACTTTTGTGGTGTCTTTCAGATGCCTACCAAGGTAGTGTAAAAACTACCAGGAGAACTCCTGTCTGGCACCTTCCCCGGTGGAGTTGTGCATGGGGTGTGTTTGGAACATTTTGTCACCGGCCGACTCCAAAATTCAGCGTTTCCCCATCTCAGCCCAGAAAGCAGGTAGAACAACTTTTGTGGTGCCTTTCAGATGCCTACCAAGGTAGTGTAAAAACTACCAAGAGAACTCCTGTCTGGCACCTTCCCCGGTGGAGTTGTGCATGGGGTGTGTTTGGAACATTTTGTCAACGGCCGACTCCAAAATTCAGCGTTTCCGCATCTCAGCCCACAAAGCAGGTACAACAACTTTTCTTGTGCCTTTCAGCTGCCTACCAAGGTAGTGTAAAAACTACCAACAGAATTCGTTCCTGGCACCTTCCCCGGTGGAGTTGTGCAGGGGGTGTGTTTGGAACATTTTGTCACCGGCCGAGTCCAAAATTCAGCGGTTCCCCATCTCAGCCCAGAAAGCAGGTAGAACATCTTTTGTGGTATCTTTCAGATGCCTACCGGAGCAATGTAAAAACTACCAGGAGAACTCCTGTCTGGCACCTTCCCCGGTGGAGTTGTGCATGGGGTGTGTTTGGAACATTTTGTCACCAGCCGAGTCCAAAATTCAGCGGTTCCCCATCTCAGCCCACAAAGCAGGTAGAACAACTTTTCTTGTGCCTTTCAGCTGCCTACCAAGGTAGTGTAAAAACTACCAAGAGAACTCCTGTCTGGCACCTTCCCCGGTGGAGTTGTGCATGGGGTGTGTTTGGAACATTTTGTCAACGGCCGACTCCAAAATTCAGCGGTTCCCCATCTCAGCCCACAAAGCAGGTAGAACAACTTTTGTGGTGCCTTTCAGCTGCCTACCAAGGTAGTGTAAAAACTACCAACAGAATTCGTTCCTGGCACCTTCCCCGGTGGAGTTGTGCAGGGGGTGTGTTTGGAACATTTTGTCACCGGCCGACTCCAAAATTCAGCGGTTCCCCATCTCAGCCCAGAAAGCAGGTAGAACAACTTTTTTGGTGTCTTTCAGATGCCTACCGGAGCAATGTAAAAACTACCAGGAGAACTCCTGTCTGGCACCTTCCCCGGTGGAGTTGTGCATGGGGTGTGTTTGGAACATTTTGTCACCGGCCGAGTCCAAAATTCAGCGATTCCCCATCTCAGCCCAGAAAGCAGGTAGAACAACTTTTGTGGTGTCTTTCAGATGCCTACCAAGGTAGTGTAAAAACTACCAGGAGAACTCCTGTCTGGCACCTTCCCCGGTGGAGTTGTGCATGGGGTGTGTTTGGAACATTTTGTCACCAGCCGACTCCAAAATTCAGCGGTTCCCCATCTCAGCCCAGAAAGCAGGTAGAACAACTTTTGTGGTGTCTTTCAGATGCCTACCAAGGTAGTGTAAAAACTACCAAGAGAACTCCTGTCTGGCACCTTCCCCGGTGGAGTTGTGCATGGGGTGTGTTTGGAACATTTTGTCACCGGCCGAGTCCAAAATTCAGCGGTTCCCCATCTCAGCCCACAAAGCAGGTAGAACAACTTTTGTGGTGTCTTTCAGATGCCTACCGGAGCAATGTAAAAACTACCAGGAGAACTCCTGTCTGGCACCTTCCCCGGTGGAGTTGTGCAGGGGGTGTGTTTGGAACATTTTGTCACCAGCCGAGTCCAAAATTCAGCGGTTCCCCATCTCAGCCCAGAAAGCAGGTAGAACATCTTTTGTGGTATCTTTCAGATGCCTACTGGATCAATGTAAAAACTACCAGGAGAACTCCTGTCTGGCACCTTCCCCGGTGGAGTTGTGCAGGGGGTGTGTTTGGAACATTTTGCCGCCAGCCGACTCCAAAATTCAGCGGTTCCCCATCTCAGCCCAGAAAGCAGGAAGAACAACTTTTGTGGTGCCTTTCAAATGCCTACCAAGGTAGTGTAAAAACTACCAGGAGAACTCCTGTCTGGCACCTTCCCCGGTGGAGTTGTGCATGGGGTGTCTGTGAAACATTTTGTCACCGGCCGAGTCCAAAATTCAGCGGTTCCCCATCTCAGCCCAGAAAGCAGGTAGAACAACTTTTGTGGTGTCTTTCAGATGCCTACCGGAGCAATGTAAAAACTACCAGGAGAACTCCTTTCTGGCACCTTCCCCGGTGGAGTTGTGCAGGGGGTGTGTTTGGAACATTTTATCACCAGCCGAGTCCAAAATTCAGCGGTTCCCCATCTCAGCCCAGAAAGCAGGTAGAACAACTTTTGTGGTGTCTTTCAGCTGCCTACCAAGGTAGTGTAAAAACTACCAAGAGAACTCCTGTCTGGCACCTTCCCCGGTGGAGTTGTGCAGGGGGTGTGTTTGGAACATTTTGTCACCGGCCGAGTCCAAAATTCAGCGGTTCCCCATCTCAGCCCACAAAGCAGGTAGAACAACTTTTCTTGTGCCTTTCAGCTGCCTACCAAGGTAGTGTAAAAACTACCAACAGAATTCGTTCCTGGCACCTTCCCCGGTGGAGTTGTGCAGGGGGTGTGTTTGGAACATTTTGTCACCGGCCGACTCCAAAATTCAGCGGTTCCCCATCTCAGCCCAGAAAGCAGGTAGAACAACTTTTTTGGTGTCTTTTAGATGCCTACCAAGGTAGTGTAAAAACTACGAAGAGAACTCCTGTCTGGCACCTTCCCCGGTGGAGTTGTGCATGGGGTGTGTTTGGAACATTTTGTCACCGGCCGACTCCAAAATTCAGCGGTTCCCCATCTCAGCCCAGAAAGCAGGAAGAACAACTTTTGTGGTGTCTTTCAGATGCCTACCAAGGTAGTGTAAAAATTACCAGGAGAACTCCTGTCTGGCACCTTCCCCGGTGGAGTTGTGCATGGGGTGTGTTTGGAACATTTTGTCACCAGCCGACTCCAAAATTCAGCGGTTCCCCATCTCAGCCCAGAAAGCAGGTAGAACAACTTTTGTGGTGTCTTTCAGATGCCTACCAAGGTAGTGTAAAAACTACCAAGAGAACTCCTGTCTGGCACCTTCCCCGGTGGAGTTGTGCAGGGGGTGTGTTTGGAACATTTTGTCACCAGCCGAGTCCAAAATTCAGCGGTTCCCCATCTCAGCCCAGAAAGCAGGTAGAACAACTTTTGTGGTGTCTTTCATATGCCTACCGGAGCAATGTAAAAACTACCAGGAGAACTCCTGTCTGGCACCTTCCCCGGTGGAGTTGTGCATGGGGTGTGTTTGGAACATTTTGTCACCGGCCGAGTCCAAAATTCAGCGGTTCCCCATCTCAGCCCAGAAAGCAGGTAGAACATCTTTTGTGGTGTCTTTCAGATGCCTACCGGAGCAATGTAAAAACTACCAGGAGAACTCCTGTCTGGCACCTTCCCCGGTGGAGTTGTGCAGGGGGTGTGTTTGGAACATTTTGTCACCAGCCGAGTCCAAAATTCAGCGGTTCCCCATCTCAGCCCAGAAAGCAGGTAGAACAACTTTTGTGGTGTCTTTTAGATGCCTACCAAGGTAGTGTAAAAACTACCAAGAGAACTCCTGTCTGGCACCTTCCCCGGTGGAGTTGTGCATGGGGTGTGTTTGGAACATTTTGTCACCGGCCGACTCCAAAATTCAGCGGTTCCCCATCTCAGCCCAGAAAGCAGGTAGAACAACTTTTGTGGTGTCTTTCAGATGCCTACCGGAGCAATGTAAAAACTACCAGGAGAACTCCTGTCTGGCACCTTCCCCGGTGGAGTTGTGCAGGGGGTGTGTTTGGAACATTTTGTCATCAGCCGAGTCCAAAATTCAGCGGTTCCCCATCTCAGCCCAGAAAGCAGGTAGAACAACTTTTGTGGTGTCTTTTAGATGCCTACCAAGGTAGTGTAAAAACTACCAAGAGAACTCCTGTCTGGCACCTTCCCCGGTGGAGTTGTGCATGGGGTGTGTTTGGAACATTTTGTCACCGGCCGACTCCAAAATTCAGCGGTTCCCCATCTCAGCCCAGAAAGCAGGTAGAACAACTTTTGTGGTGTCTTTCAGATGCCTACCGGAGCAATGTAAAAACTACCAGGAGAACTCCTGTCTGGCACCTTCCCCGGTGGAGTTGTGCATGGGGTGTGTTTGGAACATTTTGTCACCAGCCGAGTCCAAAATTCAGCGGTTCCCCATCTCAGCCCAGAAAGCAGGTAGAACATCTTTTGTGGTATCTTTCAGATGCCTACCGGATCAATGTAAAAACTACCAGGAGAACTCCTGTCTGGCACCTTCCCCGGTGGAGTTGTGCAGGGGGTGTGTTTGGAACATTTTGTCACCGGCCGAGTCCAAAATTTAGCGTTTCCCCATCTCAGCCCAGAAAGCAGGTAGAACAACTTTTGTGGTGTCTTTCAGATGCCTACCAAGGTAGTGTAAAAACTACCAGGAGAACTCCTGTCTGGCACCTTCCCCGGTGGAGTTGTGCATGGGGTGTGTTTGGAACATTTTGTCACCGGCCGAGTCCAAAATTCAGCGATTCCCCATCTCAGCCCAGAAAGCAGGTAGAACAACTTTTGTGGTGTCTTTCAGCTGCCTACCAAGGTAGTGTAAAAACTACCAAGAGAACTCCTGTCTGGCACCTTCCCCGGTGGAGTTGTGCATGGGGTGTGTTTGGAACATTTTGTCACCAGCCGACTCCAAAATTCAGTGTTTCCCCATCTCAGCCCAGAAAGCAGGTAGAACAACTTTTGTGGTGTCTTTCAGATGCCTACCAAGGTAGTGTAAAAACTACTAAGAGAACTCCTGTCTGGCACCTTCCCCGGTGGAGTTGTGCATGGGGTGTGTTTGGAACATTTTGTCACCGGCCGACTCCAAAATTCAGCGGTTCCCCATCTCAGCCCACAAAGCAGGTAGAACAACTTTTGTGGTGTCTTTCAGATGCCTACCGGAGCAATGTAAAAACTACCAGGAGAACTCCTGTCTGGCACCTTCCCCGGTGGAGTTGTGCAGGGGGTGTGTTTGGAACATTTTGTCACCGGCCGAGTCCAAAATTCAGCGGTTCCCCATCTCAGCCCAGAAAGCAGGTAGAACATCTTTTGTGGTATCTTTCAGATGCCTACCGGAGCAATGTAAAAACTACCAGGAGAACTCCTGTCTGGCACCTTCCCCGGTGGAGTTGTGCATGGGGTGTGTTTGGAACATTTTGTCACCAGCCGAGTCCAAAATTCAGCGGTTCCCCATCTCAGCCCAGAAAGCAGGTAGAACAACTTTTGTGGTGTCTTTTAGATGCCTACCAAGGTAGTGTAAAAACTACCAAGAGAACTCCTGTCTGGCACCTTCCCCGGTGGAGTTGTGCAGGGGGTGTGTTTGGAACATTTTGTCACCAGCCGACTCCAAAATTCAGCGGTTCCCCATCTCAGCCCAGAAAGCAGGTAGAACAACTTTTGTGGTGTCTTTCAGATGCCTACCAAGGTAGTGTAAAAACTACCAAGAGAACTCCTGTCTGGCACCTTCCCCGGTGGAGTTGTGCATGGGGTGTGTTTGGAACATTTTGTCAACGGCCGAGTCCAAAAATCAGCGTTTCCCCATCTCAGCCCAGAAAGCAGGTAGAACATCTTTTGTGGTATCTTTCAGATGCCTACCGGAGCAATGTAAAAACTACCAGGAGAACTCCTGTCTGGCACCTTCCCCGGTGGAGTTGTGCATGGGGTGTTTTTGGAACATTTTGTCACCAGCCGAGTCCAAAATTCAGCGGTTCCCCATCTCAGCCCAGAAAGCAGGTAGAACAACTTTTGTGGTGTCTTTTAGATGCCTACCAAGGTAGTGTAAAAACTACCAAGAGAACTCCTGTCTGGCACCTTCCCCGGTGGAGTTGTGCATGGGGTGTGTTTGGAACATTTTGTCACCGGCCGACTCCAAAATTCAGCGGTTCCCCATCTCAGCCCAGAAAGCAGGAAGAACAAGTTTTGTGGTGCCTTTCAAATGCCTACCAAGGTACTGTAAAAACTACCAAGAGAACTCCTGTCTGGCACCTTCCCCGGTGGAGTTGTGCATGGGGTGTGTTTGGAACATTTTGTCACCAGCCGACTCCAAAATTCAGCGGTTCCCCATCTCAGCCCAGAAAGCAGGTAGAACAACTTTTGTGGTGTCTTTCAGATGCCTACCAAGGTAGTGTAAAAACTACTAAGAGAACTCCTGTCTGGCACCTTCCCCGGTGGAGTTGTGCATGGGGTGTGTTTGGAACATTTTGTCACCGGCCGAGTCCAAAATTCAGCGATTCCCCATCTCAGCCCAGAAAGCAGGTAGAACAACTTTTGTGGTGTCTTTCAGATGCCTACCAAGGTAGTGTAAAAACTACCAGGAGAACTCCTGTCTGGCACCTTCCGTGGTGGAGTTGTGCATGGGGTGTGTTTGGAACATTTTGTCACCAGCCGAGTCCAAAATTCAGCAGTTCCCCATCTCAGCCCAGAAAGCAGGTAGAACAACTTTTGTGGTGTCTTTCAGATGCCTACCTGAGCAATGTAAAAACTACCAGGAGAACTCCTGTCTGGCACCTTCCCCGGTGGAGTTGTGCAGGGGGTGTGTTTGGAACATTTTGTCACCAGCCGACTCCAAAATTCAGCGGTTCCCTATCTCAGCCCAGAAAGCAGGTAGAACAACTTTTGTGGTGTCTTTCAGCTGCCTACCAAGGTAGTGTAAAAACTACCAAGAGAACTCCTGTCTGGCACCTTCCCCGGTGGAGTTGTGCATGGGGTGTGTTTGGAACATTTTGTCAACGGCCGAGTCCAAAATTCAGCGGTTCCCCATCTCAGCCCAGAAAGCAGGTAGAACAACTTTTGTGGTGTCTTTCAGATGCCTACCGGAGCAATGTAAAAACTACCGGGAGAACTCCTGTCTGGCACCTTCCCCGGTGGAGTTGTGCATGGGGTGTGTTTGGAACATTTTGTCACCGGCCGAGTCCAAAATTCAGCTGTTCCCCATCTCAGCCCAGAAAGCAGGTAGAACAACTTTTGTGGTGTCTTTCAGATGCCTACTGGAGCAATGTAAAAACTACCAGGAGAACTCCTGTCTGGCACCTTCCGTGGTGGAGTTGTGCATGGGGTGTGTTTGGAACATTTTGTCAACGGCCGAGTCCAAAATTCAGCGGTTCCCCATCTCAGCCCAGAAAGCAGGTAGAACAACTTTTGTGGTGTCTTTCAGATGCCTACCGGAGCAATGTAAAAACTACCAGGAGAACTCCTGTCTGGCACCTTCCCCGGTGGAGTTGTGCATGGGGTGTGTTTGTTACATGTTGTCACCGGCCGAGTCCAAAATTCAGCTGTTCCCCATCTCAGCCCAGAAAGCAGGTAGAACAACTTTTGTGGTGTCTTTCAGATGCCTACTGGAGCAATGTAAAAACTACCAGGAGAACTCCTGTCTGGCACCTTCCGTGGTGGAGTTGTGCATGGGGTGTGTTTGGAACATTTTGTCACCGGCCGAGTCCAAAATTCAGCGGTTCCCCATCTCAGCCCAGAAAGCAGGTAGAACATCTTTTGTGGTGTCTTTTAGATGCCTACCAAGGTAGTGTAAAAACTACCAAGAGAACTCCTGTCTGGCACCTTCCGTGGTGGAGTTGTGCATGGGGTGTTTTTGGAACATTTTGTCACCGGCCGACTCCAAAATTCAGCGGTTCCCCATCTCAGCCCAGAAAGCAGGAAGAACAACTTTTGTGGTGTCTTTCAGATGCCTACCAAGGTAGTGTAAAAACTACCAGGAGAACTCCTGTCTGGCACCTTCCCCGGTGGAGTTGTGCATGGGGTGTGTTTGGAACATTTTGTCACCAGCCGACTCCAAAATTCAGCGGTTCCCCATCTCAGCCCAGAAAGCAGGTAGAACAACTTTTGTGGTGTCTTTCAGATGCCTACCAAGGTAGTGTAAAAACTACCAAGAGAACTCCTGTCTGGCACCTTCCCCGGTGGAGTTGTGCATGGGGTGTGTTTGGAACATTTTGTCACCGGCCGAGTCCAAAATTCAGCGATTCCCCATCTCAGCCCAGAAAGCAGGTAGAACAACTTTTGTGGTGTCTTTCAGATGCCTACCAAGGTAGTGTAAAAACTACCAAGAGAACTCCTGTCTGGCACCTTCCCCGGTGGAGTTGTGCATGGGGTGTGTTTGGAACATTTTGTCACCAGCCGACTCCAAAATTCAGCGGTTCCCCATCTCAGCCCAGAAAGCAGGTAGAACAACTTTTGTGGTGTCTTTCAGATGCCTACCAAGGTAGTGTAAAAACTACTAAGAGAACTCCTGTCTGGCACCTTCCCCGGTGGAGTTGTGCATGGGGTGTGTTTGGAACATTTTGTCACCGGCCGAGTCCAAAATTCAGCGGTTCCCCATCTCAGCCCAGAAAGCAGGTAGAACAACTTTTGTGGTGTCTTTCAGATGCCTACCAAGGTAGTGTAAAAACTACCAGGAGAACTCCTGTCTGGCACCTTCCCCGGTGGAGTTGTGCAGGGGGTGTGTTTGGAACATTTTGCCACCAGCCGACTCCAAAATTCAGCGGTTCCCCATCTCAGCCCAGAAAGCAGGTAGAACAACTTTTGTGGTGCCTTTCAGATGCCTACCAAGGTAGTGTAAAAACTACTAAGAGAACTCCTGTCTGGCACCTTCCCCGGTGGAGTTGTGCATGGGGTGTGTTTGGAACATTTTGTCACCAGCCGAGTCCAAAATTCAGCGGTTCCCCATCTCAGCCCAGAAAGCAGGTAGAACAACTTTTGTGGTGTCTTTCAGATGCCTACCAAGGTAGTGTAAAAACTACTAAGAGAACTCCTGTCTGGCACCTTCCCCAGTGGAGTTGTGCAGGGGGTGTGTTTGGAACACTTTGTCACCGGCCGAGTCCAAAATTTAGCGATTCCCCATCTCAGCCCAGAAAGCAGGTAGAACAACTTTTGTGGTGTCTTTCAGATGCCTACCGGAGCAATGTAAAAACTACCAGGAGAACTCCTGTCTGGCACCTTCCGTGGTGGAGTTGTGCATGGGGTGTGTTTGGAACATTTTGTCACCAGCCGAGTCCAAAATTCAGCGGTTCCCCATCTCAGCCCAGAAAGCAGGTAGAACAACTTTTGTGGTGTCTTTCAGATGCCTACCGGAGCAATGTAAAAACTACCAGGAGAACTCCTGTCTGGCACCTTCCCCGGTGGAGTTGTGCAGGGGGTGTGTTTGGAACATTTTGTCACCAGCCGAGTCCAAAATTCAGCGGTTCCCCATCTCAGCCCACAAAGCAGGTAGAACAACTTTTGTGGTGTCTTTCAGATGCCTACCGGAGCAATGTAAAAACTACCAGGAGAACTCCTGTCTGGCACCTTCCCCGGTGGAGTTGTGCATGGGGTGTGTTTGGAACATTTTGTCACCGGCCGAGTCCAAAATTCAGCGGTTCCCCATCTCAGCCCAGAAAGCAGGTAGAACATCTTTTGTGGTGTCTTTCAGATGCCTACCGGAGCAATGTAAAAACTACCAGGAGAACTCCTGTCTGGCACCTTCCCCGGTGGAGTTGTGCAGGGGGTGTGTTTGGAACATTTTGTCACCAGCCGAGTCCCAAATTCAGCGGTTCCCCATCTCAGCCCAGAAAGCAGGTAGAACAACTTTTGTGGTGTCTTTTAGATGCCTACCAAGGTAGTGTAAAAACTACCAAGAGAACTCCTGTCTGGCACCTTCCCCGGTGGAGTTGTGCATGGGGTGTGTTTGGAACATTTTGTCACCGGCCGACTCCAAAATTCAGCGGTTCCCCATCTCAGCCCAGAAAGCAGGTAGAACAACTTTTGTGGTGTCTTTCAGATGCCTACCGGAGCAATGTAAAAACTACCAGGAGAACTCCTGTCTGGCACCTTCCCCGGTGGAGTTGTGCAGGGGGTGTGTTTGGAACATTTTGTCACCAGCCGACTCCAAAATTCAGCGGTTCCCCATCTCAGCCCAGAAAGCAGGTAGAACAACTTTTGTGGTGTCTTTCAGATGCCTACCAAGGTAGTGTAAAAACTACCAAGAGAACTCCTGTCTGGCACCTTCCCCGGTGGAGTTGTGCATGGGGTGTGTTTGGAACATTTTGTCACCGGCCGACTCCAAAATTCAGCGGTTCCCCATCTCAGCCCAGAAAGCAGGTAGAACAACTTTTGTGGTGTCTTTCAGATGCCTACCGGAGCAATGTAAAAACTACCAGGAGAACTCCTGTCTGGCACCTTCCCCGGTGGAGTTGTGCAGGGGGTGTGTTTGGAACATTTTGTCACCAGCCGAGTCCAAAATTCAGCGGTTCCCCATCTCAGCCCAGAAAGCAGGTAGAACATCTTTTGTGGTATCTTTCAGATGCCTACCGGATCAATGTAAAAACTACCAGGAGAACTCCTGTCTGGCACCTTCCCCGGTGGAGTTGTGCAGGGGGTGTGTTTGGAACATTTTGTCACCGGCCGAGTCCAAAATTTAGCGTTTCCCCATCTCAGCCCAGAAAGCAGGTAGAACAACTTTTGTGGTGTCTTTCAGATGCCTACCAAGGTAGTGTAAAAACTACCAGGAGAACTCCTGTCTGGCACCTTCCCCGGTGGAGTTGTGCATGGGGTGTGTTTGGAACATTTTGTCACCGGCCGAGTCCAAAATTCAGCGGTTCCCCATCTCAGCCCACAAAGCAGGTAGAACAACTTTTGTGGTGTCTTTCAGATGCCTACCGGAGCAATGTAAAAACTACCAGGAGAACTCCTGTCTGGCACCTTCCCCGGTGGAGTTGTGCATGGGGTGTGTTTGGAACATTTTGTCACCAGCCGAGTCCAAAATTCAGCGGTTCCCCATCTCAGCCCAGAAAGCAGGTAGAACATCTTTTGTGGTATCTTTCAGATGCCTACTGAATCAATGTAAACACTACCAGGAGAACTCCTGTCTGGCACCTTCCCCGGTGGAGTTGTGCAGGGGGTGTGTTTGGAACATTTTGCCACCAGCCGACTCCAAAATTCAGCGGTTCCCCATCTCAGCCCAGAAAGCAGGAAGAACAACTTTTGTGGTGCCTTTCAAATGCCTACCAAGGTAGTGTAAAAACACCAGGAGAACTCCTGTCTGGCACCTTCCCCGGTGGAGTTGTGCATGGGGTGTCTGTGAAACATTTTGTCACCGGCCGAGTCCAAAATTCAGCGTTTCCCCATCTCAGCCCAGAAAGCAGGTAGAACAACTTTTGTGGTGTCTTTCAGATGCCTACCGGAGCAATGTAAAAACTACCAGGAGAACTCCTGTCTGGCACCTTCCCCGGTGGAGTTGTGCAGGGGGTGTGTTTGGAACATTTTATCACCAGCCGAGTCCAAAATTCAGCGGTTCCCCATCTCAGCCCAGAAAGCAGGTAGAACAACTTTTGTGGTGTCTTTCAGCTGCCTACCAAGGTAGTGTAAAAACTACCAAGAGAACTCCTGTCTGGCACCTTCCCCGGTGGAGTTGTGCATGGGGTGTGTTTGGAACATTTTGTCACCAGCCGAGTCCAAAATTCAGCGATTCCCCATCTCAGCCCAGAAAGCAGGTAGAACAACTTTTGTGGTGCCTTTCAGCTGCCTACCAAGGTAGTGTAAAAACTATCAAGAGAACTCCTGTCTGGCACCTTCCCCGGTGGAGTTGTGCATGGGGTGTGTTTGGAACATTTTGTCAACGGCCGACTCCAAAATTCAGCGGTTCCCCATCTCAGCCCACAAAGCAGGTAGAACAACTTTTCTTGTGCCTTTCAGCTGCCTACCAAGGTAGTGTAAAAACTACCAACAGAATTCGTTCCTGGCACCTTCCCCGGTGGAGTTGTGCAGGGGGTGTGTTTGGAACATTTTGTCACCGGCCGACTCCAAAATTCAGCGGTTCCCCATCTCAGCCCAGAAAGCAGGTAGAACAACTTTTTTGGTGTCTTTCAGATGCCTACCGGAGCAATGTAAAAACTACCAGGAGAACTCCTGTCTGGCACCTTCCCCGGTGGAGTTGTGCATGGGGTGTGTTTGGAACATTTTGTCACCGGCCGACTCCAAAATTCAGCGATTCCCCATCTCAGCCCAGAAAGCAGGTAGAACAACTTTTGTGGTGTCTTTCAGATGCCTACCAAGGTAGTGTAAAAACTACCAGGAGAACTCCTGTCTGGCACCTTCCCCGGTGGAGTTGTGCAGGGGGTGTGTTTGGAACATTTTGTCACCAGCCGACTCCAAAATTCAGCGTTTCCCCATCTCAGCCCAGAAAGCAGGTAGAACAACTTTTGTGGTGTCTTTCAGATGCCTACCAAGGTAGTGTAAAAACTACTAAGAGAACTCCTGTCTGGCACCTTCCCCGGTGGAGTTGTGCATGGGGTGTGTTTGGAACATTTTGTCACCGGCCGACTCCAAAATTCAGCGATTCCCCATCTCAGCCCAGAAAGCAGGTAGAACAACTTTTGTGGTGTCTTTCAGCTGCCTACCAAGGTAGTGTAAAAACTACCAGGAGAACTCCTGTCTGGCACCTTCCCCGGTGGAGTTGTGCAGGGGGTGTGTTTGGAACATTTTGTCACCAGCCGAGTCCAAAATTCAGCGTTTCCCCATCTCAGCCCAGAAAGCAGGTAGAACATCTTTTGTGGTATCTTTCAGATGCCTACCGGATCAATGTAAAAACTACCAGGAGAACTCCTGTCTGGCACCTTCCCCGGTGGAGTTGTGCAGGGGGTGTGTTTGGAACATTTTGTCACCGGCCGAGTCCAAAATTCAGCGGTTCCCCATCTCAGCCCAGAAAGCAGGTAGAACAACTTTTGTGGTGTCTTTCAGATGCCTACCGGAGCAATGTAAAAACTACCAGGAGAACTCCTGTCTGGCACCTTCCCCGGTGGAGTTGTGCAGGGGGTGTGTTTGGAACATTTTATCACCAGCCGAGTCCAAAATTCAGCGGTTCCCCATCTCAGCCCAGAAAGCAGGTAGAACAACTTTTGTGGTGTCTTTCAGCTGCCCACCAAGCTAGTGTAAAAACTACCAGGAGAACTCCTGTCTGGCACCTTCCCCGGTGGAGTTGTGCATGGGGTGTGTTTGGAACATTTTGTCACCAGCCGAGTCCAAAATTCAGCGTTTCCCCATCTCAGCCCAGAAAGCAGGTAGAACAACTTTTGTGGTGCCTTTCAGCTGCCTACCAAGGTAGTGTAAAAACTACCAAGAGAACTCCTGTCTGGCACCTTCCCCGGTGGAGTTGTGCATGGGGTGTGTTTGGAACATTTTGTCACCGGCCGAGTCCAAAATTCAGCGTTTCCCCATCTCAGCCCAGAAAGCAGGTAGAACAACTTTTCTTGTGCCTTTCAGCTGCCTACCAAGGTAGTGTAAAAACTACCAACAGAATTCGTTCCTGGCACCTTCCCCGGTGGAGTTGTGCAGGGGGTGTGTTTGGAACATTTTGTCACCGGCCGACTCCAAAATTCAGCGGTTCCCCATCTCAGCCCAGAAAGCAGGTAGAACAACATTTTTGGTGTCTTTCAGATGCCTACCGGACCAATGTAAAAACTACCAGGAGAACTCCTGTCTGGCACCTTCCCCGGTGGAGTTGTGCATGGGGTGTGTTTGGAACATTTTGTCACCAGCCGACTCCAAAATTCAGCGTTTCCCCATCTCAGCCCAGAAAGCAGGTAGAACAACTTTTGTGGTGTCTTTCAGATGCCTACCAAGGTAGTGTAAAAACTACTAAGAGAACTCCTGTCTGGCACCTTCCCCGGTGGAGTTGTGCATGGGGTGTGTTTGGAACATTTTGTCACCGGCCGAGTCCAAAATTCAGCGTTTCCCCATCTCAGCCCAGAAAGCAGGTAGAACAACTTTTGTGGTGTCTTTCAGATGCCTACCAAGGTAGTGTAAAAACTACCAGGAGAACTCCTGTCTGGCACCTTCCCCGGTGGAGTTGTGCAGGGGGTGTGTTTGGAACATTTTGCCACCAGCCGACTCCAAAATTCAGCGGTTCCCCATCTCAGCCCAGAAAGCAGGTAGAACAACTTTTGTGGTGCCTTTCAGATGCCTACCAAGGTAGTGTAAAAACTACTAAGAGAACTCCTGTCTGGCACCTTCCCCGGTGGAGTTGTGCATGGGGTGTGTTTGGAACATTTTGTCACCAGCCGAGTCCAAAATTCAGCGGTTCCCCATCTCAGCCCAGAAAGCAGGTAGAACATCTTTTGTGGTGCCTTTCAGCTGCCTACCAAGGTAGTGTAAAAACTACCAGGAGAACTCCTGTCTGGCACCTTCCCCGGTGGAGTTGTGCATGGGGTGTGTTTGGAACATTTTGCCACCAGCCGACTCCAAAATTCAGCGGTTCCCCATCTCAGCCCAGAAAGCAGGTAGAACAACTTTTGTGGTGCCTTTCAAATGCCTACCAAGGTAGTGTAAAAACCACCAGGAGAACTCCTGTCTGGCACCTTCCCCGGTGGAGTTGTGCATGGGGTGTCTGTGAAACATTTTGTCACCGGCCGACTCCAAAAATCAGCGGTTCCCCATCTCAGCCCAGAAAGCAGGTAGAACAACTTTTGTGGTGTCTTTCAGATGCCTACCGGAGCAATGTAAAAACTACCAGGAGAACTCCTGTCTGGCACCTTCCCCGGTGGAGTTGTGCAGGGGGTGTGTTTGGAACATTTTATCACCAGCCGAGTCCAAAATTCAGCTGTTCCCCATCTCAGCCCAGAAAGCAGGTAGAACAACTTTTGTGGTGTCTTTCAGATGCCTACCAAGGTAGTGTAAAAACTACCAAGAGAACTCCTGTCTGGCACCTTCCCCGGTGGAGTTGTGCATGGGGTGTGTTTGGAACATTTTGTCACCGGCCGACTCCAAAATTCAGCGATTCCCCATCTCAGCCCAGAAAGCAGGTAGAACAACTTTTGTGGTGTCTTTCAGATGCCTACCAAGGTAGTGTAAAAACTACCAGGAGAACTCCTGTCTGGCACCTTCCCCGGTGGAGTTGTGCATGGGGTGTGTTTGGAACATTTTGTCACCGGCCGACTCCAAAATTCAGCGTTTCCCCATCTCAGCCCAGAAAGCAGGTAGAACAACTTTTCTTGTGCCTTTCAGCTGCCTACCAAGGTAGTGTAAAAACTACCAAAAGAATTCGTTCCTGGCACCTTCCCCGGTGGAGTTGTGCAGGGGGTGTGTTTGGAACATTTTGTCTACCGGCCGACTCCAAAAATCAGCGGTTCCCCATCTCAGCCCAGAAAGCAGGTAGAACAACATTTTTGGTGTCTTTCAGATGCCTACCGGACCAATGTAAAAACTACCAGGAGAACTCCTGTCTGGCACCTTCCCCGGTGGAGTTGTGCATGGGGTGTGTTTGGAACATTTTGTCACCAGCCGACTCCAAAATTCAGCGTTTCCCCATCTCAGCCCAGAAAGCAGGTAGAACAACTTTTGTGGTGTCTTTCAGATGCCTACCAAGGTAGTGTAAAAACTACTAAGAGAACTCCTGTCTGGCACCTTCCCCGGTGGAGTTGTGCATGGGGTGTGTTTGGAACATTTTGTCACCGGCCGAGTCCAAAATTCAGCGTTTCCCCATCTCAGCCCAGAAAGCAGGTAGAACAACTTTTGTGGTGTCTTTCAGATGCCTACCAAGGTAGTGTAAAAACTACCAGGAGAACTCCTGTCTGGCACCTTCCCCGGTGGAGTTGTGCAGGGTGTGTGTTTGGAACATTTTGCCACCAGCCGACTCCAAAATTCAGCGGTTCCCCATCTCAGCCCAGAAAGCAGGTAGAACAACTTTTGTGGTGCCTTTCAGATGCCTACCAAGGTAGTGTAAAAACTACTAAGAGAACTCCTGTCTGGCACCTTCCCCGGTGGAGTTGTGCATGGGGTGTGTTTGGAACATTTTGTCACCAGCCGAGTCCAAAATTCAGCGGTTCCCCATCTCAGCCCAGAAAGCAGGTAGAATATCTTTTGTGGTGCCTTTCAGCTGCCTACCGGATCAATGTAAAAACTACCAGGAGAACTCCTGTCTGGCACCTTCCCCGGTGGAGTTGTGCATGGGGTGTGTTTGGAACATTTTGTCACCAGCCGACTCCAAAATTCAGCGGTTCCCCATCTCAGCCCAGAAAGCAGGTAGAACAACTTTTGTGGTGCCTTTCAAATGCCTACCAAGGTAGTGTAAAAACCACCAGGAGAACTCCTGTCTGGCACCTTCCCCGGTGGAGTTGTGCATGGGGTGTCTGTGAAACATTTTGTCACCGGCCGACTCCAAAAATCAGCGTTTCCCCATCTCAGCCCAGAAAGCAGGTAGAACAACTTTTGTGGTGTCTTTCAGATGCCTACCGGAGCAATGTAAAAACTACCAGGAGAACTCCTGTCTGGCACCTTCCCCGGTGGAGTTGTGCAGGGGGTGTGTTTGGAACATTTTATCACCAGCCGAGTCCAAAATTCAGCTGTTCCCCATCTCAGCCCAGAAAGCAGGTAGAACAACTTTTGTGGTGTCTTTCAGATGCCTACCAAGGTAGTGTAAAAACTACGAAGAGAACTCCTGTCTGGCACCTTCCCCGGTGGAGTTGTGCATGGGGTGTGTTTGGAACATTTTGTCACCAGCCGAGTCCAAAATTCAGCGTTTCCCCATCTCAGCCCAGAAAGCAGGTAGAACAACTTTTGTGGTGTCTTTCAGATGCCTACCAAGGTAGTGTAAAAACTACCAGGAGAACTCCTGTCTGGCACCTTCCCCGGTGGAGTTGTGCATGGGGTGTGTTTGGAACATTTTGTCACCAGCCGAGTCCAAAATTCAGCGTTTCCCCATCTCAGCCCACAAAGCAGGTAGAACAACTTTTGTGGTGTCTTTTAGATGCCTACCAAGGTAGTGTAAAAACTACCAAGAGAACTCCTGTCTGGCACCTTCCCCGGTGGAGTTGTGCATGGGGTGTGTTTGGAACATTTTGTCACCGGCCGAGTCCAAAATTCAGCGGTTCCCCATCTCAGCCCACAAAGCAGGTAGAACAACTTTTGTGGTGTCTTTCAGATGCCTACCAAGGTAGTGTAAAAACTACCAGGAGAACTCCTGTCTGGCTCCTTCCCCGGTGGAGTTGTGCATGGGGTGTGTTTGGAACATTTTGTCACCGGCCGAGTCCAAAATTCAGCGTTTCCCCATCTCAGCCCAGAAAGCAGGTAGAACAACTTTTGTGGTGCCTTTCAGATGCCTACCAAGGTAGTGTAAAAACTACCAAGAGAACTCCTGTCTGGCACCTTCCCCGGTGGAGTTGTGCATGGGGTGTGTTTGGAACATTTTGTCACCGGCCGAGTCCAAAATTCAGCGATTCCCCATCTCAGCCCAGAAAGCAGGTAGAACAACTTTTGTGGTGTCTTTCAGATGCCTACCAAGGTAGTGTAAAAACTACCAGGAGAACTCCTGTCTGGCACCTTCCCCGGTGGAGTTGTGCATGGGGTGTGTTTGGAACATTTTGTCACCAGCCGAGTCCAAAATTCAGCTGTTCCCCATCTCAGCCCAGAAAGCAGGTAGAACAACTTTTGTGGTGTCTTTCAGATGCCTACCTGAGCAATGTAAAAACTACCAGGAGAACTCCTGTCTCGCACCTTCCCCGGTGGAGTTGTGCAGGGGGTGTGTTTGGAACATTTTGTCACCAGCCGACTCCAAAATTCAGCGGTTCCCTATCTCAGCCCAGAAAGCAGGTAGAACAACTTTTGTGGTGTCTTTCAGCTGCCTACCAAGGTAGTGTAAAAACTACCAAGAGAACTCCTGTCTGGCACCTTCCCCGGTGGAGTTGTGCATGGGGTGTGTTTGGAACATTTTGTCAACGGCCGAGTCCAAAATTCAGCGGTTCCCCATCTCAGCCCAGAAAGCAGGTAGAACAACTTTTGTGGTGTCTTTCAGATGCCTACCGGAGCAATGTAAAAACTACCAGGAGAACTCCTGTCTGGCACCTTCCCCGGTGGAGTTGTGCATGGGGTGTGTTTGGAACATTTTGTCACCGGCCGAGTCCAAAATTCAGCTGTTCCCCATCTCAGCCCAGAAAGCAGGTAGAACAACTTTTGTGGTGTCTTTCAGATGCCTACCGGAGCAATGTAAAAACTACCAGGAGAACTCCTGTCTGGCACCTTCCCCGGTGGAGTTGTGCATGGGGTGTGTTTGGAACATTTTGTCACCGGCCGACTCCAAAATTCAGCGGTTCCCCATCTCAGCCCAGAAAGCAGGTAGAACATCTTTTGTGGTGTCTTTTAGATGCCTACCAAGGTAGTGTAAAAACTACCAAGAGAACTCCTGTCTGGCACCTTCCGTGGTGGAGTTGTGCATGGGGAGTGTTTGGAACATTTTGTCACCGGCCGACTCCAAAATTCAGCGGTTCCCCATCTCAGCCCAGAAAGCAGGAAGAACAACTTTTGTGGTGTCTTTCAGATGCCTACCAAGGTAGTGTAAAAACTACCAGGAGAACTCCTGTCTGGCACCTTCCCCGGTGGAGTTGTGCATGGGGTGTGTTTGGAACATTTTGTCACCAGCCGACTCCAAAATTCAGCGGTTCCCCATCTCAGCCCAGAAAGCAGGTAGAACAACTTTTGTGGTGTCTTTCAGATGCCTACCAAGGTAGTGTAAAAACTACCAAGAGAACTCCTGTCTGGCACCTTCCCCGGTGGAGTTGTGCATGGGGTGTGTTTGGAACATTTTGTCACCGGCCGAGTCCAAAATTCAGCGATTCCCCATCTCAGCCCAGAAAGCAGGTAGAACAACTTTTGTTGTGTCTTTCAGATGCCTACCAAGGTAGTGTAAAAACTACCAGGAGAACTCCTGTCTGGCACCTTCCCCGGTGGAGTTGTGCATGGGGTGTGTTTGGAACATTTTGTCAACGGCCGACTCCAAAATTCAGCGGTTCCCCATCTCAGCCCACAAAGCAGGTACAACAACTTTTCTTGTGCCTTTCAGCTGCCTACCAAGGTAGTGTAAAAACTACCAACAGAATTCGTTCCTGGCACCTTCCCCGGTGGAGTTGTGCATGGGGTGTCTGTGGAACATTTTGTCACCGGCCGAGTCCAAAATTCAGCGGTTCCCCATCTCAGCCCAGAAAGCAGGTAGAACAACTTTTGTGGTGTCTTTCAGATGCCTACCGGAGCAATGTAAAAACTACCAGGAGAACTCCTGTCTGGCACCTTCCCCGGTGGAGTTGTGCAGGGGGTGTGTTTGGAACATTTTGTCACCAGCCGACTCCAAAATTCAGCGGTTCCCCATCTCAGCCCAGAAAGCAGGTAGAACAACTTTTGTGGTGTCTTTCAGATGCCTACCGGAGCAATGTAAAAACTACCAGGAGAAGTCCTGTCTGGCTCCTTCCGTGGTGGAGTTGTGCATGGGGTGTGTTTGGAACATTTTGTCACCAGCCGAGTCCAAAATTCAGCGGTTCCCCATCTCAGCCCACAAAGCAGGTAGAACAACTTTTGTGGTGTCTTTCAGATGCCTACCAAGGTAGTGTAAAAACTACCAGGAGAACTCCTGTCTGGCACCTTCCCCGGTGGAGTTGTGCAGGGGGTGTGTTTGGAACACTTTGTCACCGGCCGAGTCCAAAATTTAGCGATTCCCCATCTCAGCCCAGAAAGCAGGTAGAACAACTTTTGTGGTGTCTTTCAGATGCCTACCAAGGTAGTGTAAAAACTACCAGGAGAACTCCTGTCTGGCACCTTCCCCGGTGGAGTTGTGCATGGGGTGTGTTTGGAACATTTTGTCACCGGCCGAGTCCAAAATTCAGCTGTTCCCCATCTCAGCCCAGAAAGCAGGTAGAACAACTTTTGTGGTGTCTTTCAGATGCCTACCGGAGCAATGTAAAAACTACCAGGAGAACTCCTGTCTGGCACCTTCCCCGGTGGAGTTGTGCAGGGGGTGTGTTTGGAACATTTTGTCACCAGCCGAGTCCAAAATTCAGCGGTTCCCCATCTCAGCCCAGAAAGCAGGTAGAACAACTTTTTTGGTGTCTTTCAGATGCCTACCGGAGCAATGTAAAAACTACCAGGAGAAGTCCTGTCTGGCTCCTTCCGTGGTGGAGTTGTGCATGGGGTGTGTTTGGAACATTTTGTCACCAGCCGAGTCCAAAATTCAGCGGTTCCCCATCTCAGCCCACAAAGCAGGTAGAACAACTTTTGTGGTGTCTTTCAGATGCCTACCAAGGTAGTGTAAAAACTACCAGGAGAACTCCTGTCTGGCACCTTCCCCGGTGGAGTTGTGCATGGGGTGTGTTTGGAACACTTTGTCACCGGCCGAGTCCAAAATTTAGCGATTCCCCATCTCAGCCCAGAAAGCAGGTAGAACAACTTTTGTGGTGTCTTTCAGATGCCTACCGGAGCAATGTAAAAACTACCAGGAGAAGTCCTGTCTGGCTCCTTCCGTGGTGGAGTTGTGCATGGGGTGTGTTTGGAACATTTTGTCACCAGCCGAGTCCAAAATTCAGCTGTTCCCCATCTCAGCCCAGAAAGCAGGTAGAACAACTTTTGTGGTGTCTTTCAGATGCCTACCGGAGCAATGTAAAAACTACCAGGAGAACTCCTGTCTGGCACCTTCCCCGGTGGAGTTGTGCAGGGGGTGTGTTTGGAACATTTTGTCACCAGCCGAGTCCAAAATTCAGCGGTTCCCCATCTCAGCCCAGAAAGCAGGTAGAACAACTTTTGTGGTGTCTTTCAGATGCCTACCAAGGTAGTGTAAAAACTACCAGGAGAACTCCTGTCTGGCACCTTCCCCGGTGGAGTTGTGCAGGGGGTGTGTTTGGAACATTTTGTCACCAGCCGACTCCAAAATTCAGCGGTTCCCCATCTCAGCCCAGAAAGCAGGTAGAACAACTTTTGTGGTGTCTTTCAGATGCCTACCGGAGCAATGTAAAAACTACCAGGAGAAGTCCTGTCTGGCTCCTTCCGTGGTGGAGTTGTGCATGGGGTGTGTTTGGAACATTTTGTCACCAGCCGAGTCCAAAATTCAGCGGTTCCCCATCTCAGCCCACAAAGCAGGTAGAACAACTTTTGTGGTGTCTTTCAGATGCCTACCAAGGTAGTGTAAAAACTACCAGGAGAACTCCTGTCTGGCACCTTCCCCGGTGGAGTTGTGCAGGGGGTGTGTTTGGAACACTTTGTCACCGGCCGAGTCCAAAATTTAGCGATTCCCCATCTCAGCCCAGAAAGCAGGTAGAACAACTTTTGTGGTGTCTTTCAGATGCCTACCAAGGTAGTGTAAAAACTACCAGGAGAACTCCTGTCTGGCACCTTCCCCGGTGGAGTTGTGCATGGGGTGTGTTTGGAACATTTTGTCACCAGCCGAGTCCAAAATTCAGCTGTTCCCCATCTCAGCCCAGAAAGCAGGTAGAACAACTTTTGTGGTGTCTTTCAGATGCCTACCGGAGCAATGTAAAATCTACCAGGAGAACTCCTGTCTGGCACCTTCCCCGGTGGAGTTGTGCAGGGGGTGTGTTTGGAACATTTTGTCACCAGCCGAGTCCAAAATTCAGCGGTTCCCCATCTCAGCCCAGAAAGCAGGTAGAACAACTTTTGTGGTGTCTTTCAGATGCCTACCGGAGCAATGTAAAAACTACCAGGAGAACTCCTGTCTGGCACCTTCCCCGGTGGAGTTGTGCATGGGGTGTGTTTGGAACATTTTGTCACCGGCCGAGTCCAAAATTCAGCGGTTCCCCATCTCAGCCCAGAAAGCAGGTAGAACAACTTTTGTGGTGTCTTTCAGATGCCTACCAAGGTAGTGTAAAAACTACCAGGAGAACTCCTGTCTGGCACCTTCCCCGGTGGAGTTGTGCATGGGGTGTGTTTGGAACATTTTGTCACCAGCCGAGTCCAAAATTCAGCGTTTCCCCATCTCAGCCCAGAAAGCAGGTAGAACAACTTTTGTGGTGTCTTTTAGATGCCTACCAAGGTAGTGTAAAAACTACCAGGAGAACTCCTGTCTGGCACCTTCCCCGGTGGAGTTGTGCAGGGGGTGTGTTTGGAACATTTTGTCACCGGCCGACTCCAAAATTCAGCGGTTCCCCATCTCAGCCCAGAAAGCAGGTAGAACAACTTTTGTGGTGTCTTTCAGATGCCTACCGGAGCAATGTAAAAACTACCAGGAGAACTCCTGTCTGGCACCTTCCCCGGTGGAGTTGTGCAGGGGGTGTGTTTGGAACATTTTGTCACCAGCCGAGTCCAAAATTCAGCGGTTCCCCATCTCAGCCCAGAAAGCAGGTAGAACAACTTTTGTGGTGTCTTTTAGATGCCTACCAAGGTAGTGTAAAAACTACCAAGAGAACTCCTGTCTGGCACCTTCCCCGGTGGAGTTGTGCATGGGGTGTGTTTGGAACATTTTGTCACCGGCCGACTCCAAAATTCAGCGGTTCCCCATCTCAGCCCAGAAAGCAGGTAGAACAACTTTTGTGGTGTCTTTCAGATGCCTACCGGAGCAATGTAAAAACTACCAGGAGAACTCCTGTCTGGCACCTTCCCCGGTGGAGTTGTGCATGGGGTGTCTTTGGAACATTTTGTCACCAGCCGAGTCCAAAATTCAGCGGTTCCCCATCTCAGCCCAGAAAGCAGGTAGAACATCTTTTGTGGTATCTTTCAGATGCCTACCGGATCAATGTAAAAACTACCAGGAGAACTCCTGTCTGGCACCTTCCCCGGTGGAGTTGTGCATGGGGTGTGTTTGGAACACTTTGTCACCGGCCGAGTCCAAAATTTAGCGATTCCCCATCTCAGCCCAGAAAGCAGGTAGAACAACTTTTGTGGTGTCTTTCAGATGCCTACCAAGGTAGTGTAAAAACTACCAGGAGAACTCCTGTCTGGCACCTTCCCCGGTGGAGTTGTGCATGGGGTGTGTTTGGAACATTTTGTCACCAGCCGAGTCCAAAATTCAGCTGTTCCCCATCTCAGCCCAGAAAGCAGGTAGAACAACTTTTGTGGTGTCTTTCAGATGCCTACCGGAGCAATGTAAAAACTACCAGGAGAACTCCTGTCTGGCACCTTCCCCGGTGGAGTTGTGCAGGGGGTGTGTTTGGAACATTTTGTCACCAGCCGAGTCCAAAATTCAGCGGTTCCCCATCTCAGCCCAGAAAGCAGGTAGAACAACTTTTGTGGTGTCTTTCAGATGCCTACCAAGGTAGTGTAAAAACTACCAGGAGAACTCCTGTCTGGCACCTTCCCCGGTGGAGTTGTGCAGGGGGTGTGTTTGGAACATTTTGTCACCGGCCGACTCCAAAATTCAGCGGTTCCCCATCTCAGCCCAGAAAGCAGGTAGAACAACTTTTGTGGTGTCTTTCAGATGCCTACCGGAGCAATGTAAAAACTACCAGGAGAAGTCCTGTCTGGCTCCTTCCGTGGTGGAGTTGTGCATGGGGTGTGTTTGGAACATTTTGTCACCAGCCGAGTCCAAAATTCAGCGGTTCCCCATCTCAGCCCACAAAGCAGGTAGAACAACTTTTGTGGTGTCTTTCAGATGCCTACCAAGGTAGTGTAAAAACTACCAGGAGAACTCCTGTCTGGCACCTTCCCCGGTGGAGTTGTGCAGGGGGTGTGTTTGGAACACTTTGTCACCGGCCGAGTCCAAAATTTAGCGATTCCCCATCTCAGCCCAGAAAGCAGGTAGAACAACTTTTGTGGTGTCTTTCAGATGCCTACCAAGGTAGTGTAAAAACTACCAGGAGAACTCCTGTCTGGCACCTTCCCCGGTGGAGTTGTGCATGGGGTGTGTTTGGAACATTTTGTCACCAGCCGAGTCCAAAATTCAGCTGTTCCCCATCTCAGCCCAGAAAGCAGGTAGAACAACTTTTGTGGTGTCTTTCAGATGCCTACCGGAGCAATGTAAAATCTACCAGGAGAACTCCTGTCTGGCACCTTCCCCGGTGGAGTTGTGCAGGGGGTGTGTTTGGAACATTTTGTCACCAGCCGAGTCCAAAATTCAGCGGTTCCCCATCTCAGCCCAGAAAGCAGGTAGAACAACTTTTGTGGTGTCTTTCAGATGCCTACCGGAGCAATGTAAAAACTACCAGGAGAACTCCTGTCTGGCACCTTCCCCGGTGGAGTTGTGCATGGGGTGTGTTTGGAACATTTTGTCACCGGCCGAGTCCAAAATTCAGCGGTTCCCCATCTCAGCCCAGAAAGCAGGTAGAACATCTTTTGTGGTGTCTTTCAGATGCCTACCGGAGCAATGTAAAAACTACCAGGAGAACTCCTGTCTGGCACCTTCCCCGGTGGAGTTGTGCAGGGGGTGTGTTTGGAACATTTTGTCACCAGCCGAGTCCAAAATTCAGCGGTTCCCCATCTCAGCCCAGAAAGCAGGTAGAACAACTTTTGTGGTGTCTTTTAGATGCCTACCAAGGTAGTGTAAAAACTACCAGGAGAACTCCTGTCTGGCACCTTCCCCGGTGGAGTTGTGCAGGGGGTGTGTTTGGAACATTTTGTCACCGGCCGACTCCAAAATTCAGCGGTTCCCCATCTCAGCCCAGAAAGCAGGTAGAACAACTTTTGTGGTGTCTTTCAGATGCCTACCGGAGCAATGTAAAAACTACCAGGAGAACTCCTGTCTGGCACCTTCCCCGGTGGAGTTGTGCAGGGGGTGTGTTTGGAACATTTTGTCACCAGCCGAGTCCAAAATTCAGCGGTTCCCCATCTCAGCCCAGAAAGCAGGTAGAACAACTTTTGTGGTGTCTTTTAGATGCCTACCAAGGTAGTGTAAAAACTACCAAGAGAACTCCTGTCTGGCACCTTCCCCGGTGGAGTTGTGCATGGGGTGTGTTTGGAACATTTTGTCACCGGCCGACTCCAAAATTCAGCGGTTCCCCATCTCAGCCCAGAAAGCAGGTAGAACAACTTTTGTGGTGTCTTTCAGATGCCTACCGGAGCAATGTAAAAACTACCAGGAGAACTCCTGTCTGGCACCTTCCCCGGTGGAGTTGTGCATGGGGTGTCTTTGGAACATTTTGTCACCAGCCGAGTCCAAAATTCAGCGGTTCCCCATCTCAGCCCAGAAAGCAGGTAGAACATCTTTTGTGGTATCTTTCAGATGCCTACCGGATCAATGTAAAAACTACCAGGAGAACTCCTGTCTGGCACCTTCCCCGGTGGAGTTGTGCAGGGGGTGTGTTTGGAACATTTTGTCACCGGCCGACTCCAAAATTTAGCGTTTCCCCATCTCAGCCCAGAAAGCAGGTAGAACAACTTTTGTGGTGTCTTTCAGATGCCTACCAAGGTAGTGTAAAAACTACCAGGAGAACTCCTGTCTGGCACCTTCCCCGGTGGAGTTGTGCATGGGGTGTGTTTGGAACATTTTGTCACCGGCCGAGTCCAAAATTCAGCGATTCCCCATCTCAGCCCAGAAAGCAGGTAGAACAACTTTTGTGGTGTCTTTCAGCTGCCTACCAAGGTAGTGTAAAAACTACCAAGAGAACTCCTGTCTGGCACCTTCCCCGGTGGAGTTGTGCATGGGGTGTGTTTGGAACATTTTGTCACCAGCCGACTCCAAAATTCAGCGGTTCCCCATCTCAGCCCAGAAAGCAGGTAGAACAACTTTTGTGGTGTCTTTCAGATGCCTACCAAGGTAGTGTAAAAACTCCTAAGAGAACTCCTGTCTGGCACCTTCCCCGGTGGAGTTGTGCATGGGGTGTGTTTGGAACATTTTGTCACCGGCCGAGTCCAAAATTCAGCGGTTCCCCATCTCAGCCCACAAAGCAGGTAGAACAACTTTTGTGGTGTCTTTCAGATGCCTACCGGAGCAATGTAAAAACTACCAGGAGAACTCCTGTCTGGCACCTTCCCCGGTGGAGTTGTGCATGGGGTGTGTTTGGAACATTTTGTCACCAGCCGAGTCCAAAATTCAGCGGTTCCCCATCTCAGCCCAGAAAGCAGGTAGAACATCTTTTGTGGTATCTTTCAGATGCCTACTGGATCAATGTAAAAACTACCAGGAGAACTCCTGTCTGGCACCTTCCCCGGTGGAGTTGTGCAGGGGGTGTGTTTGGAACATTTTGCCACCAGCCGACTCCAAAATTCAGCGGTTCCCCATCTCAGCCCAGAAAGCAGGAAGAACAACTTTTGTGGTGCCTTTCAAATGCCTACCAAGGTAGTGTAAAAACTACCAGGAGAACTCCTGTCTGGCACCTTCCCCGGTGGAGTTGTGCATGGGGTGTCTGTGAAACATTTTGTCACCGGCCGAGTCCAAAATTCAGCGGTTCCCCATCTCAGCCCAGAAAGCAGGTAGAACAACTTTTGTGGTGTCTTTCAGATGCCTACCGGAGCAATGTAAAAACTACCAGGAGAACTCCTGTCTGGCACCTTCCCCGGTGGAGTTGTGCAGGGGGTGTGTTTGGAACATTTTGTCACCAGCCGAGTCCAAAATTCAGCGGTTCCCCATCTCAGCCCAGAAAGCAGGTAGAACAACTTTTGTGGTGTCTTTCAGATGCCTACCAAGGTAGTGTAAAAACTACCAGGAGAACTCCTGTCTGGCACCTTCCCCGGTGGAGTTGTGCAGGGGGTGTGTTTGGAACATTTTGTCACCAGCCGACTCCAAAATTCAGCGGTTCCCCATCTCAGCCCAGAAAGCAGGTAGAACAACTTTTGTGGTGTCTTTCAGATGCCTACCGGAGCAATGTAAAAACTACCAGGAGAAGTCCTGTCTGGCTCCTTCCGTGGTGGAGTTGTGCATGGGGTGTGTTTGGAACATTTTGTCACCAGCCGAGTCCAAAATTCAGCGGTTCCCCATCTCAGCCCACAAAGCAGGTAGAACAACTTTTGTGGTGTCTTTCAGATGCCTACCAAGGTAGTGTAAAAACTACCAGGAGAACTCCTGTCTGGCACCTTCCCCGGTGGAGTTGTGCAGGGGGTGTGTTTGGAACACTTTGTCACCGGCCGAGTCCAAAATTTAGCGATTCCCCATCTCAGCCCAGAAAGCAGGTAGAACAACTTTTGTGGTGTCTTTCAGCTGCCTACCAAGGTAGTGTAAAAACTACCAGGAGAACTCCTGTCTGGCACCTTCCCCGGTGGAGTTGTGCATGGGGTGTGTTTGGAACATTTTGTCACCAGCCGAGTCCAAAATTCAGCTGTTCCCCATCTCAGCCCAGAAAGCAGGTAGAACAACTTTTGTGGTGTCTTTCAGATGCCTACCGGAGCAATGTAAAATCTACCAGGAGAACTCCTGTCTGGCACCTTCCCCGGTGGAGTTGTGCAGGGGGTGTGTTTGGAACATTTTGTCACCAGCCGAGTCCAAAATTCAGCGGTTCCCCATCTCAGCCCAGAAAGCAGGTAGAACAACTTTTGTGGTGTCTTTCAGATGCCTACCGGAGCAATGTAAAAACTACCAGGAGAACTCCTGTCTGGCACCTTCCCCGGTGGAGTTGTGCATGGGGTGTGTTTGGAACATTTTGTCACCGGCCGAGTCCAAAATTCAGCGGTTCCCCATCTCAGCCCAGAAAGCAGGTAGAACATCTTTTGTGGTGTCTTTCAGATGCCTACCGGAGCAATGTAAAAACTACCAGGAGAACTCCTGTCTGGCACCTTCCCCGGTGGAGTTGTGCAGGGGGTGTGTTTGGAACATTTTGTCACCAGCCGAGTCCAAAATTCAGCGTTTCCCCATCTCAGCCCAGAAAGCAGGTAGAACAACTTTTGTGGTGTCTTTTAGATGCCTACCAAGGTAGTGTAAAAACTACCAGGAGAACTCCTGTCTGGCACCTTCCCCGGTGGAGTTGTGCAGGGGGTGTGTTTGGAACATTTTGTCACCGGCCGACTCCAAAATTCAGCGGTTCCCCATCTCAGCCCAGAAAGCAGGTAGAACAACTTTTGTGGTGTCTTTCAGATGCCTACCGGAGCAATGTAAAAACTACCAGGAGAACTCCTGTCTGGCACCTTCCCCGGTGGAGTTGTGCAGGGGGTGTGTTTGGAACATTTTGTCACCAGCCGAGTCCAAAATTCAGCGGTTCCCCATCTCAGCCCAGAAAGCAGGTAGAACAACTTTTGTGGTGTCTTTTAGATGCCTACCAAGGTAGTGTAAAAACTACCAAGAGAACTCCTGTCTGGCACCTTCCCCGGTGGAGTTGTGCATGGGGTGTGTTTGGAACATTTTGTCACCGGCCGACTCCAAAATTCAGCGGTTCCCCATCTCAGCCCAGAAAGCAGGTAGAACAACTTTTGTGGTGTCTTTCAGATGCCTACCGGAGCAATGTAAAAACTACCAGGAGAACTCCTGTCTGGCACCTTCCCCGGTGGAGTTGTGCATGGGGTGTCTTTGGAACATTTTGTCACCAGCCGAGTCCAAAATTCAGCGGTTCCCCATCTCAGCCCAGAAAGCAGGTAGAACATCTTTTGTGGTATCTTTCAGATGCCTACCGGATCAATGTAAAAACTACCAGGAGAACTCCTGTCTGGCACCTTCCCCGGTGGAGTTGTGCAGGGGGTGTGTTTGGAACATTTTGTCACCGGCCGACTCCAAAATTTAGCGTTTCCCCATCTCAGCCCAGAAAGCAGGTAGAACAACTTTTGTGGTGTCTTTCAGATGCCTACCAAGGTAGTGTAAAAACTACCAGGAGAACTCCTGTCTGGCACCTTCCCCGGTGGAGTTGTGCATGGGGTGTGTTTGGAACATTTTGTCACCGGCCGAGTCCAAAATTCAGCGATTCCCCATCTCAGCCCAGAAAGCAGGTAGAA
This sequence comes from Falco cherrug, assembly GCF_023634085.1. Taxonomy (NCBI): domain Eukaryota; kingdom Metazoa; phylum Chordata; class Aves; order Falconiformes; family Falconidae; genus Falco; species Falco cherrug. Next base: position 218,496 of record NW_026599479.1, on the reverse strand, counting down.
CAACTTTTGTGGTGTCTTTCAGCTGCCTACCAAGGTAGTGTAAAAACTACCAAGAGAACTCCTGTCTGGCACCTTCCCCGGTGGAGTTGTGCATGGGGTGTGTTTGGAACATTTTGTCACCAGCCGACTCCAAAATTCAGCGGTTCCCCATCTCAGCCCAGAAAGCAGGTAGAACAACTTTTGTGGTGTCTTTCAGATGCCTACCAAGGTAGTGTAAAAACTCCTAAGAGAACTCCTGTCTGGCACCTTCCCCGGTGGAGTTGTGCATGGGGTGTGTTTGGAACATTTTGTCACCGGCCGAGTCCAAAATTCAGCGGTTCCCCATCTCAGCCCACAAAGCAGGTAGAACAACTTTTGTGGTGTCTTTCAGATGCCTACCGGAGCAATGTAAAAACTACCAGGAGAACTCCTGTCTGGCACCTTCCCCGGTGGAGTTGTGCATGGGGTGTGTTTGGAACATTTTGTCACCAGCCGAGTCCAAAATTCAGCGGTTCCCCATCTCAGCCCAGAAAGCAGGTAGAACATCTTTTGTGGTATCTTTCAGATGCCTACTGGATCAATGTAAAAACTACCAGGAGAACTCCTGTCTGGCACCTTCCCCGGTGGAGTTGTGCAGGGGGTGTGTTTGGAACATTTTGCCACCAGCCGACTCCAAAATTCAGCGGTTCCCCATCTCAGCCCAGAAAGCAGGAAGAACAACTTTTGTGGTGCCTTTCAAATGCCTACCAAGGTAGTGTAAAAACTACCAGGAGAACTCCTGTCTGGCACCTTCCCCGGTGGAGTTGTGCATGGGGTGTCTGTGAAACATTTTGTCACCGGCCGAGTCCAAAATTCAGCGGTTCCCCATCTCAGCCCAGAAAGCAGGTAGAACAACTTTTGTGGTGTCTTTCAGATGCCTACCGGAGCAATGTAAAAACTACCAGGAGAACTCCTGTCTGGCACCTTCCCCGGTGGAGTTGTGCAGGGGGTGTGTTTGGAACATTTTGTCACCAGCCGAGTCCAAAATTCAGCGGTTCCCCATCTCAGCCCAGAAAGCAGGTAGAACAACTTTTGTGGTGTCTTTCAGATGCCTACCAAGGTAGTGTAAAAACTACCAGGAGAACTCCTGTCTGGCACCTTCCCCGGTGGAGTTGTGCAGGGGGTGTGTTTGGAACATTTTGTCACCAGCCGACTCCAAAATTCAGCGGTTCCCCATCTCAGCCCAGAAAGCAGGTAGAACAACTTTTGTGGTGTCTTTCAGATGCCTACCGGAGCAATGTAAAAACTACCAGGAGAAGTCCTGTCTGGCTCCTTCCGTGGTGGAGTTGTGCATGGGGTGTGTTTGGAACATTTTGTCACCAGCCGAGTCCAAAATTCAGCGGTTCCCCATCTCAGCCCACAAAGCAGGTAGAACAACTTTTGTGGTGTCTTTCAGATGCCTACCAAGGTAGTGTAAAAACTACCAGGAGAACTCCTGTCTGGCACCTTCCCCGGTGGAGTTGTGCAGGGGGTGTGTTTGGAACACTTTGTCACCGGCCGAGTCCAAAATTTAGCGATTCCCCATCTCAGCCCAGAAAGCAGGTAGAACAACTTTTGTGGTGTCTTTCAGCTGCCTACCAAGGTAGTGTAAAAACTACCAGGAGAACTCCTGTCTGGCACCTTCCCCGGTGGAGTTGTGCATGGGGTGTGTTTGGAACATTTTGTCACCAGCCGAGTCCAAAATTCAGCTGTTCCCCATCTCAGCCCAGAAAGCAGGTAGAACAACTTTTGTGGTGTCTTTCAGATGCCTACCGGAGCAATGTAAAATCTACCAGGAGAACTCCTGTCTGGCACCTTCCCCGGTGGAGTTGTGCAGGGGGTGTGTTTGGAACATTTTGTCACCAGCCGAGTCCAAAATTCAGCGGTTCCCCATCTCAGCCCAGAAAGCAGGTAGAACAACTTTTGTGGTGTCTTTCAGATGCCTACCGGAGCAATGTAAAAACTACCAGGAGAACTCCTGTCTGGCACCTTCCCCGGTGGAGTTGTGCATGGGGTGTGTTTGGAACATTTTGTCACCGGCCGAGTCCAAAATTCAGCGGTTCCCCATCTCAGCCCAGAAAGCAGGTAGAACATCTTTTGTGGTGTCTTTCAGATGCCTACCGGAGCAATGTAAAAACTACCAGGAGAACTCCTGTCTGGCACCTTCCCCGGTGGAGTTGTGCAGGGGGTGTGTTTGGAACATTTTGTCACCAGCCGAGTCCAAAATTCAGCGGTTCCCCATCTCAGCCCAGAAAGCAGGTAGAACAACTTTTGTGGTGTCTTTTAGATGCCTACCAAGGTAGTGTAAAAACTACCAGGAGAACTCCTGTCTGGCACCTTCCCCGGTGGAGTTGTGCAGGGGGTGTGTTTGGAACATTTTGTCACCGGCCGACTCCAAAATTCAGCGGTTCCCCATCTCAGCCCAGAAAGCAGGTAGAACAACTTTTGTGGTGTCTTTCAGATGCCTACCGGAGCAATGTAAAAACTACCAGGAGAACTCCTGTCTGGCACCTTCCCCGGTGGAGTTGTGCAGGGGGTGTGTTTGGAACATTTTGTCACCAGCCGAGTCCAAAATTCAGCGGTTCCCCATCTCAGCCCAGAAAGCAGGTAGAACAACTTTTGTGGTGTCTTTTAGATGCCTACCAAGGTAGTGTAAAAACTACCAAGAGAACTCCTGTCTGGCACCTTCCCCGGTGGAGTTGTGCATGGGGTGTGTTTGGAACATTTTGTCACCGGCCGACTCCAAAATTCAGCGGTTCCCCATCTCAGCCCAGAAAGCAGGTAGAACAACTTTTGTGGTGTCTTTCAGATGCCTACCGGAGCAATGTAAAAACTACCAGGAGAACTCCTGTCTGGCACCTTCCCCGGTGGAGTTGTGCATGGGGTGTCTTTGGAACATTTTGTCACCAGCCGAGTCCAAAATTCAGCGGTTCCCCATCTCAGCCCAGAAAGCAGGTAGAACATCTTTTGTGGTATCTTTCAGATGCCTACCGGATCAATGTAAAAACTACCAGGAGAACTCCTGTCTGGCACCTTCCCCGGTGGAGTTGTGCAGGGGGTGTGTTTGGAACATTTTGTCACCGGCCGACTCCAAAATTTAGCGTTTCCCCATCTCAGCCCAGAAAGCAGGTAGAACAACTTTTGTGGTGTCTTTCAGATGCCTACCAAGGTAGTGTAAAAACTACCAGGAGAACTCCTGTCTGGCACCTTCCCCGGTGGAGTTGTGCATGGGGTGTGTTTGGAACATTTTGTCACCGGCCGAGTCCAAAATTCAGCGATTCCCCATCTCAGCCCAGAAAGCAGGTAGAACAACTTTTGTGGTGTCTTTCAGCTGCCTACCAAGGTAGTGTAAAAACTACCAAGAGAACTCCTGTCTGGCACCTTCCCCGGTGGAGTTGTGCATGGGGTGTGTTTGGAACATTTTGTCACCAGCCGACTCCAAAATTCAGCGGTTCCCCATCTCAGCCCAGAAAGCAGGTAGAACAACTTTTGTGGTGTCTTTCAGATGCCTACCAAGGTAGTGTAAAAACTCCTAAGAGAACTCCTGTCTGGCACCTTCCCCGGTGGAGTTGTGCATGGGGTGTGTTTGGAACATTTTGTCACCGGCCGAGTCCAAAATTCAGCGGTTCCCCATCTCAGCCCACAAAGCAGGTAGAACAACTTTTGTGGTGTCTTTCAGATGCCTACCGGAGCAATGTAAAAACTACCAGGAGAACTCCTGTCTGGCACCTTCCCCGGTGGAGTTGTGCATGGGGTGTGTTTGGAACATTTTGTCACCAGCCGAGTCCAAAATTCAGCGGTTCCCCATCTCAGCCCAGAAAGCAGGTAGAACATCTTTTGTGGTATCTTTCAGATGCCTACTGGATCAATGTAAAAACTACCAGGAGAACTCCTGTCTGGCACCTTCCCCGGTGGAGTTGTGCAGGGGGTGTGTTTGGAACATTTTGCCACCAGCCGACTCCAAAATTCAGCGGTTCCCCATCTCAGCCCAGAAAGCAGGAAGAACAACTTTTGTGGTGCCTTTCAAATGCCTACCAAGGTAGTGTAAAAACTACCAGGAGAACTCCTGTCTGGCACCTTCCCCGGTGGAGTTGTGCATGGGGTGTCTGTGAAACATTTTGTCACCGGCCGAGTCCAAAATTCAGCGGTTCCCCATCTCAGCCCAGAAAGCAGGTAGAACAACTTTTGTGGTGTCTTTCAGATGCCTACCGGAGCAATGTAAAAACTACCAGGAGAACTCCTGTCTGGCACCTTCCCCGGTGGAGTTGTGCATGGGGTGTGTTTGGAACATTTTGTCACCGGCCGAGTCCAAAATTCAGCGATTCCCCATCTCAGCCCAGAAAGCAGGTAGAACAACTTTTGTGGTGTCTTTCAGATGCCTACCAAGGTAGTGTAAAAACTACCAGGAGAACTCTTTTCTGGCACCTTCCCCGGTGGAGTTGTGCATGGGGTGTGTTTGGAACATTTTGTCACCAGCCGACTCCAAAATTCAGCGGTTCCCCATCTCAGCCCAGAAAGCAGGTAGAACAACTTTTGTGGTGTCTTTCAGCTGCCTACCAAGGTAGTGTAAAAACTACCAAGAGAACTCCTGTCTGGCACCTTCCCCGGTGGAGTTGTGCATGGGGTGTGTTTGGAACATTTTGTCACCAGCCGACTCCAAAATTCAGCGTTTCCCCATCTCAGCCCAGAAAGCAGGTAGAACAACTTTTGTGGTGTCTTTCAGATGCCTACCAAGGTAGTGTAAAAACTACTAAGAGAACTCCTGTCTGGCACCTTCCCCGGTGGAGTTGTGCATGGGGTGTGTTTGGAACATTTTGTCACCGGCCGAGTCCAAAATTCAGCGGTTCCCCATCTCAGCCCAGAAAGCAGGTAGAACAACTTTTGTGGTGTCTTTCAGATGCCTACCGGAGCAATGTAAAAACTACCAGGAGAACTCCTGTCTGGCACCTTCCCCGGTGGAGTTGTGCATGGGGTGTGTTTGGAACATTTTGTCACCAGCCGAGTCCAAAATTCAGCGGTTCCCCATCTCAGCCCAGAAAGCAGGTAGAACATCTTTTGTGGTATCTTTCAGATGCCTACTGGATCAATGTAAAAACTACCAGGAGAACTCCTGTCTGGCACCTTCCCCGGTGGAGTTGTGCAGGGGGTGTGTTTGGAACATTTTGCCACCAGCCGACTCCAAAATTCAGCGGTTCCCCATCTCAGCCCAGAAAGCAGGAAGAACAACTTTTGTGGTGCCTTTCAAATGCCTACCAAGGTAGTGTAAAAACTACCAGGAGTACTCCTGTCTGGCACCTTCCCCGGTGGAGTTGTGCATGGGGTGTCTGTGAAACATTTTGTCACCGGCCGAGTCCAAAATTCAGCGGTTCCCCATCTCAGCCCAGAAAGCAGGTAGAACAACTTTTGTGGTGTCTTTCAGATGCCTACCGGAGCAATGTAAAAACTACCAGGAGAACTCCTGTCTGGCACCTTCCCCGGTGGAGTTGTGCAGGGGGTGTGTTTGGAACATTTTATCACCAGCCGAGTCCAAAATTCAGCGGTTCCCCATCTCAGCCCAGAAAGCAGGTAGAACAACTTTTGTGGTGTCTTTCAGCTGCCTACCAAGGTAGTGTAAAAACTACCAAGAGAACTCCTGTCTGGCACCTTCCCCGGTGGAGTTGTGCATGGGGTGTGTTTGGAACATTTTGTCACCAGGCCGACTCCAAAATTCAGCGGTTCCCCATCTCAGCCCACAAAGCAGGTAGAACAACTTTTCTTGTGCCTTTCAGCTGCCTACCAAGGTAGTGTAAAAACTACCAACAGAATTCGTTCCTGGCACCTTCCCCGGTGGAGTTGTGCAGGGGGTGTGTTTGGAACATTTTGTCACCGGCCGACTCCAAAATTCAGCGGTTCCCCATCTCAGCCCAGAAAGCAGGTAGAACAACTTTTTTGGTGTCTTTCAGATGCCTACCGGAGCAATGTAAAAACTACCAGGAGAACTCCTGTCTGGCACCTTCCCCGGTGGAGTTGTGCATGGGGTGTGTTTGGAACATTTTGTCACCGGCCGAGTCCAAAATTCAAGCGATTCCCCATCTCAGCCCAGAAAGCAGGTAGAACAACTTTTGTGGTGTCTTTCAGATGCCTACCAAGGTAGTGTAAAAACTACCAGGAGAACTCCTGTCTGGCACCTTCCCCGGTGGAGTTGTGCATGGGGTGTGTTTGGAACATTTTGTCACCAGCCGACTCCAAAATTCAGCGGTTCCCCATCTCAGCCCAGAAAGCAGGTAAAACAACTTTTGTGGTGTCTTTCAGATGCCTACCAAGGTAGTGTAAAAACTACCAAGAGAACTCTTGTCTGGCACCTTCCCCGGTGGAGTTGTGCATGGGGTGTGTTTGGAACATTTTGTCACCGGCCGAGTCCAAAATTCAGCGATTCCCCATCTCAGCCCAGAAAGCAGGTAGAACAACTTTTGTGGTGTCTTTCAGCTGCCTACCAAGGTAGTGTAAAAACTACCAGGAGAACTCCTGTCTGGCACCTTCCCCGGTGGAGTTGTGCAGGGGGTGTGTTTGGAACATTTTGTCACCAGCCGAGTCCAAAATTCAGCGGTTCCCCATCTCAGCCCAGAAAGCAGGTAGAACATCTTTTGTGGTATCTTTCAGATGCCTACCGGATCAATGTAAAAACTACCTGGAGAACTCCTGTCTGGCACCTTCCCCGGTGGAGTTGTGCAGGGGGTGTGTTTGGAACATTTTGTCACCGGCCGAGTCCAAAATTCAGCGGTTCCCCATCTCAGCCCAGAAAGCAGGTAGAACAACTTTTGTGGTGTCTTTCAGATGCCTACCGGAGCAATGTAAAAACTACCAGGAGAACTCCTGTCTGGCACCTTCCCCGGTGGAGTTGTGCAGGGGGTGTGTTTGGAACATTTTATCACCAGCCGAGTCCAAAATTCATCTGTTCCCCATCTCAGCCCAGAAAGCAGGTAGAACAACTTTTGTGGTGTCTTTCAGCTGCCTACCAAGGTAGTGTAAAAACTACCAAGAGAACTCCTGTCTGGCACCTTCCCCGGTGGAGTTGTGCATGGGGTGTGTTTGGAACATTTTGTCACCGGCCGAGTCCAAAATTCAGCGATTCCCCATCTCAGCCCAGAAAGCAGGTAGAACAACATTTGTGGTGTCTTTCAGATGCCTACCAAGGTAGTGTAAAAACTACCAGGAGAACTCCTGTCTGGCACCTTCCCCGGTGGAGTTGTGCATGGGGTGTGTTTGGAACATTTTGTCACCAGCCGAGTCCAAAATTCAGCGTTTCCCCATCTCAGCCCAGAAAGCAGGTAGAACAACTTTTGTGGTGCCTTTCAGCTGCCTACCAAGGTAGTGTAAAAACTACCAGGAGAACTCCTGTCTGGCACCTTCCCCCGGTGGAGTTGTGCATGGGGTGTGTTTGGAACATTTTGTCAACGGCCGACTCCAAAATTCAGCGGTTCCCCATCTCAGCCCACAAAGCAGGTACAACAACTTTTCTTGTGCCTTTCAGCTGCCTACCAAGGTAGTGTAAAAACTACCAACAGAATTCGTTCCTGGCACCTTCCCCGGTGGAGTTGTGCAGGGGGTGTGTTTGGAACATTTTGTCACCGGCCGACTCCAAAATTCAGCGGTTCCCCATCTCAGCCCAGAAAGCAGGTAGAACAACTTTTTTGGTGTCTTTCAGATGCCTACCGGACCAATGTAAAAACTACCAGGAGAACTCCTGTCTGGCACCTTCCCCGGTGGAGTTGTGCATGGGGTGTGTTTGGAACATTTTGTCACCAGCCGACTCCAAAATTCAGCGGTTCCCCATCTCAGCCCAGAAAGCAGGTAGAACAACTTTTGTGGTGTCTTTCAGATGCCTACCAAGGTAGTGTAAAAACTACCAAGAGAACTCCTGTCTGGCACCTTCCCCGGTGGAGTTGTGCAGGGGGTGTGTTTGGAACATTTTGCCACCAGCCGACTCCAAAATTCAGCGGTTCCCCATCTCAGCCCAGAAAGCAGGTAGAACAACTTTTGTGGTGCCTTTCAGATGCCTACCAAGGTAGTGTAAAAACTACTAAGAGAACTCCTGTCTGGCACCTTCCCCGGTGGAGTTGTGCATGGGGTGTGTTTGGAACATTTTGTCACCAGCCGAGTCCAAAATTCAGCGGTTCCCCATCTCAGCCCAGAAAGCAGGTAGAACATCTTTTGTGGTGCCTTTCAGCTGCCTACCGGATCAATGTAAAAACTACCAGGAGAACTCCTGTCTGGCACCTTCCCCGGTGGAGTTGTGCAGGGGGTGTGTTTGGAACATTTTGCCACCAGCCGACTCCAAAATTCAGCGTTTCCCCATCTCAGCCCAGAAAGCAGGTAGAACAACTTTTGTGGTGCCTTTCAAATGCCTACCAAGGTAGTGTAAAAACCACCAGGAGAACTCCTGTCTGGCACCTTCCCCGGTGGAGTTGTGCATGGGGTGTCTGTGAAACATTTTGTCACCGGCCGACTCCAAAAATTAGCGGTTCCCCATCTCAGCCCAGAAAGCAGGTAGAACAACTTTTGTGGTGTCTTTCAGATGCCTACCGGAGCAATGTAAAAACTACCAGGAGAACTCCTGTCTGGCACCTTCCCCGGTGGAGTTGTGCAGGGGGTGTGTTTGGAACATTTTATCACCAGCCGAGTCCAAAATTCAGCTGTTCCCCATCTCAGCCCAGAAAGCAGGTAGAACAACTTTTGTGGTGTCTTTCAGATGCCTACCAAGGTAGTGTAAAAACTACCAGGAGGACTCCTGTCTGGCGCCTTCCCCGGTGGAGTTGTGCATGGGGTGTGTTTGGAACATTTTGTCACCGGCCGACTCCAAAATTCAGCGATTCCCCATCTCAGCCCAGAAAGCAGGTAGAACAACTTTTGTGGTGTCTTTCAGATGCCTACCAAGGTAGTGTAAAAACTACCAGGAGAACTCCTGTCTGGCACCTTCCCCGGTGGAGTTGTGCATGGGGTGTGTTTGGAACATTTTGTCACCAGCCGAGTCCAAAATTCAGCGTTTCCCCATCTCAGCCCAGAAAGCAGGTAGAACAACTTCTGTGGTGTCTTTCAGATGCCTACCAAGGTAGTGTAAAAACTACCAGGAGAACTCCTGTCTGGCACCTTCCCCGGTGGAGTTGTGCATGGGGTGTGTTTGGAACATTTTGTCACCAGCCGAGTCCAAAATTCAGCGTTTCCCCATCTCAGCCCAGAAAGCAGGTAGAACAACTTTTGTGGTGTCTTTCAGATGCCTACCGGAGCAATGTAAAAACTACCAGGAGAACTCCTGTCTGGCACCTTCCCCGGTGGAGTTGTGCATGGGGTGTGTTTGGAACATTTTGTCACCAGCCGAGTCCAAAATTCAGCGTTTCCCCATCTCAGCCCAGAAAGCAGGTACAACAACTTTTGTGGTGTCTTTTAGATGCCTACCAAGGTAGTGTAAAAACTACCAAGAGAACTCCTGTCTGGCACCTTCCCCGGTGGAGTTGTGCATGGGGTGTGTTTGGAACATTTTGTCACCGGCCGAGTCCAAAATTCAGCGGTTCCCCATCTCAGCCCAGAAAGCAGGTAGAACAACTTTTGTGGTGTCTTTCAGATGCCTACCAAGGTAGTGTAAAAACTACCAGGAGAACTCCTGTCTGGCACCTTCCCCGGTGGAGTTGTGCATGGGGTGTGTTTGGAACATTTTGTCACCGGCCGAGTCCAAAATTCAGCGTTTCCCCATCTCAGCCCAGAAAGCAGGTAGAACAACTTTTGTGGTGTCTTTCAGATGCCTACCAAGGTAGTGTAAAAACTACCAGGAGAACTCCTGTCTGGCACCTTCCCCGGTGGAGTTGTGCATGGGGTGTGTTTGGAACATTTTGTCAACGGCCGACTCCAAAATTCAGCGTTTCCGCATCTCAGCCCACAAAGCAGGTACAACAACTTTTCTTGTGCCTTTCAGCTGCCTACCAAGGTAGTGTAAAAACTACCAACAGAATTCGTTCCTGGCACCTTCCCCGGTGGAGTTGTGCATGGGGTGTCTGTGGAACATTTTGTCACCGGCCGACTCCAAAATTCAGCGGTTCCCCATCTCAGCCCAGAAAGCAGGAAGAACAACTTTTGTGGTGTCTTTCAGATGCCTACCAAGGTAGTGTAAAAACTACCAGGAGAACTCCTGTCTGGCACCTTCCCCGGTGGAGTTGTGCAGGGGGTGTGTTTGGAACATTTTGTCACCGGCCGACTCCAAAATTCAGCGGTTCCCCATCTCAGCCCAGAAAGCAGGTAGAACAACTTTTTTGGTGCCTTTCAGATGCCTACCAAGGTAGTGTAAAAACTACCAGGAGAACTCCTGTCTGGCACCTTCCCCGGTGGAGTTGTGCATGGGGTGTGTTTGGAACATTTTGTCAATGGCCGACTCCAAAATTCAGCGGTTCCCCATCTCAGCCCACAAAGCAGGTACAACAACTTTTCTTGTGCCTTTCAGCTGCCTACCAAGGTAGTGTAAAAACTACCAACAGAATTCGTTCCTGGCACCTTCCCCGGTGGAGTTGTGCATGGGGTGTCTGTGGAACATTTTGTCACCGGCCGAGTCCAAAATTCAGCGGTTCCCCATCTCAGCCCAGAAAGCAGGAAGAACAACTTTTGTGGTGCCTTTCAAATGCCTACCAAGGTAGTGTAAAAACCACCAGGAGAACTCCTGTCTGGCACCTTCCCCGGTGGAGTTGTGCAGGGGGTGTCTGTGAAACATTTTGTCACCGGCCGACTCCAAAATTCAGCGGTTCCCCATCTCAGCCCAGAAAGCAGGTAGAACAACTTTTGTGGTGTCTTTCAGATGCCTACAAAGGCAGTGTAAAAACTACCAGGAGAACTCCTGTCTGGCACCTTCCCCGGTGGAGTTGTGCATGGGGTGTGTTTGGAACATTTTGTCACCGGCCGTGTCCAAAATTCAGCGGTTCCCCATCTCAGCCCAGAAAGCAGGTAGAACAACTTTTGTGGTGCCTTTCAGCTGCCTACCAAGGTAGTGTAAAAACTACCAAGAGAACTCCTGTCTGGCACCTTCCCCGGTGGAGTTGTGCATGGGGTGTGTTTGGAACATTTTGTCACCGGCCGAGTCCAAAATTCAGCGGTTCCCCATCTCAGCCCAGAAAGCAGGAAGAACAACATTTGCGGTGCCTTTCAAATGCCTACCAAGGTAGTGTAAAAACTACCAGGAGAACTCCTGTCTGGCACCTTCCCCGGTGGAGTTGTGCATGGGGTGTGTTTGGAACATTTTGTCACCAGCCGACTCCAAAATTCAGCGTTTCCCCATCTCAGCCCAGAAAGCAGGTAGAACAACTTTTGTGGTGTCTTTCAGCTGCCTACCAAGGTAGTGTAAAAACTACCAACAGAATTCGTTCCTGGCACCTTCCCCGGTGGAGTTGTGCATGGGGTGTGTTTGGAACATTTTGTCACCGGCCGAGTCCAAAATTCAGCTGTTCCCCATCTCAGCCCAGAAAGCAGGTAGAACAACTTTTGTGGTGTCTTTCAGATGCCTACCAAGGTAGTGTAAAAACTACCAGGAGAACTCCTGTCTGGCACCTTCCCCGGTGGAGTTGTGCAGGGGGTGTGTTTGGAACATTTTGTCACCAGCCGAGTCCAAAATTCAGCGTTTCCCCATCTCAGCCCAGAAAGCAGGTAGAACAACTTTTGTGGTGTCTTTCAGATGCCTACCAAGGTAGTGTAAAAACTACTAAGAGAACTCCTGTCTGGCACCTTCCCCGGTGGAGTTGTGCAGGGGGTGTGTTTGGAACATTTTGTCACCAGCCGACTCCAAAATTCAGCGGTTCCCCATCTCAGCCCAGAAAGCAGGTAGAACAACTTTTCTTGTGCCTTTCAGCTGCCTACCAAGGTAGTGTAAAAACTACCAACAGAATTCGTTCCTGGCACCTTCCCCGGTGGAGTTGTGCATGGGGTGTCTGTGGAACATTTTGTCACCGGCCGAGTCCAAAATTCAGCGGTTCCCCATCTCAGCCCAGAAAGCAGGTAGAACAACTTTTGTGGTGTCTTTCAGATGCCTACCAAGGTAGTGTAAAAACTACCAGGAGAACTCCTGTCTGGCACCTTCCCCGGTGGAGTTGTGCATGGGGTGTGTTTGGAACATTTTGTCACCAGCCGAGTCCAAAATTCAGCGTTTCCCCCTCTCAGCCCAGAAAGCAGGTAGAACAACTTTTGTGGTGTCTTTCAGATGCCTACCAAGGTAGTGTAAAAACTACCAGGAGAACTCCTGTCTGGCACCTTCCCCGGTGGAGTTGTGCATGGGGTGTGTTTGGAACATTTTGTCACCGGCCGACTCCAAAATTCAGCGGTTCCCCATCTCAGCCCACAAAGCAGGTAGAACAACTTTTCTTGTGCCTTTCAGCTGCCTACCAAGGTAGTGTAAAAACTACCAACAGAATTCGTTCCTGGCACCTTCCCCGGTGGAGTTGTGCATGGGGTGTGTTTGGAACATTTTGTCACCAGCCGACTCCAAAATTCAGCGGTTCCCCATCTCAGCCCAGAAAGCAGGTAGAACAACTTTTGTGGTGTCTTTCAGATGCCTACCGGAGCAATGTAAAAACTACCAGGAGAACTCCTGTCTGGCACCTTCCCCGGTGGAGTTGTGCATGGGGTGTGTTTGGAACATTTTGTCACCAGCCGAGTCCAAAATTCAGCGGTTCCCCATCTCAGCCCAGAAAGCAGGTAGAACAACTTTTGTGGTGTCTTTCAGATGCCTACCAAGGTAGTGTAAAAACTACCAGGAGAACTCCTGTCTGGCACCTTCCCCGGTGGAGTTGTGCATGGGGTGTGTTTGGAACATTTTGCCACCAGCCGACTCCAAAATTCAGCGGTTCCCCATCTCAGCCCAGAAAGCAGGAAGAACAACTTTTGTGGTGCCTTTCAAATGCCTACCAAGGTAGTGTAAAAACCACCAGGAGAACTCCTGTCTGGCACCTTCCCCGGTGGAGTTGTGCATGGGGTGTCTGTGAAACATTTTGTCACCGGCCGACTCCAAAAATCAGCAGTTCCCCATCTCAGCCCAGAAAGCTGGTAGAACAACTTTTGTGGTGTCTTTCAGATGCCTACCGGAGCAATGTAAAAACTACCAGGAGAACTCCTGTCTGGCACCTTCCCCGGTGGAGTTGTGCAGGGGGTGTGTTTGGAACATTTTATCACCAGCCGAGTCCAAAATTCAGCTGTTCCCCATCTCAGCCCAGAAAGCAGGTAGAACAACTTTTGTGGTGTCTTTCAGATGCCTACCAAGGTAGTGTGAAAACCACCAGGAGAACTCCTGTCTGGCACCTTCCCCGGTGGAGTTGTGCATGGGGTGTCTGTGAAACATTTTGTCACCGGCCGACTCCAAAAATCAGCGGTTCCCCATCTCAGCCCAGAAAGCAGGTAGAACAACTTTTGTGGTGTCTTTCAGATGCCTACCGGAGCAATGTAAAAACTACCAGGAGAACTCCTGTCTGGCACCTTCCCCGGTGGAGTTGTGCAGGGGGTGTGTTTGGAACATTTTATCACCAGCCGAGTCCAAAATTCAGCTGTTCCCCATCTCAGCCCAGAAAGCAGGTAGAACAACTTTTGTGGTGTCTTTCAGATGCCTACCAAGGTAGTGTAAAAACTACGAAGAGAACTCCTGTCTGGCACCTTCCCCGGTGGAGTTGTGCATGGGGTGTGTTTGGAACATTTTGTCACCGGCCGAGTCCAAAATTCAGCGATTCCCCATCTCAGCCCAGAAAGCAGGTAGAACAACTTTTGTGGTGTCTTTCAGATGCCTACCAAGGTAGTGTAAAAACTACCAGGAGAACTCCTGTCTGGCACCTTCCCCGGTGGAGTTGTGCATGGGGTGTGTTTGGAACATTTTGTCACCAGCCGAGTCCAAAATTCAGCGTTTCCCCATCTCAGCCCAGAAAGCAGGTAGAACAACTTTTGTGGTGTCTTTCAGATGCCTACCAAGGTAGTGTAAAAACTACCAGGAGAACTCCTATCTGGCACCTTCCCCGGTGGAGTTGTGCATGGGGTGTGTTTGGAACATTTTGTCACCAGCCGACTCCAAAATTCAGCGTTTCCCCATCTCAGCCCAGAAAGCAGGTAGAACAACTTTTGTGGTGTCTTTCAGATGCCTACCAAGGTAGTGTAAAAACTACTAAGAGAACTCCTGTCTGGCACCTTCCCCGGTGGAGTTGTGCATGGGGTGTGTTTGGAACATTTTGTCACCAGCCGAGTCCAAAATTCAGCGTTTCCCTATCTCAGCCCAGAAAGCAGGTAGAACAACTTTTGTAGTGCCTTTCAGATGCCTACCAAGGTAGTGTAAAAACTACCAGGAGAACTCCTGTCTGGCACCTTCCCCGGTGGAGTGGTGCAGGGGGTGTGTTTGGAACATTTTGTCACCAGCCGAGTCCAAAATTCAGCGATTCCCCACCTCAGCCCAGAAAGCAGGTAGAACAACTTTTGTGGTGTCTTTCAGATGCCTACCGGAGCAATGTAAAAACTACCAGGAGAACTCCTGTCTGGCACCTTACGTGGTGGAGTTGTGCATGGGGTGTGTTTGGAACATTTTGTCACCGGCCGTGTCCAAAATTCAGCGGTTCCCCATCTCAGCCCAGAAAGCAGGTAGAACAACTTTTGTGGTGTCTTTCAGATGCCTACCAAGGTAGTGTAAAAACTACTAAGAGAACTCCTGTCTGGCACCTTCCCCGGTGGAGTTGTGCATGGGGTGTGTTTGGAACATTTTGTCACCAGCCGAGTCCAAAATTCAGCGGTTCCCCATCTCAGCCCAGAAAGCAGGTAGAACATCTTTTGTGGTGCCTTTCAGCTGCCTACCGGATCAATGTAAAAACTACCAGGAGAACTCCTGTCTGGCACCTTCCCCGGTGGAGTTGTGCAGGGGGTGTGTTTGGAACATTTTGCCACCAGCCGACTCCAAAATTCAGCGTTTCCCCATCTCAGCCCAGAAAGCAGGTAGAACAACTTTTGTGGTGCCTTTCAAATGCCTACCAAGGTAGTGTAAAAACCACCAGGAGAACTCCTGTCTGGCACCTTCCCCGGTGGAGTTGTGCATGGGGTGTCTGTGAAACATTTTGTCACCGGCCGACTCCAAAAATTAGCGGTTCCCCATCTCAGCCCAGAAAGCAGGTAGAACAACTTTTGTGGTGTCTTTCAGATGCCTACCGGAGCAATGTAAAAACTACCAGGAGAACTCCTGTCTGGCACCTTCCCCGGTGGAGTTGTGCAGGGGGTGTGTTTGGAACATTTTATCACCAGCCGAGTCCAAAATTCAGCTGTTCCCCATCTCAGCCCAGAAAGCAGGTAGAACAACTTTTGTGGTGTCTTTCAGATGCCTACCAAGGTAGTGTAAAAACTACCAGGAGGACTCCTGTCTGGCGCCTTCCCCGGTGGAGTTGTGCATGGGGTGTGTTTGGAACATTTTGTCACCGGCCGACTCCAAAATTCAGCGATTCCCCATCTCAGCCCAGAAAGCAGGTAGAACAACTTTTGTGGTGTCTTTCAGATGCCTACCAAGGTAGTGTAAAAACTACCAGGAGAACTCCTGTCTGGCACCTTCCCCGGTGGAGTTGTGCATGGGGTGTGTTTGGAACATTTTGTCACCAGCCGAGTCCAAAATTCAGCGTTTCCCCATCTCAGCCCAGAAAGCAGGTAGAACAACTTCTGTGGTGTCTTTCAGATGCCTACCAAGGTAGTGTAAAAACTACCAGGAGAACTCCTGTCTGGCACCTTCCCCGGTGGAGTTGTGCATGGGGTGTGTTTGGAACATTTTGTCACCAGCCGAGTCCAAAATTCAGCGTTTCCCCATCTCAGCCCAGAAAGCAGGTAGAACAACTTTTGTGGTGTCTTTCAGATGCCTACCGGAGCAATGTAAAAACTACCAGGAGAACTCCTGTCTGGCACCTTCCCCGGTGGAGTTGTGCATGGGGTGTGTTTGGAACATTTTGTCACCAGCCGAGTCCAAAATTCAGCGTTTCCCCATCTCAGCCCAGAAAGCAGGTACAACAACTTTTGTGGTGTCTTTTAGATGCCTACCAAGGTAGTGTAAAAACTACCAAGAGAACTCCTGTCTGGCACCTTCCCCGGTGGAGTTGTGCATGGGGTGTGTTTGGAACATTTTGTCACCGGCCGAGTCCAAAATTCAGCGGTTCCCCATCTCAGCCCAGAAAGCAGGTAGAACAACTTTTGTGGTGTCTTTCAGATGCCTACCAAGGTAGTGTAAAAACTACCAGGAGAACTCCTGTCTGGCACCTTCCCCGGTGGAGTTGTGCATGGGGTGTGTTTGGAACATTTTGTCACCGGCCGAGTCCAAAATTCAGCGTTTCCCCATCTCAGCCCAGAAAGCAGGTAGAACAACTTTTGTGGTGTCTTTCAGATGCCTACCAAGGTAGTGTAAAAACTACCAGGAGAACTCCTGTCTGGCACCTTCCCCGGTGGAGTTGTGCATGGGGTGTGTTTGGAACATTTTGTCAACAGCCGACTCCAAAATTCAGCGTTTCCGCATCTCAGCCCACAAAGCAGGTACAACAACTTTTCTTGTGCCTTTCAGCTGCCTACCAAGGTAGTGTAAAAACTACCAACAGAATTCGTTCCTGGCACCTTCCCCGGTGGAGTTGTGCATGGGGTGTCTGTGGAACATTTTGTCACCGGCCGACTCCAAAATTCAGCGGTTCCCCATCTCAGCCCAGAAAGCAGGAAGAACAACTTTTGTGGTGTCTTTCAGATGCCTACCAAGGTAGTGTAAAAACTACCAGGAGAACTCCTGTCTGGCACCTTCCCCGGTGGAGTTGTGCAGGGGGTGTGTTTGGAACATTTTGTCACCGGCCGACTCCAAAATTCAGCGGTTCCCCATCTCAGCCCAGAAAGCAGGTAGAACAACTTTTTTGGTGCCTTTCAGATGCCTACCAAGGTAGTGTAAAAACTACCAGGAGAACTCCTGTCTGGCACCTTCCCCGGTGGAGTTGTGCATGGGGTGTGTTTGGAACATTTTGTCAATGGCCGACTCCAAAATTCAGCGGTTCCCCATCTCAGCCCACAAAGCAGGTACAACAACTTTTCTTGTGCCTTTCAGCTGCCTACCAAGGTAGTGTAAAAACTACCAACAGAATTCGTTCCTGGCACCTTCCCCGGTGGAGTTGTGCATGGGGTGTCTGTGGAACATTTTGTCACCGGCCGAGTCCAAAATTCAGCGGTTCCCCATCTCAGCCCAGAAAGCAGGAAGAACAACTTTTGTGGTGCCTTTCAAATGCCTACCAAGGTAGTGTAAAAACCACCAGGAGAACTCCTGTCTGGCACCTTCCCCGGTGGAGTTGTGCAGGGGGTGTCTGTGAAACATTTTGTCACCGGCCGACTCCAAAATTCAGCGGTTCCCCATCTCAGCCCAGAAAGCAGGTAGAACAACTTTTGTGGTGTCTTTCAGATGCCTACAAAGGCAGTGTAAAAACTACCAGGAGAACTCCTGTCTGGCACCTTCCCCGGTGGAGTTGTGCATGGGGTGTGTTTGGAACATTTTGTCACCGGCCGTGTCCAAAATTCAGCGGTTCCCCATCTCAGCCCAGAAAGCAGGTAGAACAACTTTTGTGGTGCCTTTCAGCTGCCTACCAAGGTAGTGTAAAAACTACCAAGAGAACTCCTGTCTGGCACCTTCCCCGGTGGAGTTGTGCATGGGGTGTGTTTGGAACATTTTGTCACCGGCCGAGTCCAAAATTCAGCGGTTCCCCATCTCAGCCCAGAAAGCAGGAAGAACAACATTTGCGGTGCCTTTCAAATGCCTACCAAGGTAGTGTAAAAACTACCAGGAGAACTCCTGTCTGGCACCTTCCCCGGTGGAGTTGTGCATGGGGTGTGTTTGGAACATTTTGTCACCAGCCGACTCCAAAATTCAGCGTTTCCCCATCTCAGCCCAGAAAGCAGGTAGAACAACTTTTGTGGTGTCTTTCAGCTGCCTACCAAGGTAGTGTAAAAACTACCAACAGAATTCGTTCCTGGCACCTTCCCCGGTGGAGTTGTGCATGGGGTGTGTTTGGAACATTTTGTCACCGGCCGAGTCCAAAATTCAGCTGTTCCCCATCTCAGCCCAGAAAGCAGGTAGAACAACTTTTGTGGTGTCTTTCAGATGCCTACCAAGGTAGTGTAAAAACTACCAGGAGAACTCCTGTCTGGCACCTTCCCCGGTGGAGTTGTGCAGGGGGTGTGTTTGGAACATTTTGTCACCAGCCGAGTCCAAAATTCAGCGTTTCCCCATCTCAGCCCAGAAAGCAGGTAGAACAACTTTTGTGGTGTCTTTCAGATGCCTACCAAGGTAGTGTAAAAACTACTAAGAGAACTCCTGTCTGGCACCTTCCCCGGTGGAGTTGTGCAGGGGGTGTGTTTGGAACATTTTGTCACCAGCCGACTCCAAAATTCAGCGGTTCCCCATCTCAGCCCAGAAAGCAGGTAGAACAACTTTTCTTGTGCCTTTCAGCTGCCTACCAAGGTAGTGTAAAAACTACCAACAGAATTCGTTCCTGGCACCTTCCCCGGTGGAGTTGTGCATGGGGTGTCTGTGGAACATTTTGTCACCGGCCGAGTCCAAAATTCAGCGGTTCCCCATCTCAGCCCAGAAAGCAGGTAGAACAACTTTTGTGGTGTCTTTCAGATGCCTACCAAGGTAGTGTAAAAACTACCAGGAGAACTCCTGTCTGGCACCTTCCCCGGTGGAGTTGTGCATGGGGTGTGTTTGGAACATTTTGTCACCAGCCGAGTCCAAAATTCAGCGTTTCCCCCTCTCAGCCCAGAAAGCAGGTAGAACAACTTTTGTGGTGTCTTTCAGATGCCTACCAAGGTAGTGTAAAAACTACCAGGAGAACTCCTGTCTGGCACCTTCCCCGGTGGAGTTGTGCATGGGGTGTGTTTGGAACATTTTGTCACCGGCCGACTCCAAAATTCAGCGGTTCCCCATCTCAGCCCACAAAGCAGGTAGAACAACTTTTCTTGTGCCTTTCAGCTGCCTACCAAGGTAGTGTAAAAACTACCAACAGAATTCGTTCCTGGCACCTTCCCCGGTGGAGTTGTGCATGGGGTGTGTTTGGAACATTTTGTCACCAGCCGACTCCAAAATTCAGCGGTTCCCCATCTCAGCCCAGAAAGCAGGTAGAACAACTTTTGTGGTGTCTTTCAGATGCCTACCGGAGCAATGTAAAAACTACCAGGAGAACTCCTGTCTGGCACCTTCCCCGGTGGAGTTGTGCATGGGGTGTGTTTGGAACATTTTGTCACCAGCCGAGTCCAAAATTCAGCGGTTCCCCATCTCAGCCCAGAAAGCAGGTAGAACAACTTTTGTGGTGTCTTTCAGATGCCTACCAAGGTAGTGTAAAAACTACCAGGAGAACTCCTGTCTGGCACCTTCCCCGGTGGAGTTGTGCATGGGGTGTGTTTGGAACATTTTGCCACCAGCCGACTCCAAAATTCAGCGGTTCCCCATCTCAGCCCAGAAAGCAGGAAGAACAACTTTTGTGGTGCCTTTCAAATGCCTACCAAGGTAGTGTAAAAACCACCAGGAGAACTCCTGTCTGGCACCTTCCCCGGTGGAGTTGTGCATGGGGTGTCTGTGAAACATTTTGTCACCGGCCGACTCCAAAAATCAGCAGTTCCCCATCTCAGCCCAGAAAGCTGGTAGAACAACTTTTGTGGTGTCTTTCAGATGCCTACCGGAGCAATGTAAAAACTACCAGGAGAACTCCTGTCTGGCACCTTCCCCGGTGGAGTTGTGCAGGGGGTGTGTTTGGAACATTTTATCACCAGCCGAGTCCAAAATTCAGCTGTTCCCCATCTCAGCCCAGAAAGCAGGTAGAACAACTTTTGTGGTGTCTTTCAGATGCCTACCAAGGTAGTGTGAAAACCACCAGGAGAACTCCTGTCTGGCACCTTCCCCGGTGGAGTTGTGCATGGGGTGTCTGTGAAACATTTTGTCACCGGCCGACTCCAAAAATCAGCGGTTCCCCATCTCAGCCCAGAAAGCAGGTAGAACAACTTTTGTGGTGTCTTTCAGATGCCTACCGGAGCAATGTAAAAACTACCAGGAGAACTCCTGTCTGGCACCTTCCCCGGTGGAGTTGTGCAGGGGGTGTGTTTGGAACATTTTATCACCAGCCGAGTCCAAAATTCAGCTGTTCCCCATCTCAGCCCAGAAAGCAGGTAGAACAACTTTTGTGGTGTCTTTCAGATGCCTACCAAGGTAGTGTAAAAACTACTAAGAGAACTCCTGTCTGGCACCTTCCCCGGTGGAGTTGTGCATGGGGTGTGTTTGGAACATTTTGTCACCGGCCGAGTCCAAAATTCAGCGATTCCCCATCTCAGCCCAGAAAGCAGGTAGAACAACTTTTGTGGTGTCTTTCAGATGCCTACCAAGGTAGTGTAAAAACTACCAGGAGAACTCCTGTCTGGCACCTTCCCCGGTGGAGTTGTGCATGGGGTGTGTTTGGAACATTTTGTCACCAGCCGAGTCCAAAATTCAGCGTTTCCCCATCTCAGCCCAGAAAGCAGGTAGAACAACTTTTGTGGTGTCTTTCAGATGCCTACCAAGGTAGTGTAAAAACTACCAGGAGAACTCCTATCTGGCACCTTCCCCGGTGGAGTTGTGCATGGGGTGTGTTTGGAACATTTTGTCACCAGCCGACTCCAAAATTCAGCGTTTCCCCATCTCAGCCCAGAAAGCAGGTAGAACAACTTTTGTGGTGTCTTTCAGATGCCTACCAAGGTAGTGTAAAAACTACTAAGAGAACTCCTGTCTGGCACCTTCCCCGGTGGAGTTGTGCATGGGGTGTGTTTGGAACATTTTGTCACCAGCCGAGTCCAAAATTCAGCGTTTCCCTATCTCAGCCCAGAAAGCAGGTAGAACAACTTTTGTAGTGCCTTTCAGATGCCTACCAAGGTAGTGTAAAAACTACCAGGAGAACTCCTGTCTGGCACCTTCCCCGGTGGAGTGGTGCAGGGGGTGTGTTTGGAACATTTTGTCACCAGCCGAGTCCAAAATTCAGCGATTCCCCACCTCAGCCCAGAAAGCAGGTAGAACAACTTTTGTGGTGTCTTTCAGATGCCTACCGGAGCAATGTAAAAACTACCAGGAGAACTCCTGTCTGGCACCTTACGTGGTGGAGTTGTGCATGGGGTGTGTTTGGAACATTTTGTCACCGGCCGTGTCCAAAATTCAGCGGTTCCCCATCTCAGCCCAGAAAGCAGGTAGAACAACTTTTGTGGTGTCTTTCAGATGCCTACCAAGGTAGTGTAAAAACTACCAGGAGAACTCCTGTCTGGCACCTTGCCCGGTGGAGTTGTGCAGGGGGTGTGTTTGGAACATTTTGTCACCGGCCGACTCCAAAATTCAGCGATTCCCCATCTCAGCCCAGAAAGCAGGTAGAACAACTTTTGTGGTGTCTTTCAGATGCCTACCAAGGTAGTGTAAAAACTACCAGGAGAACTCCTGTCTGGCACCTTCCCCGGTGGAGTTGTGCAGGGGGTGTGTTTGGAACATTTTGCCACCAGCCGACTCCAAAATTCAGCGGTTCCCCATCTCAGCCCACAAAGCAGGTAGAACAACTTTTGTGGTGCCTTTCAGATGCCTACCAAGGTAGTGTAAAAACTACTAAGAGAACTCCTGTCTGGCACCTTCCCCGGTGGAGTTGTGCATGGGGTGTGTTTGGAACATTTTGTCACCAGCCGAGTCCAAAATTCAGCGGTTCCCCATCTCAGCCCAGAAAGCAGGTAGAACATCTTTTGTGGTGCCTTTCAGCTGCCTACCGGATCAATGTAAAAACTACCAGGAGAACTCCTGTCTGGCACCTTCCCCGGTGGAGTTGTGCAGGGGGTGTGTTTGGAACATTTTGCCACCAGCCGACTCCAAAATTCAGCGGTTCCCCATCTCAGCCCAGAAAGCGGGTAGAACAACTTTTGTGGTGCCTTTCAAATGCCTACCAAGGTAGTGTAAAAACCACCAGGAGAACTCCTGTCTGGCACCTTCCCCGGTGGAGTTGTGCATGGGGTGTCTGTGAAACATTTTGTCACCGGCCGACTCCAAAAATCAGCGGTTCCCCATCTCAGCCCAGAAAGCAGGTAGAACAACTTTTGTGGTGTCTTTCAGATGCCTACCAAGGTAGTGTAAAAACTACCAAGAGAACTCCTGTCTGGCACCTTCCCCGGTGGAGTTGTGCATGGGGTGTGTTTGGAACATTTTGTCACCAGCCGACTCCAAAATTCAGCGGTTCCCCATCTCAGCCCAGAAAGCAGGTAGAACAACTTTTGTGGTGTCTTTCAGATGCCTACCGGAGCAATGTAAAAACTACCAGGAGAACTCCTGTCTGGCACCTTCCCCGGTGGAGTTGTGCAGGGGGTGTGTTTGGAACATTTTGTCACCAGCCGACTCCAAAATTCAGCGGTTCCCCATCTCAGCCCAGAAAGCAGGTAGAACAACTTTTGTGGTGCCTTTCAGCTGCCTACCAAGGTAGTGTAAAAACTACCAAGAGAACTCCTGTCTGGCACCTTCCCCGGTGGAGTTGTGCATGGGGTGTGTTTGGAACATTTTGTCACCGGCCGAGTCCAAAATTCAGCGGTTCCCCATCTCAGCCCAGAAAGCAGGAAGAACAACATTTGCGGTGCCTTTCAAATGCCTACCAAGGTAGTGTAAAAACTACCAGGAGAACTCCTGTCTGGCACCTTCCCCGGTGGAGTTGTGCAGGGGGTGTGTTTGGAACATTTTGTCACCGGCCGACTCCAAAATTCAGCGATTCCCCATCTCAGCCCAGAAAGCAGGTAGAACAACTTTTGTGGTGTCTTTCAGATGCCTACCAAGGTAGTGTAAAAACTACCAGGAGAACTCCTGTCTGGCACCTTCCCCGGTGGAGTTGTGCATGGGGTGTGTTTGGAACATTTTGTCACCAGCCGAGTCCAAAATTCAGCGTTTCCCCATCTCAGCCCAGAAAGCAGGTAGAACAACTTTTGTGGTGTCTTTCAGATGCCTACCGGAGCAATGTAAAAACTACCAGGAGAACTCCTGTCTGGCACCTTCCCCGGTGGAGTTGTGCATGGGGTGTGTTTGGAACATTTTGTCACCGGCCGAGTCCAAAATTCAGCGTTTCCCCATCTCAGCCCAGAAAGCAGGTAGAACAACTTTTGTGGTGTCTTTTAGATGCCTACCAAGGTAGTGTAAAAACTACCAAGAGAACTCCTGTCTGGCACCTTCCCCGGTGGAGTTGTGCATGGGGTGTGTTTGGAACATTTTGTCACCGGCCGAGTCCAAAATTCAGCGGTTCCCCATCTCAGCCCAGAAAGCAGGTAGAACAACTTTTGTGGTGCCTTTCAGATGCCTACCAAGGTAGTGTTAAAACTACCAGGAGAACTCCTGTCTGGCACCTTCCCCGGTGGAGTTGTGCATGGGGTGTGTTTGGAACATTTTGTCACCGGCCGACTCCAAAATTCAGCGATTCCCCATCTCAGCCCAGAAAGCAGGTAGAACAACTTTTGTGGTGTCTTTCAGATGCCTACCAAGGTAGTGTAAAAACTACCAGGAGAACTCGTTTCTGGCACCTTCCCCGGTGGAGGTGTGCATGGGGTGTGTTTGGAACATTTTGTCACCGGCCGAGTCCAAAATTCAGCGTTTCCCCATCTCAGCCCAGAAAGCAGGTACAACAACTTTTGTGGTACCTTTCAGATGCCTACCAAGGTAGTGTAAAAACTATCAAGAGAACTCCTGTCTGGCACCTTCCCCGGTGGAGTTGTGCATGGGGTGTGTTTGGAACATTTTGTCACCAGCCGAGTCCAAAATTCAGCGGTTCCCCATCTCAGCCCAGAAAGCAGGTAGAACAACTTTTGTGGTGCCTTTCAGCTGCCTACCAAGGTAGTGTAAAAACTACCAACAGAATTCGTTCCTGGCACCTTCCCCGGTGGAGTTGTGCATGGGGTGTGTTTGGAACATTTTGTCACCGGCCGAGTCCAAAATTCAGCGGTTCCCCATCTCAGCCCACAAAGCAGGTAGAACAACTTTTCTTGTGCCTTTCAGCTGCCTACCAAGGTAGTGTAAAAACTACCAAGAGAATTCGTTCCTGGCACCTTCCCCGGTGGAGTTGTGCATGGGGTGTCTGTGGAACATTTTGTCACCGGCCGAGTCCAAAATTCAGCGGTTCCCCATCTCAGCCCAGAAAGCAGGTAGAACAACTTTTGTGGTGCCTTTCAGCTGCCTACCAAGGTAGTGTAAAAACTACCAACAGAATTCGTTCCTGGCACCTTCCCCGGTGGAGTTGTGCATGGGGTGTGTTTGGAACATTTTGTCACCGGCCGAGTCCAAAATTCAGCGGTTCCCCATCTCAGCCCAGAAAGCAGGTAGAACAACTTTTGTGGTGCCTTTCAGCTGCCTACCAAGGTAGTGTAAAAACTACCAGGAGAACTCCTGTCTGGCACCTTCCCCGGTGGAGTTGTGCAGGGGGTGTGTTTGGAACATTTTGTCACCAGCCGAGTCCAAAATTCAGCGATTCCCCATCTCAGCCCAGAAAGCAGGTAGAACAACTTTTGTGGTGTCTTTCAGATGCCTACCGGAGCAATGTAAAAACTACCAGGAGAACTCCTGTCTGGCACCTTCCCCGGTGGAGTTGTGCATGGGGTGTGTTTGGAACATTTTGTCACCAGCCGAGTCCAAAATTCAGCGTTTCCCCATCTCAGCCCAGAAAGCAGGTAGAACAACTTTTGTGGTGTCTTTCAGATGCCTACCAAGGTAGTGTAAAAACTACCAGGAGAACTCCTGTCTGGCACCTTCCCCGGTGGAGTTGTGCATGGGGTGTGTTTGGAACATTTTGTCACCAGCCGACTCCAAAATTCAGCGTTTCCCCATCTCAGCCCAGAAAGCAGGTAGAACAACTTTTGTGGTGTCTTTCAGATGCCTACCAAGGTAGTGTAAAAACTACTAAGAGAACTCCTGTCTGGCACCTTCCCCGGTGGAGTTGTGCATGGGGTGTGTTTGGAACATTTTGTCACCAGCCGAGTCCAAAATTCAGCGTTTCCCTATCTCAGCCCAGAAAGCAGGTAGAACAACTTTTGTGGTGCCTTTCAGCTGCCTACCAAGGTAGTGTAAAAACTACCAGGAGAACTCCTGTCTGGCACCTTCCCCGGTGGAGTTGTGCAGGGGGTGTGTTTGGAACATTTTGTCACCAGCCGAGTCCAAAATTCAGCGATTCCCCATCTCAGCCCAGAAAGCAGGTAGAACAACTTTTGTGGTGTCTTTCAGATGCCTACCGGAGCAATGTAAAAACTACCAGGAGAACTCCTGTCTGGCACCTTCCGTGGTGGAGTTGTGCATGGGGTGTGTTTGGAACATTTTGTCACCGGCCGAGTCCAAAATTCAGCGGTTCCCCATCTCAGCCCAGAAAGCAGGTAGAACAACTTTTGTGGTGTCTTTCAGATGCCTACCAAGGTAGTGTAAAAACTACCAGGAGAACTCCTGTCTGGCACCTTCCCCGGTGGAGTTGTGCATGGGGTGTGTTTGGAACATTTTGTCGCCGGCCGACTCCAAAATTCAGCGATTCCCCATCTCAGCCCAGAAAGCAGGTAGAACAACTTTTGTGGTGTCTTTCAGATGCCTACCAAGGTAGTGTAAAAACTACCAGGAGAACTCCTGTCTGGCACCTTCCCCGGTGGAGTTGTGCATGGGGTGTGTTTGGAACATTTTGTCACCAGCCGACTCCAAAATTCAGCGTTTCCCCATCTCAGCCCAGAAAGCAGGTAGAACAACTTTTGTGGTGCCTTTCAGCTGCCTACCAAGGTAGTGTAAAAACTACCAAGAGAACTCCTGTCTGGCACCTTCCCCGGTGGAGTTGTGCATGGGGTGTGTTTGGAACATTTTGTCAACGGCCGACTCCAAAATTCAGCGGTTCCCCATCTCAGCCCACAAAGCAGGTACAACAACTTTTCTTGTGCCTTTCAGCTGCCTACCAAGGTAGTGTAAAAACTACCAACAGAATTCGTTCCTGGCACCTTCCGTGGTGGAGTTGTGCATGGGGTGTGTTTGGAACATTTTGTCACCAGCCGAGTCCAAAATTCAGCGATTCCCCATCTCAGCCCAGAAAGCAGGTAGAACAACTTTTGTGGTGTCTTTCAGATGCCTACCAAGGTAGTGTAAAAACTACCAGGAGAACTCCTGTCTGGCACCTTCCCCGGTGGAGTTGTGCATGGGGTGTGTTTGGAACATTTTGTCACCGGCCGACTCCAAAATTCAGCGGTTCCCCATCTCAGCCCAGAAAGCAGGTAGAACAACTTTTGTGGTGCCTTTCAGATGCCTACCAAGGTAGTGTAAAAACTACCAAGAGAACTCCTGTCTGGCACCTTCCCCGGTGGAGTTGTGCATGGAGTGTGTTTGGAACATTTTGTCACCGGCCGACTCCAAAATTCAGCGGTTCCCCATCTCAGCCCACAAAGCAGGTAGAACAACTTTTCTTGTGCCTTTCAGCTGCCTACCAAGGTAGTGTAAAAACTACCAACAGAATTCGTTCCTGGCACCTTCCCCGGTGGAGTTGTGCAGGGGGTGTGTTTGGAACATTTTGTCACTGGCCGAGTCCAAAATTCAGCGTTTCCCCATCTCAGCCCAGAAAGCAGGTAGAACAACTTTTGTGGTGTCTTTCAGATGCCTACCAAGGTAGTGTAAAAACTACCAGGAGAACTCCTGTCTGGCACCTTCCCCGGTGGAGTTGTGCAGGCGGTGTGTTTGGAACATTTTGCCACCAGCCGACTCCAAAATTCAGCGGTTCCCCATCTCAGCCCACAAAGCAGGTAGAACAACTTTTGTGGTGTCTTTCAGATGCCTACCAAGGTAGTGTAAAAACTACCAGGAGAACTCCTGTCTGGCACCTTCCCCGGTGGAGTTGTGCAGGGGGTGTGTTTGGAACATTTTGCCACCAGCCGACTCCAAAATTCAGCGGTTCCCCATCTCAGCCCAGAAAGCAGGAAGAACAACTTTTGTGGTGCCTTTCAAATGCCTACCAAGGTAGTGTAAAAACCACCAGGAGAACTCCTGTCTGGCACCTTCCCCGGTGGAGTTGTGCATGGGGTGTGTTTGGAACATTTTGTCACCGGCCGACTCCAAAAATCAGCGGTTCCCCATCTCAGCCCAGAAAGCTGGTAGAACAACTTTTGTGGTGTCTTTCAGATGCCTACCGGAGCAATGTAAAAACTACCACGAGAACTCCTGTCTGGCACCTTCCCCGGTGGAGTTGTGCAGGGGGTGTGTTTGGAACATTTTATCACCAGCCGACTCCAAAATTCAGCTGTTCCCCATCTCAGCCCAGAAAGCAGGTAGAACAACTTTTGTGGTGTCTTTCAGATGCCTACCAAGGTAGTGTGAAAACCACCAGGAGAACTCCTGTCTGGCACCTTCCCCGGTGGAGTTGTGCATGGGGTGTCTGTGAAACATTTTGTCACCGGCCGAGTCCAAAAATCAGCGGTTCCCCATCTCAGCCCAGAAAGCAGGTAGAACAACTTTTGTGGTGTCTTTCAGATGCCTACCGGAGCAATGTAAAAACTACCAGGAGAACTCCTGTCTGGCACCTTCCCCGGTGGAGTTGTGCATGGGGTGTGTTTGGAACATTTTGTCACCGGCCGAGTCCAAAATTCAGCGATTCCCCATCTCAGCCCAGAAAGCAGGTAGAACAACTTTTGTGGTGTCTTTCAGATGCCTACCAAGGTAGTGTAAAAACTACCAGGAGAACTCCTGTCTGGCACCTTCCCCGGTGGAGTTGTGCATGGGGTGTGTTTGGAACATTTTGTCACCAGCCGAGTCCAAAATTCAGCGTTTCCCTATCTCAGCCCAGAAAGCAGGTAGAACAACTTTTGTAGTGCCTTTCAGATGCCTACCAAGGTAGTGTAAAAACTACCAAGAGAACTCCTGTCTGGCACCTTCCCCGGTGGAGTTGTGCAGGCGGTGTGTTTGGAACATTTTGTCACCAGCCGAGTCCAAAATTCAGCGATTCCCCACCTCAGCCCAGAAAGCAGGTAGAACAACTTTTGTGGTGTCTTTCAGATGCCTACCGGAGCAATGTAAAAACTACCAGGAGAACTCCTGTCTGGCACCTTCCGTGGTGGAGTTGTGCATGGGGTGTGTTTGGAACATTTTGTCACCGGCCGTGTCCAAAATTCAGCGGTTCCCCATCTCAGCCCAGAAAGCAGGTAGAACAACTTTTGTGGTGTCTTTCAGATGCCTACCAAGGTAGTGTAAAAACTACCAGGAGAACTCCTGTCTGGCACCTTCCCCGGTGGAGTTGTGCATGGGGTGTGTTTGGAACATTTTGTCACCGGCCGACTCCAAAATTCAGCGATTCCCCATCTCAGCCCAGAAAGCAGGTAGAACAACTTTTGTGGTGTCTTTCAGATGCCTACCAAGGTAGTGTAAAAACTACCAGGAGAACTCCTGTCTGGCACCTTCCCCGGTGGAGTTGTGCAGGGGGTGTGTTTGGAACATTTTGCCACCAGCCGAGTCCAAAATTCAGCGTTTCCCCATCTCAGCCCAGAAAGCAGGTAGAACAACTTTTGTGGTGCCTTTCAGATGCCTACCAAGGTAGTGTAAAAACTACTAAGAGAACTCCTGTCTGGCACCTTCCCCGGTGGAGTTGTGCATGGGGTGTGTTTGGAACATTTTGTCACCAGCCGAGTCCAAAATTCAGCGGTTCCCCATCTCAGCCCAGAAAGCAGGTAGAACATCTTTTGTGGTGCCTTTCAGCTGCCTACCGGATCAATGTAAAAACTACCAGGAGAACTCCTGTCTGGCACCTTCCCCGGTGGAGTTGTGCAGGGGGTGTGTTTGGAACATTTTGCCACCAGCCGACTCCAAAATTCAGCGGTTCCCCATCTCAGCCCAGAAAGCGGGTAGAACAACTTTTGTGGTGCCTTTCAAATGCCTACCAAGGTAGTGTAAAAACCACCAGGAGAACTCCTGTCTGGCACCTTCCCCGGTGGAGTTGTTCATGGGGTGTCTGTGAAACATTTTGTCACCGGCCGACTCCAAAAATCAGCGGTTCCCCATCTCAGCCCAGAAAGCAGGTAGAACAACTTTTGTGGTGTCTTTCAGATGCCTACCGGAGCAATGTAAAAACTACCAGGAGAACTCCTGTCTGGCACCTTCCCCGGTGGAGTTGTGCAGGGGGTGTGTTTGGAACATTTTGTCACCAGCCGACTCCAAAATTCAGCGGTTCCCCATCTCAGCCCAGAAAGCAGGTAGAACAACTTTTGTGGTGCCTTTCAGCTGCCTACCAAGGTAGTGTAAAAACTACCAAGAGAACTCCTGTCTGGCACCTTCCCCGGTGGAGTTGTGCATGGGGTGTGTTTGGAACATTTTGTCACCGGCCGAGTCCAAAATTCAGCGGTTCCCCATCTCAGCCCAGAAAGCAGGAAGAACAACATTTGCGGTGCCTTTCAAATGCCTACCAAGGTAGTGTAAAAACTACCAGGAGAACTCCTGTCTGGCACCTTCCCCGGTGGAGTTGTGCAGGGGGTGTGTTTGGAACATTTTGTCACCGGCCGACTCCAAAATTCAGCGATTCCCCATCTCAGCCCAGAAAGCAGGTAGAACAACTTTTGTGGTGTCTTTCAGATGCCTACCAAGGTAGTGTAAAAACTACCAGGAGAACTCCTGTCTGGCACCTTCCCCGGTGGAGTTGTGCATGGGGTGTGTTTGGAACATTTTGTCACCAGCCGAGTCCAAAATTCAGCGTTTCCCCATCTCAGCCCAGAAAGCAGGTAGAACAACTTTTGTGGTGTCTTTCAGATGCCTACCGGAGCAATGTAAAAACTACCAGGAGAACTCCTGTCTGGCACCTTCCCCGGTGGAGTTGTGCATGGGGTGTGTTTGGAACATTTTGTCACCGGCCGAGTCCAAAATTCAGCGTTTCCCCATCTCAGCCCAGAAAGCAGGTACAACAACTTTTGTGGTGTCTTTTAGATGCCTACCAAGGTAGTGTAAAAACTACCAAGAGAACTCCTGTCTGGCACCTTCCCCGGTGGAGTTGTGCATGGGGTGTGTTTGGAACATTTTGTCACCGGCCGAGTCCAAAATTCAGCGGTTCCCCATCTCAGCCCAGAAAGCAGGTAGAACAACTTTTGTGGTGTCTTTCAGATGCCTACCAAGGTAGTGTAAAAACTACCAGGAGAACTCCTGTCTGGCACCTTCCCCGGTGGAGTTGTGCATGGGGTGTGTTTGGAACATTTTGTCACCGGCCGACTCCAAAATTCAGCGATTCCCCATCTCAGCCCAGAAAGCAGGTAGAACAACTTTTGTGGTGTCTTTCAGATGCCTACCAAGGTAGTGTAAAAACTACCAGGAGAACTCGTTTCTGGCACCTTCCCCGGTGGAGGTGTGCATGGGGTGTGTTTGGAACATTTTGTCACCGGCCGAGTCCAAAATTCAGCGTTTCCCCATCTCAGCCCAGAAAGCAGGTAGAACAACTTTTGTGGTACCTTTCAGATGCCTACCAAGGTAGTGTAAAAACTATCAAGAGAACTCCTGTCTGGCACCTTCCCCGGTGGAGTTGTGCATGGGGTGTGTTTGGAACATTTTGTCACCAGCCGAGTCCAAAATTCAGCGGTTCCCCATCTCAGCCCAGAAAGCAGGTAGAACAACTTTTGTGGTGCCTTTCAGCTGCCTACCAAGGTAGTGTAAAAACTACCAACAGAATTCGTTCCTGGCACCTTCCCCGGTGGAGTTGTGCATGGGGTGTGTTTGGAACATTTTGTCACCGGCCGAGTCCAAAATTCAGCGGTTCCCCATCTCAGCCCACAAAGCAGGTAGAACAACTTTTCTTGTGCCTTTCAGCTGCCTACCAAGGTAGTGTAAAAACTACCAAGAGAATTCGTTCCTGGCACCTTCCCCGGTGGAGTTGTGCATGGGGTGTCTGTGGAACATTTTGTCACCGGCCGAGTCCAAAATTCAGCGGTTCCCCATCTCAGCCCAGAAAGCAGGTAGAACAACTTTTGTGGTGCCTTTCAGCTGCCTACCAAGGTAGTGTAAAAACTACCAACAGAATTCGTTCCTGGCACCTTCCCCGGTGGAGTTGTGCATGGGGTGTGTTTGGAACATTTTGTCACCGGCCGAGTCCAAAATTCAGCGGTTCCCCATCTCAGCCCAGAAAGCAGGTAGAACAACTTTTGTGGTGTCTTTCAGATGCCTACCAAGGTAGTGTAAAAACTACCAGGAGAACTCCTGTCTGGCACCTTCCCCGGTGGAGTTGTGCATGGGGTGTGTTTGGAACATTTTGTCGCCGGCCGACTCCAAAATTCAGCGATTCCCCATCTCAGCCCAGAAAGCAGGTAGAACAACTTTTGTGGTGTCTTTCAGATGCCTACCAAGGTAGTGTAAAAACTACCAGGAGAACTCCTGTCTGGCACCTTCCCCGGTGGAGTTGTGCATGGGGTGTGTTTGGAACATTTTGTCACCAGCCGACTCCAAAATTCAGCGTTTCCCCATCTCAGCCCAGAAAGCAGGTAGAACAACTTTTGTGGTGCCTTTCAGATGCCTACCAAGGTAGTGTAAAAACTACCAAGAGAACTCCTGTCTGGCACCTTCCCCGGTGGAGTTGTGCATGGGGTGTGTTTGGAACATTTTGTCAACGGCCGACTCCAAAATTCAGCGGTTCCCCATCTCAGCCCACAAAGCAGGTACAACAACTTTTCTTGTGCCTTTCAGCTGCCTACCAAGGTAGTGTAAAAACTACCAACAGAATTCGTTCCTGGCACCTTCCGTGGTGGAGTTGTGCATGGGGTGTGTTTGGAACATTTTGTCACCGGCCGACTCCAAAATTCAGCGATTCCCCATCTCAGCCCAGAAAGCAGGTAGAACAACTTTTGTGGTGTCTTTCAGATGCCTACCAAGGTAGTGTAAAAACTACCAGGAGAACTCCTGTCTGGCACCTTCCCCGGTGGAGTTGTGCATGGGGTGTGTTTGGAACATTTTGTCACCGGCCGACTCCAAAATTCAGCGGTTCCCCATCTCAGCCCAGAAAGCAGGTAGAACAACTTTTGTGGTGCCTTTCAGATGCCTACCAAGGTAGTGTAAAAACTACCAAGAGAACTCCTGTCTGGCACCTTCCCCGGTGGAGTTGTGCATGGGGTGTGTTTGGAACATTTTGTCAACGGCCGACTCCAAAATTCAGCGGTTCCCCATCTCAGCCCACAAACCAGGTACAACAACTTTTCTTGTGCCTTTCAGCTGCCTACCAAGGTAGTGTAAAAACTACCAACAGAATTCGTTCCTGGCACCTTCCCCGGTGGAGTTGTGCATGGGGTGTCTGTGAAACATTTTGTCACCGGCCGACTCCAAAATTCAGCGGTTCCCCATCTCAGCCCAGAAAGCAGGTAGAACAACTTTTGTGGTGTCTTTCAGATGCCTACCGGAGCAATGTAAAAACTACCAGGAGAACTCCTGTCTGGCACCTTCCCCGGTGGAGTTGTGCAGGGGGTGTGTTTGGAACATTTTGTCACCAGCCGACTCCAAAATTCAGCGTTTCCCCATCTCAGCCCAGAAAGCAGGCAGAACAACTTTTGTGGTGTCTTTCAGATGCCTACCAAGGTAGTGTAAAAACTACCAAGAGAACTCCTGTCTGGCACCTTCCCCGGTGGAGTTGTGCATGGGGTGTCTGTGAAACATTTTGTCACCGGCCGAGTCCAAAATTCAGCGGTTCCCCATCTCAGCCCAGAAAGCAGGTAGAACAACTTTTGTGGTGTCTTTCAGATGCCTACCGGAGCAATGTAAAAACTACCAGGAGAACTCCTGTCTGGCACCTTCCCCGGTGGAGTTGTGCAGGGGGTGTGTTTGGAACATTTTATCACCAGCCGAGTCCAAAATTCAGCGATTCCCCATCTCAGCCCAGAAAGCAGGTAGAACAACTTTTGTGGTGTCTTTCAGATGCCTACCAAGGTAGTGTAAAAACTACTAAGAGAACTCCTGTCTGGCACCTTCCCCGGTGGAGTTGTGCATGGGGTGTGTTTGGAACATTTTGTCACCGGCCGACTCCAAAATTCAGCGATTCCCCATCTCAGCCCAGAAAGCAGGTAGAACAACTTTTGTGGTGTCTTTCAGATGCCTACCAAGGTAGTGTAAAAACTACCAGGAGAACTCCTGTCTGGCACCTTCCCCGGTGGAGTTGTGCATGGGGTGTCTGTGGAACATTTTGTCACCGGCCGACTCCAAAATTCAGCTCTTCCCCATCTCAGCCCAGAAAGCAGGTAGAACAACTTTTGTGGTGTCTTTCAGATGCCTACCGGAGCAATGTAAAAACTACCAGGAGAACTCCTGTCTGGCACCTTCCCCGGTGGAGTTGTGCAGGGGGTGTGTTTGGAACATTTTGTCACCAGCCGACTCCAAAATTCAGCGGTTCCCCATCTCAGCCCAGAAAGCAGGTAGAACAACTTTTGTGGTGCCTTTCAGCTGCCTACCAAGGTAGTGTAAAAACTACCAAGAGAACTCCTGTCTGGCACCTTCCCCGGTGGAGTTGTGCATGGGGTGTGTTTGGAACATTTTGTCACCGGCCGAGTCCAAAATTCAGCGGTTCCCCATCTCAGCCCAGAAAGCAGGAAGAACAACATTTGCGGTGCCTTTCAAATGCCTACCAAGGTAGTGTAAAAACTACCAGGAGAACTCCTGTCTGGCACCTTCCCCGGTGGAGTTGTGCAGGGGGTGTGTTTGGAACATTTTGTCACCGGCCGACTCCAAAATTCAGCGATTCCCCATCTCAGCCCAGAAAGCAGGTAGAACAACTTTTGTGGTGTCTTTCAGATGCCTACCAAGGTAGTGTAAAAACTACCAGGAGAACTCCTGTCTGGCACCTTCCCCGGTGGAGTTGTGCATGGGGTGTGTTTGGAACATTTTGTCACCAGCCGAGTCCAAAATTCAGCGTTTCCCCATCTCAGCCCAGAAAGCAGGTAGAACAACTTTTGTGGTGTCTTTCAGATGCCTACCGGAGCAATGTAAAAACTACCAGGAGAACTCCTGTCTGGCACCTTCCCCGGTGGAGTTGTGCATGGGGTGTGTTTGGAACATTTTGTCACCGGCCGAGTCCAAAATTCAGCGTTTCCCCATCTCAGCCCAGAAAGCAGGTACAACAACTTTTGTGGTGTCTTTTAGATGCCTACCAAGGTAGTGTAAAAACTACCAAGAGAACTCCTGTCTGGCACCTTCCCCGGTGGAGTTGTGCATGGGGTGTGTTTGGAACATTTTGTCACCGGCCGAGTCCAAAATTCAGCGGTTCCCCATCTCAGCCCAGAAAGCAGGTAGAACAACTTTTGTGGTGTCTTTCAGATGCCTACCAAGGTAGTGTAAAAACTACCAGGAGAACTCCTGTCTGGCACCTTCCCCGGTGGAGTTGTGCATGGGGTGTGTTTGGAACATTTTGTCACCGGCCGACTCCAAAATTCAGCGATTCCCCATCTCAGCCCAGAAAGCAGGTAGAACAACTTTTGTGGTGTCTTTCAGATGCCTACCAAGGTAGTGTAAAAACTACCAGGAGAACTCCTGTCTGGCACCTTCCCCGGTGGAGGTGTGCATGGGGTGTGTTTGGAACATTTTGTCACCGGCCGAGTCCAAAATTCAGCGTTTCCCCATCTCAGCCCAGAAAGCAGGTAGAACAACTTTTGTGGTACCTTTCAGATGCCTACCAAGGTAGTGTAAAAACTATCAAGAGAACTCCTGTCTGGCACCTTCCCCGGTGGAGTTGTGCATGGGGTGTGTTTGGAACATTTTGTCACCAGCCGAGTCCAAAATTCAGCGGTTCCCCATCTCAGCCCAGAAAGCAGGTAGAACAACTTTTGTGGTGCCTTTCAGCTGCCTACCAAGGTAGTGTAAAAACTACCAACAGAATTCGTTCCTGGCACCTTCCCCGGTGGAGTTGTGCATGGGGTGTGTTTGGAACATTTTGTCACCGGCCGAGTCCAAAATTCAGCGGTTCCCCATCTCAGCCCACAAAGCAGGTAGAACAACTTTTCTTGTGCCTTTCAGCTGCCTACCAAGGTAGTGTAAAAACTACCAAGAGAATTCGTTCCTGGCACCTTCCCCGGTGGAGTTGTGCATGGGGTGTCTGTGGAACATTTTGTCACCGGCCGAGTCCAAAATTCAGCGGTTCCCCATCTCAGCCCAGAAAGCAGGTAGAACAACTTTTGTGGTGCCTTTCAGCTGCCTACCAAGGTAGTGTAAAAACTACCAACAGAATTCGTTCCTGGCACCTTCCCCGGTGGAGTTGTGCATGGGGTGTGTTTGGAACATTTTGTCACCGGCCGAGTCCAAAATTCAGCGGTTCCCCATCTCAGCCCAGAAAGCAGGTAGAACAACTTTTGTGGTGTCTTTCAGATGCCTACCAAGGTAGTGTAAAAACTACCAGGAGAACTCCTGTCTGGCACCTTCCCCGGTGGAGTTGTGCATGGGGTGTGTTTGGAACATTTTGTCGCCGGCCGACTCCAAAATTCAGCGATTCCCCATCTCAGCCCAGAAAGCAGGTAGAACAACTTTTGTGGTGTCTTTCAGATGCCTACCAAGGTAGTGTAAAAACTACCAGGAGAACTCCTGTCTGGCACCTTCCCCGGTGGAGTTGTGCATGGGGTGTGTTTGGAACATTTTGTCACCAGCCGACTCCAAAATTCAGCGTTTCCCCATCTCAGCCCAGAAAGCAGGTAGAACAACTTTTGTGGTGCCTTTCAGATGCCTACCAAGGTAGTGTAAAAACTACCAAGAGAACTCCTGTCTGGCACCTTCCCCGGTGGAGTTGTGCATGGGGTGTGTTTGGAACATTTTGTCAACGGCCGACTCCAAAATTCAGCGGTTCCCCATCTCAGCCCACAAAGCAGGTACAACAACTTTTCTTGTGCCTTTCAGCTGCCTACCAAGGTAGTGTAAAAACTACCAACAGAATTCGTTCCTGGCACCTTCCGTGGTGGAGTTGTGCATGGGGTGTGTTTGGAACATTTTGTCACCGGCCGACTCCAAAATTCAGCGATTCCCCATCTCAGCCCAGAAAGCAGGTAGAACAACTTTTGTGGTGTCTTTCAGATGCCTACCAAGGTAGTGTAAAAACTACCAGGAGAACTCCTGTCTGGCACCTTCCCCGGTGGAGTTGTGCATGGGGTGTGTTTGGAACATTTTGTCACCGGCCGACTCCAAAATTCAGCGGTTCCCCATCTCAGCCCAGAAAGCAGGTAGAACAACTTTTGTGGTGCCTTTCAGATGCCTACCAAGGTAGTGTAAAAACTACCAAGAGAACTCCTGTCTGGCACCTTCCCCGGTGGAGTTGTGCATGGGGTGTGTTTGGAACATTTTGTCAACGGCCGACTCCAAAATTCAGCGGTTCCCCATCTCAGCCCACAAAGCAGGTACAACAACTTTTCTTGTGCCTTTCAGCTGCCTACCAAGGTAGTGTAAAAACTACCAACAGAATTCGTTCCTGGCACCTTCCGTGGTGGAGTTGTGCATGGGGTGTGTTTGGAACATTTTGTCACCGGCCGACTCCAAAATTCAGCGATTCCCCATCTCAGCCCACAAAGCAGGTAGAACAACTTTTGTGGTGTCTTTCAGATGCCTACCAAGGTAGTGTAAAAACTACCAGGAGAACTCCTGTCTGGCACCTTCCCCGGTGGAGTTGTGCAGGGGGTGTTTTTGGAACATTTTGTCACCAGCCGACTCCAAAATTCAGCGTTTCCCCATCTCAGCCCAGAAAGCAGGCAGAACAACTTTTGTGGTGTCTTTCAGATGCCTACCAAGGTAGTGTAAAAACTACCAAGAGAACTCCTGTCTGGCACCTTCCCCGGTGGAGTTGTGCATGGGGTGTCTGTGAAACATTTTGTCACCGGCCGAGTCCAAAATTCAGCGGTTCCCCATCTCAGCCCAGAAAGCAGGTAGAACAACTTTTGTGGTGTCTTTCAGATGCCTACCGGAGCAATGTAAAAACTACCAGGAGAACTCCTGTCTGGCACCTTCCCCGGTGGAGTTGTGCAGGGGGTGTGTTTGGAACATTTTATCACCAGCCGAGTCCAAAATTCAGCGATTCCCCATCTCAGCCCAGAAAGCAGGTAGAACAACTTTTGTGGTGTCTTTCAGATGCCTACCAAGGTAGTGTAAAAACTACTAAGAGAACTCCTGTCTGGCACCTTCCCCGGTGGAGTTGTGCATGGGGTGTGTTTGGAACATTTTGTCACCGGCCGACTCCAAAATTCAGCGATTCCCCATCTCAGCCCAGAAAGCAGGTAGAACAACTTTTGTGGTGTCTTTCAGATGCCTACCAAGGTAGTGTAAAAACTACCAGGAGAACTCCTGTCTGGCACCTTCCCCGGTGGAGTTGTGCATGGGGTGTGTTTGGAACATTTTGTCACCAGCCGACTCCAAAATTCAGCTCTTCCCCATCTCAGCCCAGAAAGCAGGTAGAACAACTTTTGTGGTGTCTTTCAGATGCCTACCGGAGCAATGTAAAAACTACCAGGAGAACTCCTGTCTGGCACCTTCCCCGGTGGAGTTGTGCAGGGGGTGTGTTTGGAACATTTTGCCACCAGCCGACTCCAAAGTTCAGCGGTTCCCCATCCTAGCCCAGAAAGCAGGAAGAACAACTTTTGTGGTGCCTTTCAAATGCCTACCAAGGTAGTGTAAAAACTACCAAGAGAACTCCTGTCTGGCACCTTCCCCGGTGGAGTTGTGCATGGGGTGTCTGTGAAACATTTTGTCACCGGCCGAGTCCAAAATTCAGCGGTTCCCCATCTCAGCCCAGAAAGCAGGTAGAACAACTTTTGTGGTGTCTTTCAGATGCCTACCGGAGCAATGTAAAAACTACCAGGAGAACTCCTGTCTGGCACCTTCCCCGGTGGAGTTGTGCAGGGGGTGTGTTTGGAACATTTTGTCACCAGCCGAGTCCAAAATTCAGCGATTCCCCACCTCAGCCCAGAAAGCAGGTAGAACAACTTTTGTGGTGTCTTTCAGATGCCTACCGGAGCAATGTAAAAACTACCAGGAGAACTCCTGTCTGGCACCTTCCGTGGTGGAGTTGTGCATGGGGTGTGTTTGGAACATTTTGTCACCGGCCGAGTCCAAAATTCAGCGGTTCCCCATCTCAGCCCAGAAAGCAGGTAGAACAACTTTTGTGGTGTCTTTCAGATGCCTACCAAGGTAGTGTAAAAACTACCAGGAGAACTCCTGTCTGGCACCTTCCCCGGTGGAGTTGTGCAGGGGGTGTGTTTGGAACATTTTGTCACCGGCCGACTCCAAAATTCAGCGATTCCCCATCTCAGCCCAGAAAGCAGGTAGAACAACTTTTGTGGTGTCTTTCAGATGCCTACCAAGGTAGTGTAAAAACTACCAGGAGAACTCCTGTCTGGCACCTTCCCCGGTGGAGTTGTGCAGGGGGTGTGTTTGGAACATTTTGCCACCAGCCGACTCCAAAATTCAGCGGTTCCCCATCTCAGCCCAGAAAGCAGGTAGAACAACTTTTGTGGTGCCTTTCAGATGCCTACCAAGGTAGTGTAAAAACTACCAGGAGAACTCCTGTCTGGCACCTTCCCCGGTGGAGTTGTGCAGGGGGTGTGTTTGGAACATTTTGTCACCGGCCGACTCCAAAATTCAGCGATTCCCCATCTCAGCCCAGAAAGCAGGTAGAACAACTTTTGTGGTGTCTTTCAGATGCCTACCAAGGTAGTGTAAAAACTACCAGGAGAACTCCTGTCTGGCACCTTCCCCGGTGGAGTTGTGCAGGGGGTGTGTTTGGAACATTTTGCCACCAGCCGACTCCAAAATTCAGCGGTTCCCCATCTCAGCCCAGAAAGCAGGAAGAACAACTTTTGTGGTGCCTTTCAAATGCCTACCAAGGTAGTGTAAAAACCACCAGGAGAACTCCTGTCTGGCACCTTCCCCGGTGGAGTTGTGCATGGGGTGTCTGTGAAACATTTTGTCACCGGCCGAGTCCAAAATTCAGCGGTTCCCCATCTCAGCCCAGAAAGCTGGTAGAACAACTTTTGTGGTGTCTTTCAGATGCCTACCGGAGCAATGTAAAAACTACCAGGAGAACTCCTGTCTGGCACCTTCCCCGGTGGAGTTGTGCAGGGGGTGTGTTTGGAACATTTTATCACCAGCCGAGTCCAAAATTCAGCTGTTCCCCATCTCAGCCCAGAAAGCAGGTAGAACAACTTTTGTGGTGTCTTTCAGCTGCCTACCAAGGTAGTGTAAAAACTACCAAGAGAACTCCTGTCTGGCACCTTCCCCGGTGGAGTTGTGCATGGGGTGTCTGTGAAACATTTTGTCACCGGCCGAGTCCAAAAATCAGCGGTTCCCCATCTCAGCCCAGAAAGCAGGTAGAACAACTTTTGTGGTGTCTTTCAGATGCCTACCGGAGCAATGTAAAAACTACCAGGAGAACTCCTGTCTGGCACCTTCCCCGGTGGAGTTGTGCAGGGGGTGTGTTTGGAACATTTTATCACCAGCCGAGTCCAAAATTCAGCTGTTCCCCATCTCAGCCCAGAAAGCAGGTAGAACAACTTTTGTGGTGTCTTTCAGATGCCTACCAAGGTAGTGTAAAAACTACTAAGAGAACTCCTGTCTGGCACCTTCCCCGGTGGAGTTGTGCATGGGGTGTGTTTGGAACATTTTGTCACCGGCCGAGTCCAAAATTCAGCGATTCCCCATCTCAGCCCAGAAAGCAGGTAGAACAACTTTTGTGGTGTCTTTCAGATGCCTACCAAGGTAGTGTAAAAACTACCAGGAGAACTCCTGTCTGGCACCTTCCCCGGTGGAGTTGTGCATGGGGTGTGTTTGGAACATTTTGTCACCAGCCGAGTCCAAAATTCAGCGTTTCCCCATCTCAGCCCAGAAAGCAGGTAGAACAACTTTTGTGGTGTCTTTCAGATGCCTACCAAGGTAGTGTAAAAACTACCAGGAGAACTCCTGTCTGGCACCTTCCCCGGTGGAGTTGTGCATGGGGTGTGTTTGGAACATTTTGTCACCAGCCGACTCCAAAATTCAGCGTTTCCCCATCTCAGCCCAGAAAGCAGGTAGAACAACTTTTGTGGTGTCTTTCAGATGCCTACCAAGGTAGTGTAAAAACTACTAAGAGAACTCCTGTCTGGCACCTTCCCCGGTGGAGTTGTGCATGGGGTGTGTTTGGAACATTTTGTCACCAGCCGAGTCCAAAATTCAGCGTTTCCCTATCTCAGCCCAGAAAGCAGGTAGAACAACTTTTGTAGTGCCTTTCAGATGCCTACCAAGGTAGTGTAAAAACTACCAGGAGAACTCCTGTCTGGCACCTTCCCCGGTGGAGTGGTGCAGGGGGTGTGTTTGGAACATTTTGTCACCAGCCGAGTCCAAAATTCAGCGATTCCCCACCTCAGCCCAGAAAGCAGGTAGAACAACTTTTGTGGTGTCTTTCAGATGCCTACCGGAGCAATGTAAAAACTACCAGGAGAACTCCTGTCTGGCACCTTCCGTGGTGGAGTTGTGCATGGGGTGTGTTTGGAACATTTTGTCACCGGCCGACTCCAAAAATCAGCGGTTCCCCATCTCAGCCCAGAAAGCAGGTAGAACAACTTTTGTGGTGTCTTTCAGATGCCTACCGGAGCAATGTAAAAACTACCAGGAGAACTCCTGTCTGGCACCTTCCCCGGTGGAGTTGTGCAGGGGGTGTGTTTGGAACATTTTATCACCAGCCGAGTCCAAAATTCAGCTGTTCCCCATCTCAGCCCAGAAAGCAGGTAGAACAACTTTTGTGGTGTCTTTCAGATGCCTACCAAGGTAGTGTAAAAACTACTAAGAGAACTCCTGTCTGGCACCTTCCCCGGTGGAGTTGTGCATGGGGTGTGTTTGGAACATTTTGTCACCGGCCGAGTCCAAAATTCAGCGATTCCCCATCTCAGCCCAGAAAGCAGGTAGAACAACTTTTGTGGTGTCTTTCAGATGCCTACCAAGGTAGTGTAAAAACTACCAGGAGAACTCCTGTCTGGCACCTTCCCCGGTGGAGTTGTGCATGGGGTGTGTTTGGAACATTTTGTCACCAGCCGAGTCCAAAATTCAGCGTTTCCCCATCTCAGCCCAGAAAGCAGGTAGAACAACTTTTGTGGTGTCTTTCAGATGCCTACCAAGGTAGTGTAAAAACTACCAGGAGAACTCCTGTCTGGCACCTTCCCCGGTGGAGTTGTGCATGGGGTGTGTTTGGAACATTTTGTCACCAGCCGACTCCAAAATTCAGCGTTTCCCCATCTCAGCCCAGAAAGCAGGTAGAACAACTTTTGTGGTGTCTTTCAGATGCCTACCAAGGTAGTGTAAAAACTACTAAGAGAACTCCTGTCTGGCACCTTCCCCGGTGGAGTTGTGCATGGGGTGTGTTTGGAACATTTTGTCACCAGCCGAGTCCAAAATTCAGCGTTTCCCTA
Organism: Falco cherrug; assembly: GCF_023634085.1. Lineage (NCBI taxonomy): Eukaryota > Metazoa > Chordata > Aves > Falconiformes > Falconidae > Falco > Falco cherrug. The sequence goes on along the minus strand of NW_026599479.1, from coordinate 177,105 downwards.
TCTCAGCCCAGAAAGCAGGTAGAACAACTTTTGTAGTGCCTTTCAGATGCCTACCAAGGTAGTGTAAAAACTACCAGGAGAACTCCTGTCTGGCACCTTCCCCGGTGGAGTGGTGCAGGGGGTGTGTTTGGAACATTTTGTCACCAGCCGAGTCCAAAATTCAGCGATTCCCCACCTCAGCCCAGAAAGCAGGTAGAACAACTTTTGTGGTGTCTTTCAGATGCCTACCGGAGCAATGTAAAAACTACCAGGAGAACTCCTGTCTGGCACCTTCCGTGGTGGAGTTGTGCATGGGGTGTGTTTGGAACATTTTGTCACCGGCCGTGTCCAAAATTCAGCGGTTCCCCATCTCAGCCCAGAAAGCAGGTAGAACAACTTTTGTGGTGTCTTTCAGATGCCTACCAAGGTAGTGTAAAAACTACCAGGAGAACTCCTGTCTGGCACCTTCCCCGGTGGAGTTGTGCAGGGGGTGTGTTTGGAACATTTTGTCACCGGCCGACTCCAAAATTCAGCGATTCCCCATCTCAGCCCAGAAAGCAGGTAGAACAACTTTTGTGGTGTCTTTCAGATGCCTACCAAGGTAGTGTAAAAACTACCAGGAGAACTCCTGTCTGGCACCTTCCCCGGTGGAGTTGTGCAGGGGGTGTGTTTGGAACATTTTGCCACCAGCCGACTCCAAAATTCAGCGGTTCCCCATCTCAGCCCAGAAAGCAGGTAGAACAACTTTTGTGGTGCCTTTCAGATGCCTACCAAGGTAGTGTAAAAACTACTAAGAGAACTCCTGTCTGGCACCTTCCCCGGTGGAGTTGTGCATGGGGTGTGTTTGGAACATTTTGTCACCAGCCGAGTCCAAAATTCAGCGGTTCCCCATCTCAGCCCAGAAAGCAGGTAGAACATCTTTTGTGGTGCCTTTCAGCTGCCTACCGGATCAATGTAAAAACTACCAGGAGAACTCCTGTCTGGCACCTTCCCCGGTGGAGTTGTGCAGGGGGTGTGTTTGGAACATTTTGCCACCAGCCGACTCCAAAATTCAGCGGTTCCCCATCTCAGCCCAGAAAGCGGGTAGAACAACTTTTGTGGTGCCTTTCAAATGCCTACCAAGGTAGTGTAAAAACCACCAGGAGAACTCCTGTCTGGCACCTTCCCCGGTGGAGTTGTGCATGGGGTGTCTGTGAAACATTTTGTCACCGGCCGACTCCAAAAATCAGCGGTTCCCCATCTCAGCCCAGAAAGCAGGTAGAACAACTTTTGTGGTGTCTTTCAGATGCCTACCAAGGTAGTGTAAAAACTACGAAGAGAACTCCTGTCTGGCACCTTCCCCGGTGGAGTTGTGCATGGGGTGTGTTTGGAACATTTTGTCACCAGCCGACTCCAAAATTCAGCGGTTCCCCATCTCAGCCCAGAAAGCAGGTAGAACAACTTTTGTGGTGTCTTTCAGATGCCTACCGGAGCAATGTAAAAACTACCAGGAGAACTCCTGTCTGGCACCTTCCCCGGTGGAGTTGTGCAGGGGGTGTGTTTGGAACATTTTGTCACCAGCCGACTCCAAAATTCAGCGGTTCCCCATCTCAGCCCAGAAAGCAGGTAGAACAACTTTTGTGGTGCCTTTCAGCTGCCTACCAAGGTAGTGTAAAAACTACCAAGAGAACTCCTGTCTGGCACCTTCCCCGGTGGAGTTGTGCATGGGGTGTGTTTGGAACATTTTGTCACCGGCCGAGTCCAAAATTCAGCGGTTCCCCATCTCAGCCCAGAAAGCAGGAAGAACAACATTTGCGGTGCCTTTCAAATGCCTACCAAGGTAGTGTAAAAACTACCAGGAGAACTCCTGTCTGGCACCTTCCCCGGTGGAGTTGTGCAGGGGGTGTGTTTGGAACATTTTGTCACCGGCCGACTCCAAAATTCAGCGATTCCCCATCTCAGCCCAGAAAGCAGGTAGAACAACTTTTGTGGTGTCTTTCAGATGCCTACCAAGGTAGTGTAAAAACTACCAGGAGAACTCCTGTCTGGCACCTTCCCCGGTGGAGTTGTGCATGGGGTGTGTTTGGAACATTTTGTCACCAGCCGAGTCCAAAATTCAGCGTTTCCCCATCTCAGCCCAGAAAGCAGGTAGAACAACTTTTGTGGTGTCTTTCAGATGCCTACCGGAGCAATGTAAAAACTACCAGGAGAACTCCTGTCTGGCACCTTCCCCGGTGGAGTTGTGCATGGGGTGTGTTTGGAACATTTTGTCACCGGCCGAGTCCAAAATTCAGCGTTTCCCCATCTCAGCCCAGAAAGCAGGTACAACAACTTTTGTGGTGTCTTTTAGATGCCTACCAAGGTAGTGTAAAAACTACCAAGAGAACTCCTGTCTGGCACCTTCCCCGGTGGAGTTGTGCATGGGGTGTGTTTGGAACATTTTGTCACCGGCCGAGTCCAAAATTCAGCGGTTCCCCATCTCAGCCCAGAAAGCAGGTAGAACAACTTTTGTGGTGTCTTTCAGATGCCTACCAAGGTAGTGTAAAAACTACCAGGAGAACTCCTGTCTGGCACCTTCCCCGGTGGAGTTGTGCATGGGGTGTGTTTGGAACATTTTGTCACCGGCCGACTCCAAAATTCAGCGATTCCCCATCTCAGCCCAGAAAGCAGGTAGAACAACTTTTGTGGTGTCTTTCAGATGCCTACCAAGGTAGTGTAAAAACTACCAGGAGAACTCGTTTCTGGCACCTTCCCCGGTGGAGGTGTGCATGGGGTGTGTTTGGAACATTTTGTCACCGGCCGAGTCCAAAATTCAGCGGTTCCCCATCTCAGCCCAGAAAGCAGGTAGAACAACTTTTGTGGTACCTTTCAGATGCCTACCAAGGTAGTGTAAAAACTATCAAGAGAACTCCTGTCTGGCACCTTCCCCGGTGGAGTTGTGCATGGGGTGTGTTTGGAACATTTTGTCACCAGCCGAGTCCAAAATTCAGCGGTTCCCCATCTCAGCCCAGAAAGCAGGTAGAACAACTTTTGTGGTGCCTTTCAGCTGCCTACCAAGGTAGTGTAAAAACTACCAACAGAATTCGTTCCTGGCACCTTCCCCGGTGGAGTTGTGCATGGGGTGTGTTTGGAACATTTTGTCACCGGCCGAGTCCAAAATTCAGCGGTTCCCCATCTCAGCCCACAAAGCAGGTAGAACAACTTTTCTTGTGCCTTTCAGCTGCCTACCAAGGTAGTGTAAAAACTACCAAGAGAATTCGTTCCTGGCACCTTCCCCGGTGGAGTTGTGCATGGGGTGTCTGTGGAACATTTTGTCACCGGCCGAGTCCAAAATTCAGCGGTTCCCCATCTCAGCCCAGAAAGCAGGTAGAACAACTTTTGTGGTGCCTTTCAGCTGCCTACCAAGGTAGTGTAAAAACTACCAACAGAATTCGTTCCTGGCACCTTCCCCGGTGGAGTTGTGCATGGGGTGTGTTTGGAACATTTTGTCACCGGCCGAGTCCAAAATTCAGCGGTTCCCCATCTCAGCCCAGAAAGCAGGTAGAACAACTTTTGTGGTGCCTTTCAGCTGCCTACCAAGGTAGTGTAAAAACTACCAGGAGAACTCCTGTCTGGCACCTTCCCCGGTGGAGTTGTGCAGGGGGTGTGTTTGGAACATTTTATCACCAGCCGAGTCCAAAATTCAGCTGTTCCCCATCTCAGCCCAGAAAGCAGGTAGAACAACTTTTGTGGTGTCTTTCAGATGCCTACCAAGGTAGTGTGAAAACCACCAGGAGAACTCCTGTCTGGCACCTTCCCCGGTGGAGTTGTGCATGGGGTGTCTGTGAAACATTTTGTCACCGGCCGACTCCAAAAATCAGCGGTTCCCCATCTCAGCCCAGAAAGCAGGTAGAACAACTTTTGTGGTGTCTTTCAGATGCCTACCGGAGCAATGTAAAAACTACCAGGAGAACTCCTGTCTGGCACCTTCCCCGGTGGAGTTGTGCAGGGGGTGTGTTTGGAACATTTTATCACCAGCCGAGTCCAAAATTCAGCTGTTCCCCATCTCAGCCCAGAAAGCAGGTAGAACAACTTTTGTGGTGTCTTTCAGATGCCTACCAAGGTAGTGTAAAAACTACTAAGAGAACTCCTGTCTGGCACCTTCCCCGGTGGAGTTGTGCATGGGGTGTGTTTGGAACATTTTGTCACCGGCCGAGTCCAAAATTCAGCGATTCCCCATCTCAGCCCAGAAAGCAGGTAGAACAACTTTTGTGGTGCCTTTCAGCTGCCTACCAAGGTAGTGTAAAAACTACCAACAGAATTCGTTCCTGGCACCTTCCCCGGTGGAGTTGTGCATGGGGTGTGTTTGGAACATTTTGTCACCGGCCGAGTCCAAAATTCAGCGGTTCCCCATCTCAGCCCAGAAAGCAGGTAGAACAACTTTTGTGGTGCCTTTCAGCTGCCTACCAAGGTAGTGTAAAAACTACCAGGAGAACTCCTGTCTGGCACCTTCCCCGGTGGAGTTGTGCAGGGGGTGTGTTTGGAACATTTTGTCACCAGCCGACTCCAAAATTCAGCGTTTCCCCATCTCAGCCCACAAAGCAGGTAGAACAACTTTTGTGGTGTCTTTCAGATGCCTACCAAGGTAGTGTAAAAACTACTAAGAGAACTCCTGTCTGGCACCTTCCCCGGTGGAGTTGTGCATGGGGTGTGTTTGGAACATTTTGTCACCAGCCGAGTCCAAAATTCAGCGTTTCCCTATCTCAGCCCAGAAAGCAGGTAGAACAACTTTTGTAGTGCCTTTCAGATGCCTACCAAGGTAGTGTAAAAACTACCAGGAGAACTCCTGTCTGGCACCTTCCCCGGTGGAGTGGTGCAGGGGGTGTGTTTGGAACATTTTGTCACCAGCCGAGTCCAAAATTCAGCGATTCCCCACCTCAGCCCAGAAAGCAGGTAGAACAACTTTTGTGGTGTCTTTCAGATGCCTACCGGAGCAATGTAAAAACTACCAGGAGAACTCCTGTCTGGCACCTTCCGTGGTGGAGTTGTGCATGGGGTGTGTTTGGAACATTTTGTCACCGGCCGACTCCAAAAATCAGCGGTTCCCCATCTCAGCCCAGAAAGCAGGTAGAACAACTTTTGTGGTGTCTTTCAGATGCCTACCGGAGCAATGTAAAAACTACCAGGAGAACTCCTGTCTGGCACCTTCCCCGGTGGAGTTGTGCATGGGGTGTGTTTGGAACATTTTATCACCAGCCGAGTCCAAAATTCAGCTGTTCCCCATCTCAGCCCAGAAAGCAGGTAGAACAACTTTTGTGGTGTCTTTCAGATGCCTACCAAGGTAGTGTAAAAACTACTAAGAGAACTCCTGTCTGGCACCTTCCCCGGTGGAGTTGTGCATGGGGTGTGTTTGGAACATTTTGTCACCGGCCGAGTCCAAAATTCAGCGATTCCCCATCTCAGCCCAGAAAGCAGGTAGAACAACTTTTGTGGTGTCTTTCAGATGCCTACCAAGGTAGTGTAAAAACTACCAGGAGAACTCCTGTCTGGCACCTTCCCCGGTGGAGTTGTGCAGGGGGTGTGTTTGGAACATTTTGTCACCAGCCGAGTCCAAAATTCAGCGTTTCCCCATCTCAGCCCAGAAAGCAGGTAGAACAACTTTTGTGGTGTCTTTCAGATGCCTACCAAGGTAGTGTAAAAACTACCAGGAGAACTCCTGTCTGGCACCTTCCCCGGTGGAGTTGTGCATGGGGTGTGTTTGGAACATTTTGTCACCAGCCGACTCCAAAATTCAGCGTTTCCCCATCTCAGCCCAGAAAGCAGGTAGAACAACTTTTGTGGTGTCTTTCAGATGCCTACCAAGGTAGTGTAAAAACTACTAAGAGAACTCCTGTCTGGCACCTTCCCCGGTGGAGTTGTGCATGGGGTGTGTTTGGAACATTTTGTCACCAGCCGAGTCCAAAATTCAGCGTTTCCCTATCTCAGCCCAGAAAGCAGGTAGAACAACTTTTGTAGTGCCTTTCAGATGCCTACCAAGGTAGTGTAAAAACTACCAGGAGAACTCCTGTCTGGCACCTTCCCCGGTGGAGTGGTGCAGGGGGTGTGTTTGGAACATTTTGTCACCAGCCGAGTCCAAAATTCAGCGATTCCCCACCTCAGCCCAGAAAGCAGGTAGAACAACTTTTGTGCTGTCTTTCAGATGCCTACCGGAGCAATGTAAAAACTACCAGGAGAACTCCTGTCTGGCACCTTCCGTGGTGGAGTTGTGCATGGGGTGTGTTTGGAACATTTTGTCACCGGCCGTGTCCAAAATTCAGCGGTTCCCCATCTCAGCCCAGAAAGCAGGTAGAACAACTTTTGTGGTGTCTTTCAGATGCCTACCAAGGTAGTGTAAAAACTACCAGGAGAACTCCTGTCTGGCACCTTCCCCGGTGGAGTTGTGCAGGGGGTGTGTTTGGAACATTTTGTCACCGGCCGACTCCAAAATTCAGCGATTCCCCATCTCAGCCCAGAAAGCAGGTAGAACAACTTTTGTGGTGTCTTTCAGATGCCTACCAAGGTAGTGTAAAAACTACCAGGAGAACTCCTGTCTGGCACCTTCCCCGGTGGAGTTGTGCAGGGGGTGTGTTTGGAACATTTTGCCACCAGCCGACTCCAAAATTCAGCGGTTCCCCATCTCAGCCCAGAAAGCGGGTAGAACAACTTTTGTGGTGCCTTTCAAATGCCTACCAAGGTAGTGTAAAAACCACCAGGAGAACTCCTGTCTGGCACCTTCCCCGGTGGAGTTGTGCATGGGGTGTCTGTGAAACATTTTGTCACCGGCCGACTCCAAAAATCAGCGGTTCCCCATCTCAGCCCAGAAAGCAGGTAGAACAACTTTTGTGGTGTCTTTCAGATGCCTACCAAGGTAGTGTAAAAACTACGAAGAGAACTCCTGTCTGGCACCTTCCCCGGTGGAGTTGTGCATGGGGTGTGTTTGGAACATTTTGTCACCAGCCGACTCCAAAATTCAGCGGTTCCCCATCTCAGCCCAGAAAGCAGGTAGAACAACTTTTGTGGTGTCTTTCAGATGCCTACCGGAGCAATGTAAAAACTACCAGGAGAACTCCTGTCTGGCACCTTCCCCGGTGGAGTTGTGCAGGGGGTGTGTTTGGAACATTTTGTCACCAGCCGACTCCAAAATTCAGCGGTTCCCCATCTCAGCCCAGAAAGCAGGTAGAACAACTTTTGTGGTGCCTTTCAGCTGCCTACCAAGGTAGTGTAAAAACTACCAAGAGAACTCCTGTCTGGCACCTTCCCCGGTGGAGTTGTGCATGGGGTGTGTTTGGAACATTTTGTCACCGGCCGAGTCCAAAATTCAGCGGTTCCCCATCTCAGCCCAGAAAGCAGGAAGAACAACATTTGCGGTGCCTTTCAAATGCCTACCAAGGTAGTGTAAAAACTACCAGGAGAACTCCTGTCTGGCACCTTCCCCGGTGGAGTTGTGCAGGGGGTGTGTTTGGAACATTTTGTCACCGGCCGACTCCAAAATTCAGCGATTCCCCATCTCAGCCCAGAAAGCAGGTAGAACAACTTTTGTGGTGTCTTTCAGATGCCTACCAAGGTAGTGTAAAAACTACCAGGAGAACTCCTGTCTGGCACCTTCCCCGGTGGAGTTGTGCATGGGGTGTGTTTGGAACATTTTGTCACCAGCCGAGTCCAAAATTCAGCGTTTCCCCATCTCAGCCCAGAAAGCAGGTAGAACAACTTTTGTGGTGTCTTTCAGATGCCTACCGGAGCAATGTAAAAACTACCAGGAGAACTCCTGTCTGGCACCTTCCCCGGTGGAGTTGTGCATGGGGTGTGTTTGGAACATTTTGTCTCCGGCCGACTCCAAAATTCAGCGTTTCCCCATCTCAGCCCAGAAAGCAGGTACAACAACTTTTGTGGTGTCTTTTAGATGCCTACCAAGGTAGTGTAAAAACTACCAAGAGAACTCCTGTCTGGCACCTTCCCCGGTGGAGTTGTGCATGGGGTGTGTTTGGAACATTTTGTCACCGGCCGAGTCCAAAATTCAGCGGTTCCCCATCTCAGCCCAGAAAGCAGGTAGAACAACTTTTGTGGTGTCTTTCAGATGCCTACCAAGGTAGTGTAAAAACTACCAGGAGAACTCCTGTCTGGCACCTTCCCCGGTGGAGTTGTGCATGGGGTGTGTTTGGAACATTTTGTCACCGGCCGACTCCAAAATTCAGCGATTCCCCATCTCAGCCCAGAAAGCAGGTAGAACAACTTTTGTGGTGTCTTTCAGATGCCTACCAAGGTAGTGTAAAAACTACCAGGAGAACTCGTTTCTGGCACCTTCCCCGGTGGAGGTGTGCATGGGGTGTGTTTGGAACATTTTGTCACCGGCCGAGTCCAAAATTCAGCGTTTCCCCATCTCAGCCCAGAAAGCAGGTAGAACAACTTTTGTGGTACCTTTCAGATGCCTACCAAGGTAGTGTAAAAACTATCAAGAGAACTCCTGTCTGGCACCTTCCCCGGTGGAGTTGTGCATGGGGTGTGTTTGGAACATTTTGTCACCAGCCGAGTCCAAAATTCAGCGGTTCCCCATCTCAGCCCAGAAAGCAGGTAGAACAACTTTTGTGGTGCCTTTCAGCTGCCTACCAAGGTAGTGTAAAAACTACCAACAGAATTCGTTCCTGGCACCTTCCCCGGTGGAGTTGTGCATGGGGTGTGTTTGGAACATTTTGTCACCGGCCGAGTCCAAAATTCAGCGGTTCCCCATCTCAGCCCACAAAGCAGGTAGAACAACTTTTCTTGTGCCTTTCAGCTGCCTACCAAGGTAGTGTAAAAACTACCAAGAGAATTCGTTCCTGGCACCTTCCCCGGTGGAGTTGTGCATGGGGTGTCTGTGGAACATTTTGTCACCGGCCGAGTCCAAAATTCAGCGGTTCCCCATCTCAGCCCAGAAAGCAGGTAGAACAACTTTTGTGGTGCCTTTCAGCTGCCTACCAAGGTAGTGTAAAAACTACCAACAGAATTCGTTCCTGGCACCTTCCCCGGTGGAGTTGTGCATGGGGTGTGTTTGGAACATTTTGTCACCGGCCGAGTCCAAAATTCAGCGGTTCCCCATCTCAGCCCAGAAAGCAGGTAGAACAACTTTTGTGGTGCCTTTCAGCTGCCTACCAAGGTAGTGTAAAAACTACCAGGAGAACTCCTGTCTGGCACCTTCCCCGGTGGAGTTGTGCAGGGGGTGTGTTTGGAACATTTTATCACCAGCCGAGTCCAAAATTCAGCTGTTCCCCATCTCAGCCCAGAAAGCAGGTAGAACAACTTTTGTGGTGTCTTTCAGATGCCTACCAAGGTAGTGTGAAAACCACCAGGAGAACTCCTGTCTGGCACCTTCCCCGGTGGAGTTGTGCATGGGGTGTCTGTGAAACATTTTGTCACCGGCCGACTCCAAAAATCAGCGGTTCCCCATCTCAGCCCAGAAAGCAGGTAGAACAACTTTTGTGGTGTCTTTCAGATGCCTACCGGAGCAATGTAAAAACTACCAGGAGAACTCCTGTCTGGCACCTTCCCCGGTGGAGTTGTGCAGGGGGTGTGTTTGGAACATTTTATCACCAGCCGAGTCCAAAATTCAGCTGTTCCCCATCTCAGCCCAGAAAGCAGGTAGAACAACTTTTGTGGTGTCTTTCAGATGCCTACCAAGGTAGTGTAAAAACTACTAAGAGAACTCCTGTCTGGCACCTTCCCCGGTGGAGTTGTGCATGGGGTGTGTTTGGAACATTTTGTCACCGGCCGAGTCCAAAATTCAGCGATTCCCCATCTCAGCCCAGAAAGCAGGTAGAACAACTTTTGTGGTGTCTTTCAGATGCCTACCAAGGTAGTGTAAAAACTACCAGGAGAACTCCTGTCTGGCACCTTCCCCGGTGGAGTTGTGCATGGGGTGTGTTTGGAACATTTTGTCACCAGCCGAGTCCAAAATTCAGCGTTTCCCCATCTCAGCCCAGAAAGCAGGTAGAACAACTTTTGTGGTGTCTTTCAGATGCCTACCAAGGTAGTGTAAAAACTACCAGGAGAACTCCTGTCTGGCACCTTCCCCGGTGGAGTTGTGCATGGGGTGTGTTTGGAACATTTTGTCACCAGCCGACTCCAAAATTCAGCGTTTCCCCATCTCAGCCCACAAAGCAGGTAGAACAACTTTTGTGGTGTCTTTCAGATGCCTACCAAGGTAGTGTAAAAACTACTAAGAGAACTCCTGTCTGGCACCTTCCCCGGTGGAGTTGTGCATGGGGTGTGTTTGGAACATTTTGTCACCAGCCGAGTCCAAAATTCAGCGTTTCCCTATCTCAGCCCAGAAAGCAGGTAGAACAACTTTTGTAGTGCCTTTCAGATGCCTACCAAGGTAGTGTAAAAACTACCAGGAGAACTCCTGTCTGGCACCTTCCCCGGTGGAGTGGTGCAGGGGGTGTGTTTGGAACATTTTGTCACCAGCCGAGTCCAAAATTCAGCGATTCCCCACCTCAGCCCAGAAAGCAGGTAGAACAACTTTTGTGGTGTCTTTCAGATGCCTACCGGAGCAATGTAAAAACTACCAGGAGAACTCCTGTCTGGCACCTTCCGTGGTGGAGTTGTGCATGGGGTGTGTTTGGAACATTTTGTCACCGGCCGACTCCAAAAATCAGCGGTTCCCCATCTCAGCCCAGAAAGCAGGTAGAACAACTTTTGTGGTGTCTTTCAGATGCCTACCGGAGCAATGTAAAAACTACCAGGAGAACTCCTGTCTGGCACCTTCCCCGGTGGAGTTGTGCATGGGGTGTGTTTGGAACATTTTATCACCAGCCGAGTCCAAAATTCAGCTGTTCCCCATCTCAGCCCAGAAAGCAGGTAGAACAACTTTTGTGGTGTCTTTCAGATGCCTACCAAGGTAGTGTAAAAACTACTAAGAGAACTCCTGTCTGGCACCTTCCCCGGTGGAGTTGTGCATGGGGTGTGTTTGGAACATTTTGTCACCGGCCGAGTCCAAAATTCAGCGATTCCCCATCTCAGCCCAGAAAGCAGGTAGAACAACTTTTGTGGTGTCTTTCAGATGCCTACCAAGGTAGTGTAAAAACTACCAGGAGAACTCCTGTCTGGCACCTTCCCCGGTGGAGTTGTGCATGGGGTGTGTTTGGAACATTTTGTCACCAGCCGAGTCCAAAATTCAGCGTTTCCCCATCTCAGCCCAGAAAGCAGGTAGAACAACTTTTGTGGTGTCTTTCAGATGCCTACCAAGGTAGTGTAAAAACTACCAGGAGAACTCCTGTCTGGCACCTTCCCCGGTGGAGTTGTGCATGGGGTGTGTTTGGAACATTTTGTCACCAGCCGACTCCAAAATTCAGCGTTTCCCCATCTCAGCCCAGAAAGCAGGTAGAACAACTTTTGTGGTGTCTTTCAGATGCCTACCAAGGTAGTGTAAAAACTACTAAGAGAACTCCTGTCTGGCACCTTCCCCGGTGGAGTTGTGCATGGGGTGTGTTTGGAACATTTTGTCACCAGCCGAGTCCAAAATTCAGCGTTTCCCTATCTCAGCCCAGAAAGCAGGTAGAACAACTTTTGTAGTGCCTTTCAGATGCCTACCAAGGTAGTGTAAAAACTACCAGGAGAACTCCTGTCTGGCACCTTCCCCGGTGGAGTGGTGCAGGGGGTGTGTTTGGAACATTTTGTCACCAGCCGAGTCCAAAATTCAGCGATTCCCCACCTCAGCCCAGAAAGCAGGTAGAACAACTTTTGTGCTGTCTTTCAGATGCCTACCGGAGCAATGTAAAAACTACCAGGAGAACTCCTGTCTGGCACCTTCCGTGGTGGAGTTGTGCATGGGGTGTGTTTGGAACATTTTGTCACCGGCCGTGTCCAAAATTCAGCGGTTCCCCATCTCAGCCCAGAAAGCAGGTAGAACAACTTTTGTGGTGTCTTTCAGATGCCTACCAAGGTAGTGTAAAAACTACCAGGAGAACTCCTGTCTGGCACCTTCCCCGGTGGAGTTGTGCAGGGGGTGTGTTTGGAACATTTTGTCACCGGCCGACTCCAAAATTCAGCGATTCCCCATCTCAGCCCAGAAAGCAGGTAGAACAACTTTTGTGGTGTCTTTCAGATGCCTACCAAGGTAGTGTAAAAACTACCAGGAGAACTCCTGTCTGGCACCTTCCCCGGTGGAGTTGTGCAGGGGGTGTGTTTGGAACATTTTGCCACCAGCCGACTCCAAAATTCAGCGGTTCCCCATCTCAGCCCAGAAAGCGGGTAGAACAACTTTTGTGGTGCCTTTCAAATGCCTACCAAGGTAGTGTAAAAACCACCAGGAGAACTCCTGTCTGGCACCTTCCCCGGTGGAGTTGTGCATGGGGTGTCTGTGAAACATTTTGTCACCGGCCGACTCCAAAAATCAGCGGTTCCCCATCTCAGCCCAGAAAGCAGGTAGAACAACTTTTGTGGTGTCTTTCAGATGCCTACCAAGGTAGTGTAAAAACTACGAAGAGAACTCCTGTCTGGCACCTTCCCCGGTGGAGTTGTGCATGGGGTGTGTTTGGAACATTTTGTCACCAGCCGACTCCAAAATTCAGCGGTTCCCCATCTCAGCCCAGAAAGCAGGTAGAACAACTTTTGTGGTGTCTTTCAGATGCCTACCGGAGCAATGTAAAAACTACCAGGAGAACTCCTGTCTGGCACCTTCCCCGGTGGAGTTGTGCAGGGGGTGTGTTTGGAACATTTTGTCACCAGCCGACTCCAAAATTCAGCGGTTCCCCATCTCAGCCCAGAAAGCAGGTAGAACAACTTTTGTGGTGCCTTTCAGCTGCCTACCAAGGTAGTGTAAAAACTACCAAGAGAACTCCTGTCTGGCACCTTCCCCGGTGGAGTTGTGCATGGGGTGTGTTTGGAACATTTTGTCACCGGCCGAGTCCAAAATTCAGCGGTTCCCCATCTCAGCCCAGAAAGCAGGAAGAACAACTTTTGTGGTGTCTTTCAGATGCCTACCAAGGTAGTGTAAAAACTACCAGGAGAACTCCTGTCTGGCACCTTCCCCGGTGGAGTTGTGCATGGGGTGTGTTTGGAACATTTTGTCACCGGCCGACTCCAAAATTCAGCGATTCCCCATCTCAGCCCAGAAAGCAGGTAGAACAACTTTTGTGGTGTCTTTCAGATGCCTACCAAGGTAGTGTAAAAACTACCAGGAGAACTCGTTTCTGGCACCTTCCCCGGTGGAGGTGTGCATGGGGTGTGTTTGGAACATTTTGTCACCGGCCGAGTCCAAAATTCAGCGTTTCCCCATCTCAGCCCAGAAAGCAGGTAGAACAACTTTTGTGGTACCTTTCAGATGCCTACCAAGGTAGTGTAAAAACTATCAAGAGAACTCCTGTCTGGCACCTTCCCCGGTGGAGTTGTGCATGGGGTGTGTTTGGAACATTTTGTCACCAGCCGAGTCCAAAATTCAGCGGTTCCCCATCTCAGCCCAGAAAGCAGGTAGAACAACTTTTGTGGTGCCTTTCAGCTGCCTACCAAGGTAGTGTAAAAACTACCAACAGAATTCGTTCCTGGCACCTTCCCCGGTGGAGTTGTGCATGGGGTGTGTTTGGAACATTTTGTCACCGGCCGAGTCCAAAATTCAGCGGTTCCCCATCTCAGCCCACAAAGCAGGTAGAACAACTTTTCTTGTGCCTTTCAGCTGCCTACCAAGGTAGTGTAAAAACTACCAAGAGAATTCGTTCCTGGCACCTTCCCCGGTGGAGTTGTGCATGGGGTGTCTGTGGAACATTTTGTCACCGGCCGAGTCCAAAATTCAGCGGTTCCCCATCTCAGCCCAGAAAGCAGGTAGAACAACTTTTGTGGTGCCTTTCAGCTGCCTACCAAGGTAGTGTAAAAACTACCAACAGAATTCGTTCCTGGCACCTTCCCCGGTGGAGTTGTGCATGGGGTGTGTTTGGAACATTTTGTCACCGGCCGAGTCCAAAATTCAGCGGTTCCCCATCTCAGCCCAGAAAGCAGGTAGAACAACTTTTGTGGTGCCTTTCAGCTGCCTACCAAGGTAGTGTAAAAACTACCAGGAGAACTCCTGTCTGGCACCTTCCCCGGTGGAGTTGTGCAGGGGGTGTGTTTGGAACATTTTGTCACCAGCCGAGTCCAAAATTCAGCGATTCCCCATCTCAGCCCAGAAAGCAGGTAGAACAACTTTTGTGGTGTCTTTCAGATGCCTACCGGAGCAATGTAAAAACTACCAGGAGAACTCCTGTCTGGCACCTTCCCCGGTGGAGTTGTGCATGGGGTGTGTTTGGAACATTTTGTCACCAGCCGAGTCCAAAATTCAGCGTTTCCCCATCTCAGCCCAGAAAGCAGGTAGAACAACTTTTGTGGTGTCTTTCAGATGCCTACCAAGGTAGTGTAAAAACTACCAGGAGAACTCCTGTCTGGCACCTTCCCCGGTGGAGTTGTGCATGGGGTGTGTTTGGAACATTTTGTCACCAGCCGACTCCAAAATTCAGCGTTTCCCCATCTCAGCCCAGAAAGCAGGTAGAACAACTTTTGTGGTGTCTTTCAGATGCCTACCAAGGTAGTGTAAAAACTACTAAGAGAACTCCTGTCTGGCACCTTCCCCGGTGGAGTTGTGCATGGGGTGTGTTTGGAACATTTTGTCACCAGCCGAGTCCAAAATTCAGCGTTTCCCTATCTCAGCCCAGAAAGCAGGTAGAACAACTTTTGTGGTGCCTTTCAGCTGCCTACCAAGGTAGTGTAAAAACTACCAGGAGAACTCCTGTCTGGCACCTTCCCCGGTGGAGTTGTGCAGGGGGTGTGTTTGGAACATTTTGTCACCAGCCGAGTCCAAAATTCAGCGATTCCCCATCTCAGCCCAGAAAGCAGGTAGAACAACTTTTGTGGTGTCTTTCAGATGCCTACCGGAGCAATGTAAAAACTACCAGGAGAACTCCTGTCTGGCACCTTCCGTGGTGGAGTTGTGCATGGGGTGTGTTTGGAACATTTTGTCACCGGCCGAGTCCAAAATTCAGCGGTTCCCCATCTCAGCCCAGAAAGCAGGTAGAACAACTTTTGTGGTGTCTTTCAGATGCCTACCAAGGTAGTGTAAAAACTACCAGGAGAACTCCTGTCTGGCACCTTCCCCGGTGGAGTTGTGCATGGGGTGTGTTTGGAACATTTTGTCGCCGGCCGACTCCAAAATTCAGCGATTCCCCATCTCAGCCCAGAAAGCAGGTAGAACAACTTTTGTGGTGTCTTTCAGATGCCTACCAAGGTAGTGTAAAAACTACCAGGAGAACTCCTGTCTGGCACCTTCCCCGGTGGAGTTGTGCATGGGGTGTGTTTGGAACATTTTGTCACCAGCCGACTCCAAAATTCAGCGTTTCCCCATCTCAGCCCAGAAAGCAGGTAGAACAACTTTTGTGGTGCCTTTCAGATGCCTACCAAGGTAGTGTAAAAACTACCAAGAGAACTCCTGTCTGGCACCTTCCCCGGTGGAGTTGTGCATGGGGTGTGTTTGGAACATTTTGTCAACGGCCGACTCCAAAATTCAGCGGTTCCCCATCTCAGCCCACAAAGCAGGTACAACAACTTTTCTTGTGCCTTTCAGCTGCCTACCAAGGTAGTGTAAAAACTACCAACAGAATTCGTTCCTGGCACCTTCCGTGGTGGAGTTGTGCATGGGGTGTGTTTGGAACATTTTGTCACCGGCCGACTCCAAAATTCAGCGATTCCCCATCTCAGCCCAGAAAGCAGGTAGAACAACTTTTGTGGTGTCTTTCAGATGCCTACCAAGGTAGTGTAAAAACTACCAGGAGAACTCCTGTCTGGCACCTTCCCCGGTGGAGTTGTGCATGGGGTGTGTTTGGAACATTTTGTCACCGGCCGACTCCAAAATTCAGCGTTTCCCCATCTCAGCCCAGAAAGCAGGTAGAACAACTTTTGTGGTGTCTTTCAGATGCCTACCAAGGTAGTGTAAAAACTACCAAGAGAACTCCTGTCTGGCACCTTCCCCGGTGGAGTTGTGCATGGGGTGTGTTTGGAACATTTTGTCACCGGCCGACTCCAAAATTCAGCGGTTCCCCATCTCAGCCCACAAAGCAGGTAGAACAACTTTTCTTGTGCCTTTCAGCTGCCTACCAAGGTAGTGTAAAAACTACCAACAGAATTCGTTCCTGGCACCTTCCCCGGTGGAGTTGTGCAGGGGGTGTGTTTGGAACATTTTGTCACTGGCCGAGTCCAAAATTCAGCGTTTCCCCATCTCAGCCCAGAAAGCAGGTAGAACAACTTTTGTGGTGTCTTTCAGATGCCTACCAAGGTAGTGTAAAAACTACCAGGAGAACTCCTGTCTGGCACCTTCCCCGGTGGAGTTGTGCAGGCGGTGTGTTTGGAACATTTTGTCACCAGCCGAGTCCAAAATTCAGCGGTTCCCCATCTCAGCCCAGAAAGCAGGTAGAACAACTTTTGTGGTGTCTTTCAGATGCCTACCAAGGTAGTGTAAAAACTACCAGGAGAACTCCTGTCTGGCACCTTCCCCGGTGGAGTTGTGCATGGGGTGTGTTTGGAACATTTTGCCACCAGCCGACTCCAAAATTCAGCGGTTCCCCATCTCAGCCCAGAAAGCAGGAAGAACAACTTTTGTGGTGCCTTTCAAATGCCTACCAAGGTAGTGTAAAAACCACCAGGAGAACTCCTGTCTGGCACCTTCCCCGGTGGAGTTGTGCATGGGGTGTCTGTGAAACATTTTGTCACCGGCCGACTCCAAAATTCAGCGGTTCCCCATCTCAGCCCAGAAAGCTGGTAGAACAACTTTTGTGGTGTCTTTCAGATGCCTACCGGAGCAATGTAAAAACTACCAGGAGAACTCCTGTCTGGCACCTTCCCCGGTGGAGTTGTGCAGGGGGTGTGTTTGGAACATTTTATCACCAGCCGAGTCCAAAATTCAGCTGTTCCCCATCTCAGCCCAGAAAGCAGGTAGAACAACTTTTGTGGTGTCTTTCAGATGCCTACCAAGGTAGTGTGAAAACCACCAGGAGAACTCCTGTCTGGCACCTTCCCCGGTGGAGTTGTGCATGGGGTGTCTGTGAAACATTTTGTCACCGGCCGACTCCAAAAATCAGCGGTTCCCCATCTCAGCCCAGAAAGCAGGTAGAACAACTTTTGTGGTGTCTTTCAGATGCCTACCAAGGTAGTGTAAAAACTACCAGGAGAACTCCTGTCTGGCACCTTCCCCGGTGGAGTTGTGCAGGGGGTGTGTTTGGAACATTTTGTCACCAGCCGAGTCCAAAATTCAGCGATTCCCCATCTCAGCCCAGAAAGCAGGTAGAACAACTTTTGTGGTGTCTTTCAGATGCCTACCAAGGTAGTGTAAAAACTACCAGGAGAACTCCTGTCTGGCACCTTCCCCGGTGGAGTTGTGCAGGGGGTGTGTTTGGAACACTTTGTAACCGGCCGAGTCCAAAATTTAGCGATTCCCCATCTAAGCCCAGAAAGCAGGTAGAACAACTTTTGTGGTGTCTTTCAGATGCCTACCAAGGTAGTGTAAAAACTACCAGGAGAACTCCTGTCTGGCACCTTCCCCGGTGGAGTTGTGCATGGGGTGTGTTTGGAACATTTTGTCACCAGCCGAGTCCAAAATTCAGCTGTTCCCCATCTCAGCCCAGAAAGCAGGTAGAACAACTTTTGTGGTGTCTTTCAGATGCCTACCGGAGCAATGTAAAAACTACCAGGAGAACTCCTGTCTGGCACCTTCCCCGGTGGAGTTGTGCAGGGGGTGTGTTTGGAACATTTTGTCACCAGCCGAGTCCAAAATTCAGCGGTTCCCCATCTCAGCCCAGAAAGCAGGTAGAACAACTTTTGTGGTGTCTTTCAGATGCCTACCAAGGTAGTGTAAAAACTACCAGGAGAACTCCTGTCTGGCACCTTCCCCGGTGGAGTTGTGCAGGGGGTGTGTTTGGAACATTTTGTCACCAGCCGACTCCAAAATTCAGCGGTTCCCTATCTCAGCCCAGAAAGCAGGTAGAACAACTTTTGTGGTGTCTTTCAGATGCCTACCGGAGCAATGTAAAAACTACCAGGAGAAGTCCTGTCTGGCTCCTTCCGTGGTGGAGTTGTGCATGGGGTGTGTTTGGAACATTTTGTCACCAGCCGAGTCCAAAATTCAGCGGTTCCCCATCTCAGCCCAGAAAGCAGGTAGAACAACTTTTGTGGTGTCTTTCAGATGCCTACCAAGGTAGTGTAAAAACTACCAGGAGAACTCCTGTCTGGCACCTTCCCCGGTGGAGTTGTGCAGGGGGTGTGTTTGGAACACTTTGTCACCGGCCGAGTCCAAAATTTAGCGATTCCCCATCTCAGCCCAGAAAGCAGGTAGAACAACTTTTGTGGTGTCTTTCAGATGCCTACCAAGGTAGTGTAAAAACTACCAGGAGAACTCCTGTCTGGCACCTTCCCCGGTGGAGTTGTGCAGGGGGTGTGTTTGGAACATTTTGTCACCAGCCGAGTCCAAAATTCAGCTGTTCCCCATCTCAGCCCAGAAAGCAGGTAGAACAACTTTTGTGGTGTCTTTCAGATGCCTACCGGAGCAATGTAAAAACTACCAGGAGAACTCCTGTCTGGCACCTTCCCCGGTGGAGTTGTGCAGGGGGTGTGTTTGGAACATTTTGTCACCAGCCGAGTCCAAAATTCAGCGGTTCCCCATCTCAGCCCAGAAAGCAGGTAGAACAACTTTTGTGGTGTCTTTCAGATGCCTACCGGAGCAATGTAAAAACTACCAGGAGAACTCCTGTCTGGCACCTTCCCCGGTGGAGTTGTGCATGGGGTGTGTTTGGAACATTTTGTCACCGGCCGAGTCCAAAATTCAGCGGTTCCCCATCTCAGCCCAGAAAGCAGGTAGAACATCTTTTGTGGTGTCTTTCAGATGCCTACCGGAGCAATGTAAAAACTACCAGGAGAACTCCTGTCTGGCACCTTCCCCGGTGGAGTTGTGCAGGGGGTGTGTTTGGAACATTTTGTCACCAGCCGAGTCCAAAATTCAGCGGTTCCCCATCTCAGCCCAGAAAGCAGGTAGAACAACTTTTGTGGTGTCTTTTAGATGCCTACCAAGGTAGTGTAAAAACTACCAGGAGAACTCCTGTCTGGCACCTTCCCCGGTGGAGTTGTGCATGGGGTGTGTTTGGAACATTTTGTCACCGGCCGAGTCCAAAATTCAGCGTTTCCCCATCTCAGCCCAGAAAGCAGGTAGAACAACTTTTGTGGTGTCTTTCAGATGCCTACCAAGGTAGTGTAAAAACTACCAGGAGAACTCCTGTCTGGCACCTTCCCCGGTGGAGTTGTGCAGGCGGTGTGTTTGGAACATTTTGTCACCAGCCGAGTCCAAAATTCAGCGGTTCCCCATCTCAGCCCAGAAAGCAGGTAGAACAACTTTTGTGGTGTCTTTCAGATGCCTACCAAGGTAGTGTAAAAACTACCAGGAGAACTCCTGTCTGGCACCTTCCCCGGTGGAGTTGTGCATGGGGTGTGTTTGGAACATTTTGCCACCAGCCGACTCCAAAATTCAGCGGTTCCCCATCTCAGCCCAGAAAGCAGGAAGAACAACTTTTGTGGTGCCTTTCAAATGCCTACCAAGGTAGTGTAAAAACCACCAGGAGAACTCCTGTCTGGCACCTTCCCCGGTGGAGTTGTGCATGGGGTGTCTGTGAAACATTTTGTCACCGGCCGACTCCAAAATTCAGCGGTTCCCCATCTCAGCCCAGAAAGCTGGTAGAACAACTTTTGTGGTGTCTTTCAGATGCCTACCGGAGCAATGTAAAAACTACCAGGAGAACTCCTGTCTGGCACCTTCCCCGGTGGAGTTGTGCAGGGGGTGTGTTTGGAACATTTTATCACCAGCCGAGTCCAAAATTCAGCTGTTCCCCATCTCAGCCCAGAAAGCAGGTAGAACAACTTTTGTGGTGTCTTTCAGATGCCTACCAAGGTAGTGTGAAAACCACCAGGAGAACTCCTGTCTGGCACCTTCCCCGGTGGAGTTGTGCATGGGGTGTCTGTGAAACATTTTGTCACCGGCCGACTCCAAAAATCAGCGGTTCCCCATCTCAGCCCAGAAAGCAGGTAGAACAACTTTTGTGGTGTCTTTCAGATGCCTACCAAGGTAGTGTAAAAACTACCAGGAGAACTCCTGTCTGGCACCTTCCCCGGTGGAGTTGTGCAGGGGGTGTGTTTGGAACATTTTGTCACCAGCCGAGTCCAAAATTCAGCGATTCCCCATCTCAGCCCAG
Source organism: Falco cherrug (assembly GCF_023634085.1). Lineage (NCBI taxonomy): Eukaryota > Metazoa > Chordata > Aves > Falconiformes > Falconidae > Falco > Falco cherrug. The sequence goes on along the minus strand of NW_026599479.1, from coordinate 156,910 downwards.
AAAGCAGGTAGAACAACTTTTGTGGTGTCTTTCAGATGCCTACCAAGGTAGTGTAAAAACTACCAGGAGAACTCCTGTCTGGCACCTTCCCCGGTGGAGTTGTGCAGGGGGTGTGTTTGGAACACTTTGTAACCGGCCGAGTCCAAAATTTAGCGATTCCCCATCTAAGCCCAGAAAGCAGGTAGAACAACTTTTGTGGTGTCTTTCAGATGCCTACCAAGGTAGTGTAAAAACTACCAGGAGAACTCCTGTCTGGCACCTTCCCCGGTGGAGTTGTGCATGGGGTGTGTTTGGAACATTTTGTCACCAGCCGAGTCCAAAATTCAGCTGTTCCCCATCTCAGCCCAGAAAGCAGGTAGAACAACTTTTGTGGTGTCTTTCAGATGCCTACCGGAGCAATGTAAAAACTACCAGGAGAACTCCTGTCTGGCACCTTCCCCGGTGGAGTTGTGCAGGGGGTGTGTTTGGAACATTTTGTCACCAGCCGAGTCCAAAATTCAGCGGTTCCCCATCTCAGCCCAGAAAGCAGGTAGAACAACTTTTGTGGTGTCTTTCAGATGCCTACCAAGGTAGTGTAAAAACTACCAGGAGAACTCCTGTCTGGCACCTTCCCCGGTGGAGTTGTGCAGGGGGTGTGTTTGGAACATTTTGTCACCAGCCGACTCCAAAATTCAGCGGTTCCCTATCTCAGCCCAGAAAGCAGGTAGAACAACTTTTGTGGTGTCTTTCAGATGCCTACCAAGGTAGTGTAAAAACTACCAGGAGAACTCCTGTCTGGCACCTTCCCCGGTGGAGTTGTGCAGGGGGTGTGTTTGGAACACTTTGTAACCGGCCGAGTCCAAAATTTAGCGATTCCCCATCTAAGAACAGAAAGCAGGTAGAACAACTTTTGTGGTGTCTTTCAGATGCCTACCAAGGTAGTGTAAAAACTACCAGGAGAACTCCTGTCTGGCACCTTCCCCGGTGGAGTTGTGCATGGGGTGTGTTTGGAACATTTTGTCACCAGCCGAGTCCAAAATTCAGCTGTTCCCCATCTCAGCCCAGAAAGCAGGTAGAACAACTTTTGTGGTGTCTTTCAGATGCCTACCAAGGTAGTGTAAAAACTACCAGGAGAACTCCTGTCTGGCACCTTCCCCGGTGGAGTTGTGCAGGGGGTGTGTTTGGAACATTTTGTCACCAGCCGAGTCCAAAATTCAGCGATTCCCCATCTCAGCCCAGAAAGCAGGTAGAACAACTTTTGTGGTGTCTTTCAGATGCCTACCGGAGCAATGTAAAAACTACCAGGAGAACTCCTGTCTGGCACCTTCCCCGGTGGAGTTGTGCAGGGGGTGTGTTTGGAACATTTTGTCACCAGCCGAGTCCAAAATTCAGCGGTTCCCCATCTCAGCCCAGAAAGCAGGTAGAACAACTTTTGTGGTGTCTTTCAGATGCCTACCGGAGCAATGTAAAAACTACCAGGAGAACTCCTGTCTGGCACCTTCCCCGGTGGAGTTGTGCATGGGGTGTGTTTGGAACATTTTGTCACCGGCCGAGTCCAAAATTCAGCGGTTCCCCATCTCAGCCCAGAAAGCAGGTAGAACATCTTTTGTGGTGTCTTTCAGATGCCTACCGGAGCAATGTAAAAACTACCAGGAGAACTCCTGTCTGGCACCTTCCCCGGTGGAGTTGTGCAGGGGGTGTGTTTGGAACATTTTGTCACCAGCCGAGTCCAAAATTCAGCGGTTCCCCATCTCAGCCCAGAAAGCAGGTAGAACAACTTTTGTGGTGTCTTTTAGATGCCTACCAAGGTAGTGTAAAAACTACCAGGAGAACTCCTGTCTGGCACCTTCCCCGGTGGAGTTGTGCATGGGGTGTGTTTGGAACATTTTGTCACCGGCCGACTCCAAAATTCAGCGGTTCCCCATCTCAGCCCAGAAAGCAGGTAGAACAACTTTTGTGGTGTCTTTCAGATGCCTACCGGAGCAATGTAAAAACTACCAGGAGAACTCCTGTCTGGCACCTTCCCCGGTGGAGTTGTGCAGGGGGTGTGTTTGGAACATTTTGTCACCAGCCGAGTCCAAAATTCAGCGGTTCCCCATCTCAGCCCAGAAAGCAGGTAGAACAACTTTTGTGGTGTCTTTTAGATGCCTACCAAGGTAGTGTAAAAACTACCAAGAGAACTCCTGTCTGGCACCTTCCCCGGTGGAGTTGTGCATGGGGTGTGTTTGGAACATTTTGTCACCGGCCGACTCCAAAATTCAGCGGTTCCCCATCTCAGCCCAGAAAGCAGGTAGAACAACTTTTGTGGTGTCTTTCAGATGCCTACCGGAGCAATGTAAAAACTACCAGGAGAACTCCTGTCTGGCACCTTCCCCGGTGGAGTTGTGCAGGGGGTGTGTTTGGAACATTTTGTCACCGGCCGACTCCAAAATTTAGCGTTTCCCCATCTCAGCCCAGAAAGCAGGTAGAACAACTTTTGTGGTGTCTTTCAGATGCCTACCAAGGTAGTGTAAAAACTACCAGGAGAACTCCTGTCTGGCACCTTCCCCGGTGGAGTTGTGCATGGGGTGTGTTTGGAACATTTTGTCACCGGCCGAGTCCAAAATTCAGCGATTCCCCATCTCAGCCCAGAAAGCAGGTAGAACAACTTTTGTGGTGTCTTTCAGATGCCTACCAAGGTAGTGTAAAAACTACCAAGAGAACTCCTGTCTGGCACCTTCCCCGGTGGAGTTGTGCATGGGGTGTGTTTGGAACATTTTGTCACCAGCCGACTCCAAAATTCAGCGGTTCCCCATCTCAGCCCAGAAAGCAGGTAGAACAACTTTTGTGGTGTCTTTCAGATGCCTACCAAGGTAGTGTAAAAACTCCTAAGAGAACTCCTGTCTGGCACCTTCCCCGGTGGAGTTGTGCATGGGGTGTGTTTGGAACATTTTGTCACCGGCCGAGTCCAAAATTCAGCGGTTCCCCATCTCAGCCCACAAAGCAGGTAGAACAACTTTTGTGGTGTCTTTCAGATGCCTACCGGAGCAATGTAAAAACTACCAGGAGAACTCCTGTCTGGCACCTTCCCCGGTGGAGTTGTGCATGGGGTGTGTTTGGAACATTTTGTCACCAGCCGAGTCCAAAATTCAGCGGTTCCCCATCTCAGCCCAGAAAGCAGGTAGAACATCTTTTGTGGTATCTTTCAGATGCCTACTGGATCAATGTAAAAACTACCAGGAGAACTCCTGTCTGGCACCTTCCCCGGTGGAGTTGTGCAGGGGGTGTGTTTGGAACATTTTGCCACCAGCCGACTCCAAAATTCAGCGGTTCCCCATCTCAGCCCAGAAAGCAGGAAGAACAACTTTTGTGGTGCCTTTCAAATGCCTACCAAGGTAGTGTAAAAACTACCAGGAGAACTCCTGTCTGGCACCTTCCCCGGTGGAGTTGTGCATGGGGTGTCTGTGAAACATTTTGTCACCGGCCGAGTCCAAAATTCAGCGGTTCCCCATCTCAGCCCAGAAAGCAGGTAGAACAACTTTTGTGGTGTCTTTCAGATGCCTACCGGAGCAATGTAAAAACTACCAGGAGAACTCCTGTCTGGCACCTTCCCCGGTGGAGTTGTGCAGGGGGTGTGTTTGGAACATTTTATCACCGGCCGAGTCCAAAATTCAGCGGTTCCCCATCTCAGCCCAGAAAGCAGGTAGAACAACTTTTGTGGTGTCTTTCAGCTGCCTACCAAGGTAGTGTAAAAACTACCAAGAGAACTCCTGTCTGGCACCTTCCCCGGTGGAGTTGTGCAGGGGGTGTGTTTGGAACATTTTGTCACCGGCCGACTCCAAAATTCAGCGATTCCCCATCTCAGCCCAGAAAGCAGGTAGAACAACTTTTGTGGTGTCTTTTAGATGCCTACCAAGGTAGTGTAAAAACTACCAAGAGAACTCCTGTCTGGCACCTTCCCCGGTGGAGTTGTGCATGGGGTGTGTTTGGAACATTTTGTCACCGGCCGACTCCAAAATTCAGCGGTTCCCCATCTCAGCCCACAAAGCAGGTAGAACAACTTTTCTTGTGCCTTTCAGCTGCCTACCAAGGTAGTGTAAAAACTACCAACAGAATTCGTTCCTGGCACCTTCCCCGGTGGAGTTGTGCAGGGGGTGTGTTTGGAACATTTTGTCACCGGCCGACTCCAAAATTCAGCGGTTCCCCATCTCAGCCCAGAAAGCAGGTAGAACAACTTTTTTGGTGTCTTTCAGATGCCTACCGGAGCAATGTAAAAACTACCAGGAGAACTCCTGTCTGGCACCTTCCCCGGTGGAGTTGTGCAGGGGGTGTGTTTGGAACATTTTGTCACCGGCCGAGTCCAAAATTCAGCGATTCCCCATCTCAGCCCAGAAAGCAGGTAGAACAACTTTTGTGGTGTCTTTCAGATGCCTACCAAGGTAGTGTAAAAACTACCAGGAGAACTCTTTTCTGGCACCTTCCCCGGTGGAGTTGTGCATGGGGTGTGTTTGGAACATTTTGTCACCAGCCGACTCCAAAATTCAGCGGTTCCCCATCTCAGCCCAGAAAGCAGGTAGAACAACTTTTGTGGTGTCTTTCAGCTGCCTACCAAGGTAGTGTAAAAACTACCAAGAGAACTCCTGTCTGGCACCTTCCCCGGTGGAGTTGTGCATGGGGTGTGTTTGGAACATTTTGTCACCAGCCGACTCCAAAATTCAGCGTTTCCCCATCTCAGCCCAGAAAGCAGGTAGAACAACTTTTGTGGTGTCTTTCAGATGCCTACCAAGGTAGTGTAAAAACTACTAAGAGAACTCCTGTCTGGCACCTTCCCCGGTGGAGTTGTGCATGGGGTGTGTTTGGAACATTTTGTCACCGGCCGACTCCAAAATTCAGCGGTTCCCCATCTCAGCCCAGAAAGCAGGTAGAACAACTTTTGTGGTGTCTTTCAGATGCCTACCGGAGCAATGTAAAAACTACCAGGAGAACTCCTGTCTGGCACCTTCCCCGGTGGAGTTGTGCATGGGGTGTGTTTGGAACATTTTGTCACCAGCCGAGTCCAAAATTCAGCGGTTCCCCATCTCAGCCCAGAAAGCAGGTAGAACATCTTTTGTGGTATCTTTCAGATGCCTACTGGATCAATGTAAAAACTACCAGGAGAACTCCTGTCTGGCACCTTCCCCGGTGGAGTTGTGCAGGGGGTGTGTTTGGAACATTTTGCCACCAGCCGACTCCAAAATTCAGCGGTTCCCCATCTCAGCCCAGAAAGCAGGAAGAACAACTTTTGTGGTGCCTTTCAAATGCCTACCAAGGTAGTGTAAAAACTACCAGGAGAACTCCTGTCTGGCACCTTCCCCGGTGGAGTTGTGCATGGGGTGTCTGTGAAACATTTTGTCACCGGCCGAGTCCAAAATTCAGCGGTTCCCCATCTCAGCCCAGAAAGCAGGTAGAACAACTTTTGTGGTGTCTTTCAGATGCCTACCGGAGCAATGTAAAAACTACCAGGAGAACTCCTGTCTGGCACCTTCCCCGGTGGAGTTGTGCAGGGGGTGTGTTTGGAACATTTTATCACCAGCCGAGTCCAAAATTCAGCGGTTCCCCATCTCAGCCCAGAAAGCAGGTAGAACAACTTTTGTGGTGTCTTTCAGCTGCCTACCAAGGTAGTGTAAAAACTACCAAGAGAACTCCTGTCTGGCACCTTCCCCGGTGGAGTTGTGCATGGGGTGTGTTTGGAACATTTTGTCACCGGCCGACTCCAAAATTCAGCGGTTCCCCATCTCAGCCCACAAAGCAGGTAGAACAACTTTTGTGGTGTCTTTCAGCTGCCTACCAAGGTAGTGTAAAAACTACCAACAGAATTCGTTCCTGGCACCTTCCCCGGTGGAGTTGTGCAGGGGGTGTGTTTGGAACATTTTGTCACCGGCCGACTCCAAAATTCAGCGGTTCCCCATCTCAGCCCAGAAAGCAGGTAGAACAACTTTTTTGGTGTCTTTCAGATGCCTACCGGAGCAATGTAAAAACTACCAGGAGAACTCCTGTCTGGCACCTTCCCCGGTGGAGTTGTGCATGGGGTGTGTTTGGAACATTTTGTCACCGGCCGAGTCCAAAATTCAGCGTTTCCCCATCTCAGCCCAGAAAGCAGGTAGAACAACTTTTGTGGTGTCTTTCAGATGCCTACCAAGGTAGTGTAAAAACTACCAGGAGAACTCCTGTCTGGCACCTTCCCCGGTGGAGTTGTGCATGGGGTGTGTTTGGAACATTTTGTCACCGGCCGAGTCCAAAATTCAGCGATTCCCCATCTCAGCCCAGAAAGCAGGTAGAACAACTTTTGTGGTGTCTTTCAGCTGCCTACCAAGGTAGTGTAAAAACTACCAGGAGAACTCCTGTCTGGCACCTTCCCCGGTGGAGTTGTGCAGGGGGTGTGTTTGGAACATTTTGTCACCAGCCGAGTCCAAAATTCAGCGGTTCCCCATCTCAGCCCAGAAAGCAGGTAGAACATCTTTTGTGGTATCTTTCAGATGCCTACCGGATCAATGTAAAAACTACCAGGAGAACTCCTGTCTGGCACCTTCCCCGGTGGAGTTGTGCAGGGGGTGTGTTTGGAACATTTTGTCACCGGCCGAGTCCAAAATTCAGCGGTTCCCCATCTCAGCCCAGAAAGCAGGTAGAACAACTTTTGTGGTGTCTTTCAGATGCCTACCGGAGCAATGTAAAAACTACCAGGAGAACTCCTGTCTGGCACCTTCCCCGGTGGAGTTGTGCAGGGGGTGTGTTTGGAACATTTTGTCACCGGCCGAGTCCAAAATTCAGCGTTTCCCCATCTCAGCCCAGAAAGCAGGTAGAACAACTTTTGTGGTGTCTTTCAGCTGCCTACCAAGGTAGTGTAAAAACTACCAAGAGAACTCCTGTCTGGCACCTTCCCCGGTGGAGTTGTGCATGGGGTGTGTTTGGAACATTTTGTCACCGGCCGAGTCCAAAATTCAGCGATTCCCCATCTCAGCCCAGAAAGCAGGTAGAACAACTTTTGTGGTGTCTTTCAGATGCCTACCAAGGTAGTGTAAAAACTACCAGGAGAACTCCTGTCTGGCACCTTCCCCGGTGGAGTTGTGCATGGGGTGTGTTGGAACATTTTGTCACCAGCCGACTCCAAAATTCAGCGTTTCCCCATCTCAGCCCAGAAAGCAGGTAGAACAACTTTTGTGGTGTCTTTCAGCTGCCTACCAAGGTAGTGTAAAAAACTACCAAGAGAACTCCTGTCTGGCACCTTCCCCGGTGGAGTTGTGCATGGGGTGTGTTTGGAACATTTTGTCAACGGCCGACTCCAAAATTCAGCGGTTCCCCATCTCAGCCCACAAAGCAGGTAGAACAACTTTTCTTGTGCCTTTCAGCTGCCTACCAAGGTAGTGTAAAAACTACCAACAGAATTCGTTCCTGGCACCTTCCCCGGTGGAGTTGTGCAGGGGGTGTGTTTGGAACATTTTGTCACCGGCCGACTCCAAAATTCAGCGGTTCCCCATCTCAGCCCAGAAAGCAGGTAGAACAACTTTTTTGGTGTCTTTCAGATGCCTACCGGACCAATGTAAAAACTACCAGGAGAACTCCTGTCTGGCACCTTCCCGGTGGAGTTGTGCATGGGGTGTGTTTGGAACATTTTGTCACCAGCCGACTCCAAAATTCAGCGGTTCCCCATCTCAGCCCAGAAAGCAGGTAGAACAACTTTTGTGGTGTCTTTCAGATGCCTACCAAGGTAGTGTAAAAACTACCAAGAGAACTCCTGTCTGGCACCTTCCCCGGTGGAGTTGTGCAGGGGGTGTGTTTGGAACATTTTGCCACCAGCCGACTCCAAAATTCAGCGGTTCCCCATCTCAGCCCAGAAAGCAGGTAGAACAACTTTTGTGGTGCCTTTCAGATGCCTACCAAGGTAGTGTAAAAACTACTAAGAGAACTCCTGTCTGGCACCTTCCCCGGTGGAGTTGTGCATGGGGTGTGTTTGGAACATTTTGTCACCAGCCGAGTCCAAAATTCAGCGGTTCCCCATCTCAGCCCAGAAAGCAGGTAGAACATCTTTTGTGGTGCCTTTCAGCTGCCTACCGGATCAATGTAAAAACTACCAGGAGAACTCCTGTCTGGCACCTTCCCCGGTGGAGTTGTGCAGGGGGTGTGTTTGGAACATTTTGTCACCGGCCGAGTCCAAAATTCAGCGGTTCCCCATCTCAGCCCAGAAAGCAGGTAGAACAACTTTTGTGGTGTCTTTCAGATGCCTACCAAGGTAGTGTAAAAACTACCAGGAGAACTCCTGTCTGGCACCTTCCGTGGTGGAGTTGTGCATGGGGTGTGTTTGGAACATTTTGTCACCGGCCGACTCCAAAATTCAGCGTTTCCCCATCTCAGCCCAGAAAGCAGGTAGAACAACTTTTGTGGTGCCTTTCAGATGCCTACCAAGGTAGTGTAAAAACTACCAAGAGAACTCCTGTCTGGCACCTTCCCCGGTGGAGTTGTGCATGGGGTGTGTTTGGAACATTTTGTCAACGGCCGACTCCAAAATTCAGCGTTTCCGCATCTCAGCCCACAAAGCAGGTACAACAACTTTTCTTGTGCCTTTCAGCTGCCTACCAAGGTAGTGTAAAAACTACCAGGAGAACTCCTGTCTGGCACCTTCCCCGGTGGAGTTGTGCATGGGGTGTCTGTGGAACATTTTGTCACCGGCCGACTCCAAAATTCAGCGGTTCCCCATCTCAGCCCAGAAAGCAGGAAGAACAACTTTTGTGGTGCCTTTCAAATGCCTACCAAGGTAGTGTAAAAACCACCAGGAGAACTCCTGTCTGGCACCTTCCCCGGTGGAGATGTGCATGGGGTGTCTGTGAAACATTTTGTCACCGGCCGACTCCAAAATTCAGCGGTTCCCCATCTCAGCCCAGAAAGCAGGTAGAACAACTTTTGTGGTGTCTTTCAGATGCCTACCAAGGTAGTGTAAAAACTACCAGGAGAACTCCTGTCTGGCACCTTCCCCGGTGGAGTTGTGCATGGGGTGTGTTTGGAACATTTTGTCACCGGCCGACTCCAAAATTCAGCGATTCCCCATCTCAGCCCAGAAAGCAGGTAGAACAACTTTTGTGGTGTCTTTCAGATGCCTACCAAGGTAGTGTAAAAACTACCAGGAGAACTCCTGTCTGGCACCTTCCCCGGTGGAGTTGTGCATGGGGTGTGTTTGGAACATTTTGTCACCGGCCGACTCCAAAATTCAGCGGTTCCCCATCTCAGCCCAGAAAGCAGGTAGAACAACTTTTTTGGTGCCTTTCAGATGCCTACCAAGGTAGTGTAAAAACTACCAGGAGAACTCCTGTCTGGCACCTTCCCCGGTGGAGTTGTGCATGGGGTGTGTTTGGAACATTTTGTCAACGGCCGACTCCAAAATTCAGCGGTTCCCCATCTCAGCCCACAAAGCAGGTACAACAACTTTTCTTGTGCCTTTCAGCTGCCTACCAAGGTAGTGTAAAAACTACCAACAGAATTCGTTCCTGGCACCTTCCCCGGTGGAGTTGTGCATGGGGTGTCTGTGGAACATTTTGTCACCGGCCGAGTCCAAAATTCTTCAGCGGTTCCCCATCTCAGCCCAGAAAGCAGGAAGAACAACTTTTGTGGTGCCTTTCAAATGCCTACCAAGGTAGTGTAAAAACCACCAGGAGAACTCCTGTCTGGCACCTTCCCCGGTGGAGTTGTGCAGGGGGTGTCTGTGAAACATTTTGTCACCGGCCGACTCCAAAATTCAGCGGTTCCCCATCTCAGCCCAGAAAGCAGGTAGAACAACTTTTGTGGTGTCTTTCAGATGCCTACAAAGGCAGTGTAAAAACTACCAGGAGAACTCCTGTCTGGCACCTTCCCCGGTGGAGTTGTGCATGGGGTGTGTTTGGAACATTTTGTCACCGGCCGTGTCCAAAATTCAGCGGTTCCCCATCTCAGCCCAGAAAGCAGGTAGAACAACTTTTGTGGTGCCTTTCAGCTGCCTACCAAGGTAGTGTAAAAACTACCAAGAGAACTCCTGTCTGGCACCTTCCCCGGTGGAGTTGTGCATGGGGTGTGTTTGGAACATTTTGTCACCGGCCGAGTCCAAAATTCAGCGGTTCCCCATCTCAGCCCAGAAAGCAGGAAGAACAACATTTGCGGTGCCTTTCAAATGCCTACCAAGGTAGTGTAAAAACTACCAGGAGAACTCCTGTCTGGCACCTTCCCCGGTGGAGTTGTGCAGGGGGTGTGTTTGGAACATTTTGTCACCAGCCGACTCCAAAATTCAGCGTTTCCCCATCTCAGCCCAGAAAGCAGGTAGAACAACTTTTGTGGTGTCTTTCAGATGCCTACCAAGGTAGTGTAAAAACTACCAGGAGAACTCCTGTCTGGCACCTTCCCCGGTGGAGTGGTGCAGGGGGTGTGTTTGGAACATTTTGTCACCAGCCGAGTCCAAAATTCAGCGTTTCCCTATCTCAGCCCAGAAAGCAGGTAGAACAACTTTTGTGGTGCCTTTCAGCTGCCTACCAAGGTAGTGTAAAAACTACCAGGAGAACTCCTGTCTGGCACCTTCCCCGGTGGAGTTGTGCAGGGGGTGTGTTTGGAACATTTTGTCACCAGCCGAGTCCAAAATTCAGCGATTCCCCATCTCAGCCCAGAAAGCAGGTAGAACAACTTTTGTGGTGTCTTTCAGATGCCTACCGGAGCAATGTAAAAACTACCAGGAGAACTCCTGTCTGGCACCTTCCGTGGTGGAGTTGTGCAGGGGGTGTGTTTGGAACATTTTGTCACTGGCCGAGTCCAAAATTCAGCGGTTCCCCATCTCAGCCCAGAAAGCAGGTAGAACAACTTTTGTGGTGTCTTTCAGATGCCTACCAAGGTAGTGTAAAAACTACCAGGAGAACTCCTGTCTGGCACCTTCCCCGGTGGAGTTGTGCATGGGGTGTGTTTGGAACATTTTGTCGCCGGCCGACTCCAAAATTCAGCGATTCCCCATCTCAGCCCAGAAAGCAGGTAGAACAACTTTTGTGGTGTCTTTCAGATGCCTACCAAGGTAGTGTAAAAACTACCAGGAGAACTCCTGTCTGGCACCTTCCCCGGTGGAGTTGTGCATGGGGTGTGTTTGGAACATTTTGTCACCAGCCGACTCCAAAATTCAGCGTTTCCCCATCTCAGCCCAGAAAGCAGGTAGAACAACTTTTGTGGTGCCTTTCAGATGCCTACCAAGGTAGTGTAAAAACTACCAAGAGAACTCCTGTCTGGCACCTTCCCCGGTGGAGTTGTGCATGGGGTGTGTTTGGAACATTTTGTCAACGGCCGACTCCAAAATTCAGCGGTTCCCCATCTCAGCCCACAAAGCAGGTACAACAACTTTTCTTGTGCCTTTCAGCTGCCTACCAAGGTAGTGTAAAAACTACCAACAGAATTCGTTCCTGGCACCTTCCGTGGTGGAGTTGTGCATGGGGTGTGTTTGGAACATTTTGTCACCGGCCGACTCCAAAATTCAGCGATTCCCCATCTCAGCCCAGAAAGCAGGTAGAACAACTTTTGTGGTGTCTTTCAGATGCCTACCAAGGTAGTGTAAAAACTACCAGGAGAACTCCTGTCTGGCACCTTCCCCGGTGGAGTTGTGCATGGGGTGTGTTTGGAACATTTTGTCACCGGCCGACTCCAAAATTCAGCGGTTCCCCATCTCAGCCCAGAAAGCAGGTAGAACAACTTTTGTGGTGCCTTTCAGATGCCTACCAAGGTAGTGTAAAAACTACCAAGAGAACTCCTGTCTGGCACCTTCCCCGGTGGAGTTGTGCATGGGGTGTGTTTGGAACATTTTGTCACCGGCCGACTCCAAAATTCAGCTGTTCCCCATTCTCAGCCCACAAAGGCAGGTAGAAACAACTTTTCTTGTGCCTTTCAGCTGCCTACCAAGGTAGTGTAAAAACTACCAACAGAATTCGTTCCTGGCACCTTCCCCGGTGGAGTTGTGCAGGGGGTGTGTTTGGAACATTTTGTCACTGGCCGAGTCCAAAATTCAGCGTTCCCCATCTCAGCCCAGAAAGCAGGTAGAACAACTTTTGTGGTGTCTTTCAGATGCCTACCAAGGTAGTGTAAAAACTACCAGGAGAACTCCTGTCTGGCACCTTCCCCGGTGGAGTTGTGCAGGCGGTGTGTTTGGAACATTTTGTCACCCAGCCGAGTCCAAAATTCAGCGGTTCCCCATCTCAGCCAGAAAGCAGGTAGAACAACTTTTGTGGTGTCTTTCAGATGCCTACCAAGGTAGTGTAAAAACTACCAGGAGAACTCCCTGTCTGGCACCTTCCCCGGTGGAGTTGTGCATGGGGGTGTGTTTGGAACATTTTGCCACCAGCCGACTCACAAAATTCAGCGGTTCCCCATCTCAGCCCAGAAAGCAGGAAGAACAACTTTTGTGGTGCCTTTCAAATGCCTACCAAGGTAGTGTAAAAACCACCAGGAGAACTCCTGTCTGGCACCTTCCCCGGTGGAGTTGTGCATGGGGTGTCTGTGAAACATTTTGTCACCCAGGCCGACTCCAAAAATCAGCGGTTCCCCATCTCAGCCCAGAAAGCTGGTAGAACAACTTTTGTGGTGTCTTTCAGATGCCTACCGGAGCAATGTAAAAACTACCAGGAGAACTCCTGTCTGGCACCTTCCCCGGTGGAGTTGTGCAGGGGGTGTGTTTGGAACATTTTATCACCAGCCGAGTCCAAAATTCAGCTGTTCCCCATCTCAGCCCCAGAAAGCAGGTAGAACAACTTTTGTGGTGTCTTTCAGATGCCTACCAAGGTAGTGTGAAAACCACCAGGAGAACTCCTGTCTGGCACCTTCCCCGGTGGGAGTTGTGCATGGGGTGTCCTGTGAAACATTTTGTCACCGGCCGACCTCCAAAAATCAGCGGTTTCCCCATCTCAGCCCAGAAAGCAGGTAGAACAACTTTTGTGGTGTCTTTCAGATGCCTACCGGAGCAATGTAAAAACTACCAGGAGAACTCCTGTCTGGCACCTTCCCCGGTGGAGTTGTGCAGGGGGTGTGTTTGGAACATTTTATCACCAGCCGAGTCCAAAATTCAGCGGTTCCCCATCTCAGCCCAGAAAGCAGGTAGAACAACTTTTGTGGTGTCTTTCAGATGCCTACCAAGGTAGTGTAAAAACTACTAAGAGAACTCCTGTCTGGCACCTTCCCCGGTGGAGTTGTGCATGGGGTGTGTTTGGATCATTTTGTCACCGGCCGAGTCCAAAATTCAGCGATTCCCCCATCTCAGCCAGAAAGCAGGTAGAACAACTTTTGTGGTGTCTTTCAGATGCCTACCAAGGTAGTGTAAAAACTACCAGGAGAACTCCTGTCTGGCACCTTCCCCGGTGGAGTTGTGCATGGGGTGTGTTTGGAACATTTTTGTCACCAGCCGAGTCCAAAATTCAGCGTTTCCCCCATCTCAGCCCAGAAAGCAGGTAGAACAACTTTTGTGGTGTCTTTCAGATGCCTACCAAGGTAGTGTAAAAACTACCAGGAGAACTCCTGTCTGGCACCTTCCCCGGTGGAGTTGTGCATGGGGTGTGTTTGGAACATTTTGTCACCAGCCGACTCCAAAATTCAGCGTTTCCCCATCTCAGCCCGAAAGCAGGTAGAACAACTTTTGTGGTGTCTTTCAGATGCCTACCAAGGTAGTGTAAAAACTACTAAGAGAACTCCTGTCTGGCACCTTCCCCGGTGGAGTTGTGCATGGGGTGTGTTTGGAACATTTTGTCACCAGCCGACTCCAAAATTCAGCGTTTCCCCATCTCAGCCCAGAAAGCAGTAGAACAACTTTTGTAGTGCCTTTCAGATGCCTACCAAGGTAGTGTAAAAACTACCAGGAGAACTCCTGTCTGGCACCTTCCCCGGTGGAGTGGTGCAGGGGGGTGTGTTTGGAACATTTTGTCACCAGCCGAGTCCAAAATTCAGCGATTCCCCACCTCAGCCCAGAAAGCAGGTAGAACAACTTTTGTGGTGTCTTTCAGATGCCTACCGGAGCAATGTAAAAACTACCAGGAGAACTCCTGTCTGGCACCTTCTGTGGTGGAGTTGTGCATGGGGTGTGTTTGGAACATTTTGTCCACCGGCCGAGTCCAAAATTCAGCGGGTTCCCCATCTCAGCCCAGAAAGCAGGTAGAACAACTTTTGTGGTGTCTTTCAGATGCCTACCAAGGTAGTGTAAAAACTACCAGGAGAACTCCTGTCTGGCACCTTCCCCGGTGGAGTTGTGCAGGGGGGTGTGTTTGGAACATTTTGTCACCGGCCGAGTCCAAAATTCAGCGGTTCCCCATCTCAGCCCAGAAAGCAGGTAGAACAACCTTTTGTGGTGCCTTTCAGATGCCTACCAAGGTAGTGTAAAACTACTAAGAGAACTCCTGTCTGGCACCTTCCCCGGTGGAGTTGTGCATGGGGTGTGTTTGGAACATTTTGTCACCAGCCGACTCCAAATTCAGCGGTTCCCCATCTCAGCCCACAAAGCAGGTACAACAACTTTTCTTGTGCCTTTCAGCTGCCTACCGGATCAATGTAAAAACTACCAGGAGAACTCCTGTCTGGCACCTTCCCCGGTGGAGTTGTGCAGGGGGTGTGTTTGGAACATTTTGCCACCAGCCGACTCCAAAATTCAGCGGTGCCCCATCTCAGCCCAGAAAGCAGTAGAACAACTTTTGTGGTGCCTTTCAAATGCCTACCAAGGTAGTGTAAAAACTACCAGGAGAACTCCTGTCTGGCACCTTCCCTGGTGGAGTTGTGCATGGGGTGTCTGTGAAACATTTTGTCACCGGCCGACTCCAAAAATCAGCGGTTCCCCATCTCAGCCCAGAAAGCAGGTAGAACAACTTTTGTGGTGTCTTTCAGATGCCTACCAAGGTAGTGTAAAAACTACGAAGAGAACTCCTGTCTGGCACCTTCCCCGGTGGAGTTGTGCATGGGGTGTGTTTGGAACATTTTGTCACCAGCCGACTCCAAAATTCAGCGGTTCCCCATCTCAGCCCACAAAGCAGGTAGAACAACTTTTGTGGTGTCTTTCAGATGCCTACCGGAGCAATGTAAAAACTACCAGGAGAAACTCCTGTCTGGCACCTTCCCCGGTGGAGTTGTGCAGGGGGTGTGTTTGGAACATTTTGTCACCAGCCGACTCCAAAATTCAGCGGTTCCCCATCTCAGCCCAGAAAGCAGGTAGAACAACTTTTGTGGTGCCTTTCAGCTGCCTACCGGAGCAATGTAAAAACTACCAGGAGAACTCCTGTCTGGCACCTTCCGTGGTGGAGTTGTGCAGGGGGTGTGTTTGGAACATTTTGTCACTGGCCGAGTCCAAAATTCAGCGGTTCCCCATCTCAGCCCAGAAAGCAGGTAGAACAACTTTTGTGGTGTCTTTCAGATGCCTACCAAGGTAGTGTAAAAACTACCAGGAGAACTCCTGTCTGGCACCTTCCCCGGTGGAGTTGTGCATGGGGTGTGTTTGGAACATTTTGTCGCCGGCCGACTCCAAAATTCAGCGATTCCCCATCTCAGCCCAGAAAGCAGGTAGAACAACTTTTGTGGTGTCTTTCAGATGCCTACCAAGGTAGTGTAAAAACTACCAGGAGAACTCCTGTCTGGCACCTTCCCCGGTGGAGTTGTGCATGGGGTGTGTTTGGAACATTTTGTCACCAGCCGACTCCAAAATTCAGCGTTTCCCCATCTCAGCCCAGAAAGCAGGTAGAACAACTTTTGTGGTGCCTTTCAGATGCCTACCAAGGTAGTGTAAAAACTACCAAGAGAACTCCTGTCTGGCACCTTCCCCGGTGGAGTTGTGCATGGGGTGTGTTTGGAACATTTTGTCAACGGCCGACTCCAAAATTCAGCGGTTCCCCATCTCAGCCCACAAAGCAGGTACAACAACTTTTCTTGTGCCTTTCAGCTGCCTACCAAGGTAGTGTAAAAACTACCAACAGAATTCGTTCCTGGCACCTTCCGTGGTGGAGTTGTGCATGGGGTGTGTTTGGAACATTTTGTCAACGGCCGACTCCAAAATTCAGCGATTCCCCATCTCAGCCCAGAAAGCAGGTAGAACAACTTTTGTGGTGTCTTTCAGATGCCTACCAAGGTAGTGTAAAAACTACCAGGAGAACTCCTGTCTGGCACCTTCCCCGGTGGAGTTGTGCATGGGGTGTGTTTGGAACATTTTGTCACCGGCCGACTCCAAAATTCAGCGGTTCCCCATCTCAGCCCAGAAAGCAGGTAGAACAACTTTTGTGGTGCCTTTCAGATGCCTACCAAGGTAGTGTAAAAACTACCAAGAGAACTCCTGTCTGGCACCTTCCCCGGTGGAGTTGTGCATGGGGTGTGTTTGGAACATTTTGTCACCGGCCGACTCCAAAATTCAGCGGTTCCCCATCTCAGCCCACAAAGCAGGTAGAAAAACTTTTCTTGTGCCTTTCAGCTGCCTACCAAGGTAGTGTAAAAACTACCAACAGAATTCGTTCCTGGCACCTTCCCCGGTGGAGTTGTGCAGGGGGTGTGTTTGGAACATTTTGTCACTGGCCGAGTCCAAAATTCAGCGTTTCCCCATCTCAGCCCAGAAAGCAGGTAGAACAACTTCTGTGGTGTCTTTCAGATGCCTACCAAGGTAGTGTAAAAACTACCAGGAGAACTCCTGTCTGGCACCTTCCCCGGTGGAGTTGTGCAGGCGGTGTGTTTGGAACATTTTGTCACCAGCCGAGTCCAAAATTCAGCGGTTCCCCATCTCAGCCCAGAAAGCAGGTAGAACAACTTTTGTGGTGTCTTTCAGATGCCTACCAAGGTAGTGTAAAAACTACCAGGAGAACTCCTGTCTGGCACCTTCCCCGGTGGAGTTGTGCATGG
Organism: Falco cherrug; assembly: GCF_023634085.1. Taxonomy (NCBI): domain Eukaryota; kingdom Metazoa; phylum Chordata; class Aves; order Falconiformes; family Falconidae; genus Falco; species Falco cherrug. The sequence continues at coordinate 140,080 of NW_026599479.1, read as the reverse complement.
GGTGTGTTTGGAACATTTTGCCACCAGCCGACTCCAAAATTCAGCGGTTCCCCATCTCAGCCCAGAAAGCAGGAAGAACAACTTTTGTGGTGCCTTTCAAATGCCTACCAAGGTAGTGTAAAAACCACCAGGAGAACTCCTGTCTGGCACCTTCCCCGGTGGAGTTGTGCATGGGGTGTCTGTGAAACATTTTGTCACCGGCCGACTCCAAAAATCAGCGGTTCCCCATCTCAGCCCAGAAAGCTGGTAGAACAACTTTTGTGGTGTCTTTCAGATGCCTACCGGAGCAATGTAAAAACTACCAGGAGAACTCCTGTCTGGCACCTTCCCCGGTGGAGTTGTGCAGGGGGTGTGTTTGGAACATTTTATCACCAGCCGAGTCCAAAATTCAGCTGTTCCCCATCTCAGCCCAGAAAGCAGGTAGAACAACTTTTGTGGTGTCTTTCAGATGCCTACCAAGGTAGTGTGAAAACCACCAGGAGAACTCCTGTCTGGCACCTTCCCCGGTGGAGTTGTGCATGGGGTGTCTGTGAAACATTTTGTCACCGGCCGACTCCAAAAATCAGCGGTTCCCCATCTCAGCCCAGAAAGCAGGTAGAACAACTTTTGTGGTGTCTTTCAGATGCCTACCGGAGCAATGTAAAAACTACCAGGAGAACTCCTGTCTGGCACCTTCCCCGGTGGAGTTGTGCAGGGGGTGTGTTTGGAACATTTTATCACCAGCCGAGTCCAAAATTCAGCGGTTCCCCATCTCAGCCCAGAAAGCAGGTAGAACAACTTTTGTGGTGTCTTTCAGATGCCTACCAAGGTAGTGTAAAAACTACTAAGAGAACTCCTGTCTGGCACCTTCCCCGGTGGAGTTGTGCATGGGGTGTGTTTGGAACATTTTGTCACCGGCCGAGTCCAAAATTCAGCGATTCCCCATCTCAGCCCAGAAAGCAGGTAGAACAACTTTTGTGGTGTCTTTCAGATGCCTACCAAGGTAGTGTAAAAACTACCAGGAGAACTCCTGTCTGGCACCTTCCCCGGTGGAGTTGTGCAGGGGGTGTGTTTGGAACATTTTGTCACCAGCCGAGTCCAAAATTCAGCGTTTCCCCATCTCAGCCCAGAAAGCAGGTAGAACAACTTTTGTGGTGTCTTTCAGATGCCTACCAAGGTAGTGTAAAAACTACCAGGAGAACTCCTGTCTGGCACCTTCCCCGGTGGAGTTGTGCATGGGGTGTGTTTGGAACATTTTGTCACCGGCCGACTCCAAAATTCAGCGATTCCCCATCTCAGCCCAGAAAGCAGGTAGAACAACTTTTGTGGTGTCTTTCAGATGCCTACCAAGGTAGTGTAAAAACTACCAGGAGAACTCCTGTCTGGCACCTTCCGTGGTGGAGTTGTGCATGGGGTGTGTTTGGAACATTTTGTCACCGGCCAACTCCAAAATTCAGCGGTTCCCCATCTCAGCCCAGAAAGCAGGTAGAACAACTTTTGTAGTGCCTTTCAGATGCCTACCAAGGTAGTGTAAAAACTACCAGGAGAACTCCTGTCTGGCACCTTCCCCGGTGGAGTGGTGCAGGGGGTGTGTTTGGAACATTTTGTCACCAGCCGAGTCCAAAATTCAGCGATTCCCCACCTCAGCCCAGAAAGCAGGTAGAACAACTTTTGTGGTGTCTTTCAGATGCCTACCGGAGCAATGTAAAAACTACCAGGAGAACTCCTGTCTGGCACCTTCCGTGGTGGAGTTGTGCATGGGGTGTGTTTGGAACATTTTGTCACCGGCCGAGTCCAAAATTCAGCGGTTCCCCATCTCAGCCCAGAAAGCAGGTAGAACAACTTTTGTGGTGTCTTTCAGATGCCTACCAAGGTAGTGTAAAAACTACCAGGAGAACTCCTGTCTGGCACCTTCCCCGGTGGAGTTGTGCAGGGGGTGTGTTTGGAACATTTTGTCACCGGCCGAGTCCAAAATTCAGCGATTCCCCATCTCAGCCCAGAAAGCAGGTAGAACAACTTTTGTGGTGTCTTTCAGATGCCTACCAAGGTAGTGTAAAAACTACCAGGAGAACTCCTGTCTGGCACCTTCCCCGGTGGAGTTGTGCAGGGGGTGTGTTTGGAACATTTTGCCACCAGCCGACTCCAAAATTCAGCGGTTCCCCATCTCAGCCCAGAAAGCAGGTAGAACAACTTTTGTGGTGCCTTTCAGATGACTACCAAGGTAGTGTAAAAACTACTAAGAGAACTCCTGTCTGGCACCTTCCCCGGTGGAGTTGTGCATGGGGTGTGTTTGGAACATGTTGTCACCAGCCGACTCCAAAATTCAGCCGTTCCCCATCTCAGCCCACAAAGCAGGTACAACAACTTTTCTTGTGCCTTTCAGCTGCCTACCGGATCAATGTAAAAACTACCAGGAGAACTCCTGTCTGGCACCTTCCCCGGTGGAGTTGTGCAGGCGGTGTGTTTGGAACATTTTGCCACCAGCCGACTCCAAAATTCAGCGGTTCCCCATCTCAGCCCAGAAAGCGGGTAGAACAACTTTTGTGGTGCCTTTCAAATGCCTACCAAGGTAGTGTAAAAACCACCAGGAGAACTCCTGTCTGGCACCTTCCCCGGTGGAGTTGTGCATGGGGTGTCTGTGAAACATTTTGTCACCGGCCGACTCCAAAAATCAGCGGTTCCCCATCTCAGCCCAGAAAGCAGGTAGAACAACTTTTGTGGTGTCTTTCAGATGCCTACCAAGGTAGTGTAAAAACTACGAAGAGAACTCCTGTCTGGCACCTTCCCCGGTGGAGTTGTGCATGGGGTGTGTTTGGAACATTTTGTCACCAGCCGAGTCCAAAATTCAGCGGTTCCCCATCTCAGCCCAGAAAGCAGGTAGAACAACTTTTGTGGTGTCTTTCAGATGCCTACCGGAGCAATGTAAAAACTACCAGGAGAACTCCTGTCTGGCACCTTCCCCGGTGGAGTTGTGCAGGGGGTGTGTTTGGAACATTTTGTCACCAGCCGACTCCAAAATTCAGCGGTTCCCCATCTCAGCCCAGAAAGCAGGTAGAACAACTTTTGTGGTGCCTTTCAGCTGCCTACCAAGGTAGTGTAAAAACTACCAAGAGAACTCCTGTCTGGCACCTTCCCCGGTGGAGTTGTGCATGGGGTGTGTTTGGAACATTTTGTCACCGGCCGAGTCCAAAATTCAGCGGTTCCCCATCTCAGCCCAGAAAGCAGGAAGAACAACATTTGCGGTGCCTTTCAAATGCCTACCAAGGTAGTGTAAAAACTACCAGGAGAACTCCTGTCTGGCACCTTCCCCGGTGGAGTTGTGCAGGGGGTGTGTTTGGAACATTTTGTCACCGGCCGACTCCAAAATTCAGCGATTCCCCATCTCAGCCCAGAAAGCAGGTAGAACAACTTTTGTGGTGTCTTTCAGATGCCTACCAAGGTAGTGTAAAAACTACCAGGAGAACTCCTGTCTGGCACCTTCCCCGGTGGAGTTGTGCATGGGGTGTGTTTGGAACATTTTGTCACCAGCCGAGTCCAAAATTCAGCGTTTCCCCATCTCAGCCCAGAAAGCAGGTAGAACAACTTTTGTGGTGTCTTTCAGATGCCTACCGGAGCAATGTAAAAACTACCAGGAGAACTCCTGTCTGGCACCTTCCCCGGTGGAGTTGTGCATGGGGTGTGTTTGGAACATTTTGTCACCGGCCGAGTCCAAAATTCAGCGGTTCCCCATCTCAGCCCACAAAGCAGGTAGAACAACTTTTCTTGTGCCTTTCAGCTGCCTACCAAGGTAGTGTAAAAACTACCAAGAGAATTCGTTCCTGGCACCTTCCCCGGTGGAGTTGTGCAGGGGGTGTGTTTGGAACATTTTGTCACCGGCCGAGTCCAAAATTCAGCGGTTCCCCATCTCAGCCCACAAAGCAGGTAGAACAACTTTTGTGGTGCCTTTCAGCTGCCTACCAAGGTAGTGTAAAAACTACCAACAGAATTCGTTCCTGGCACCTTCCCCGGTGGAGTTGTGCATGGGGTGTGTTTGGAACATTTTGTCACCGGCCGAGTCCAAAATTCAGCGGTTCCCCCATCTCAGCCCAGAAAGCAGGTAGAACAACTTTTGTGGTGCCTTTCAGCTGCCTACCAAGGTAGTGTAAAAACTACCAGGAGAACTCCTGTCTGGCACCTTCCCCGGTGGAGTTGTGCAGGGGGTGTGTTTGGAACATTTTGTCACCAGCCGAGTCCAAAATTCAGCGATTCCCCATCTCAGCCCAGAAAGCAGGTAGAACAACTTTTGTGGTGTCCTTTCAGATGCCTACCGGAGCAATGTAAAAACTACCAGGAGAACTCCTGTCTGGCACCTTCCCCGGTGGAGTTGTGCATGGGGTGTGTTTGGAACATTTTGTCACCAGCCGAGTCCAAAATTCAGCGTTTTCCCCATCTCAGCCCAGAAAGCAGGTAGAACAACTTTTGTGGTGTCTTTCAGATGCCTACCAAGGTAGTGTAAAAACTACCAGGAGAACTCCTGTCTGGCACCTTCCCCGGTGGAGTTGTGCATGGGGTGTGTTTGGAACATTTTGTCACCAGCCGACTCCAAAATTCAGCGTTTCCCCATCTCAGCCCAGAAAGCAGGTAGAACAACTTTTGTGGTGCCTTTCAGCTGCCTACCAAGGTAGTGTAAAAACTACCAGGAGAACTCCTGTCTGGCACCTTCCCCGGTGGAGTTGTGCAGGGGGTGTGTTTGGAACATTTTGTCACCAGCCGAGTCCAAAATTCAGCGATTCCCCATCTCAGCCCAGAAAGCAGGTAGAACAACTTTTGTGGTGTCTTTCAGATGCCTACCGGGAGCAATGTAAAAACTACCAGGAGAACTCCTGTCTGGCACCTTCCGTGGTGGAGTTGTGCATGGGGTGTGTTTGGAACATTTTGTCACCGGCCGAGTCCAAAATTCAGCGGTTCCCCATCTCAGCCCAGAAAGCAGGTAGAACAACTTTTTGTGGTGTCTTTCAGATGCCTACCAAGGTAGTGTAAAAAACTACCAGGAGAACTCCTGTCTGGCACCTTCCCCGGTGGAGTTGTGCATGGGGTGTGTTTGGAACATTTTGTCGCCGGCCGACTCCAAAAATTCAGCGATTCCCCATCTCAGCCCAGAAAGCAGGTAGAACAACTTTTGTGGTGTCTTTCAGATGCCTACCAAGGTTAGTGTAAAAACTACCAGGAGAACTCCTGTCTGGCACCTTCCCCCGGTGGAGTTGTGCAGGGGGTGTGTTTGGAACATTTTGTCACCAGCCGACTCCAAAATTCAGCGTTTCCCCCATCTCAGCCCAGAAAGCAGGTAGAACAACTTTTGTGGTGCCTTTCAGATGCCTACCAAGGTAGTGTAAAAACTACCAAGAGAACTCCTGTCTGGCACCTTCCCCGGTGGAGTTGTGCATGGGGTGTGTTTGGAACATTTTGTCAACGGCCGACTCCAAAATTCAGCGGTTCCCCATCTCAGCCCACAAAGCAGGTACAACAACTTTTCTTGTGCCTTTCAGCTGCCTACCAAGGTAGTGTAAAAACTACCAACAGAATTCGTTCCTGGCACCTTCCCCGGTGGAGTTGTGCATGGGGTGTGTTTGGAACATTTTGTCACCGGCCGAGTCCAAAATTCAGCGGTTCCCCATCTCAGCCCACAAAGCAGGTAGAACAACTTTTCTTGTGCCTTTCAGCTGCCTACCAAGGTAGTGTAAAAACTACCAAGAGAATTCGTTCCTGGCACCTTCCCCGGTGGAGTTGTGCATGGGGTGTCTGTGGAACATTTTGTCACCGGCCGAGTCCAAAATTCAGCGGTTCCCCATCTCAGCCCAGAAAGCAGGTAGAACAACTTTTGTGGTGCCTTTCAGATGCCTACCAAGGTAGTGTAAAAACTACCAAGAGAACTCCTGTCTGGCACCTTCCCCGGTGGAGTTGTGCATGGGGTGTGTTTGGAACATTTTGTCAACGGCCGACTCCAAAATTCAGCGGTTCCCCATCTCAGCCCACAAACCAGGTACAACAACTTTTCTTGTGCCTTTCAGCTGCCTACCAAGGTAGTGTAAAAACTACCAACAGAATTCGTTCCTGGCACCTTCCCCGGTGGAGTTGTGCATGGGGTGTCTGTGAAACATTTTGTCACCGGCCGACTCCAAAATTCAGCGGTTCCCCATCTCAGCCCAGAAAGCAGGTAGAACAACTTTTGTGGTGTCTTTCAGATGCCTACCAAGGTAGTGTAAAAACTACCAGGAGAACTCCTGTCTGGCACCTTCCCCGGTGGAGTTGTGCATGGGGTGTGTTTGGAACATTTTGTCACCGGCCGACTCCAAAATTCAGCGGTTCCCCATCTCAGCCCAGAAAGCAGGTAGAACAACTTTTGTGGTGCCTTTCAGATGCCTACCAAGGTAGTGTAAAAACTACCAAGAGAACTCCTGTCTGGCACCTTCCCCGGTGGAGTTGTGCATGGGGTGTGTTTGGAACATTTTGTCACCGGCCGAGTCCAAAATTCAGCTGTTCCCCATCTCAGCCCAGAAAGCAGGTAGAACAACTTTTGTGGTGTCTTTCAGATGCCTACCAAGGTAGTGTAAAAACCACCAGGAGAACTCCTGTCTGGCACCTTCCCCGGTGGAGTTGTGCATGGGGTGTCTGTGAAACATTTTGTCACCGGCCGACTCCAAAAATCAGCGGTTCCCCATCTCAGCCCAGAAAGCAGGTAGAACAACTTTTGTGGTGTCTTTCAGATGCCTACCGGAGCAATGTAAAAACTACCAGGAGAACTCCTGTCTGGCACCTTCCCCGGTGGAGTTGTGCAGGGGGTGTGTTTGGAACATTTTGTCACCGGCCGACTCCAAAATTCAGCGATTCCCCATCTCAGCCCAGAAAGCAGGTAGAACAACTTTTGTGGTGTCTTTCAGATGCCTACCAAGGTAGTGTAAAAACTACCAGGAGAACTCCTGTCTGGCACCTTCCCCGGTGGAGTTGTGCATGGGGTGTGTTTGGAACATTTTGTCACCGGCCGACTCCAAAGTTCAGCGGTTCCCCATCCTAGCCCAGAAAGCAGGAAGAACAACTTTTGTGGTGCCTTTCAAATGCCTACCAAGGTAGTGTAAAAACTACCAAGAGAACTCCTGTCTGGCACCTTCCCCGGTGGAGTTGTGCATGGGGTGTCTGTGGAACATTTTGTCACCGGCCGACTCCAAAATTCAGCGGTTCCCCATCTCAGCCCAGAAAGCAGGTAGAACAACTTTTGTGGTGTCTTTCAGATGCCTACCGGAGCAATGTAAAAACTACCAGGAGAACTCCTGTCTGGCACCTTCCCCGGTGGAGTTGTGCAGGGGGTGTGTTTGGAACATTTTGTCACCAGCCGAGTCCAAAATTCAGCGATTCCCCATCTCAGCCCAGAAAGCAGGTAGAACAACTTTTGTGGTGTCTTTCAGATGCCTACCGGAGCAATGTAAAAACTACCAGGAGAACTCCTGTCTGGCACCTTCCGTGGTGGAGTTGTGCATGGGGTGTGTTTGGAACATTTTGTCACCGGCCGACTCCAAAGTTCAGCGGTTCCCCATCCTAGCCCAGAAAGCAGGAAGAACAACTTTTGTGGTGCCTTTCAAATGCCTACCAAGGTAGTGTAAAAACTACCAAGAGAACTCCTGTCTGGCACCTTCCCCGGTGGAGTTGTGCATGGGGTGTCTGTGGAACATTTTGTCACCGGCCGAGTCCAAAATTCAGCGGTTCCCCATCTCAGCCCAGAAAGCAGGTAGAACAACTTTTGTGGTGTCTTTCAGATGCCTACCGGAGCAATGTAAAAAACTACCAGGAGAACTCCTGTCTGGCACCTTCCCCGGTGGAGTTGTGCAGGGGGTGTGTTTGGAACATTTTGTCACCAGCCGAGTCCAAAATTCAGCGATTCCCCATCTCAGCCCAGAAAGCAGGTAGAACAACTTTTGTGGTGTCTTTCAGATGCCTACCGGAGCAATGTAAAAACTACCAGGAGAACTCCTGTCTGGCACCTTCCGTGGTGGAGTTCTGCATGGGGTGTGTTTGGAACATTTTGTCACCGGCCGAGTCCAAAATTCAGCGGTTCCCCATCTCAGCCCAGAAAGCAGGTAGAACAACTTTTGTGGTGTCTTTCAGATGCCTACCAAGGTAGTGTAAAAACTACCAGGAGAACTCCTGTCTGGCACCTTCCCCGGTGGAGTTGTGCAGGGGGTGTGTTTGGAACATTTTGTCACCGGCCGACTCCAAAATTCAGCGATTCCCCATCTCAGCCCAGAAAGCAGGTAGAACAACTTTTGTGGTGTCTTTCAGATGCCTACCAAGGTAGTGTAAAAACTACCAGGAGAACTCCTGTCTGGCACCTTCCCCGGTGGAGTTGTGCAGGGGGTGTGTTTGGAACATTTTGCCACCAGCCGACTCCAAAATTCAGCGGTTCCCCATCTCAGCCCAGAAAGCAGGTAGAACAACTTTTGTGGTGCCTTTCAAATGCCTACCAAGGTAGTGTAAAAACCACCAGGAGAACTCCTGTCTGGCACCTTCCCCGGTGGAGTTGTGCATGGGGTGTCTGTGAAACATTTTGTCACCGGCCGACTCCAAAAATCAGCGGTTCCCCATCTCAGCCCAGAAAGCAGGTAGAACAACTTTTGTGGTGTCTTTCAGATGCCTACCGGAGCAATGTAAAAACTACCAGGAGAACTCCTGTCTGGCACCTTCCCCGGTGGAGTTGTGCAGGGGGTGTGTTTGGAACATTTTATCACCAGCCGACACCAAAATTCAGCTGTTCCCCATCTCAGCCCAGAAAGCTGGTAGAACAACTTTTGTGGTGTCTTTCAGATGCCTACCAAGGTAGTGTAAAAACTACGAAGAGAACTCCTGTCTGGCACCTTCCCCGGTGGAGTTGTGCATGGGGTGTGTTTGGAACATTTTGTCACCGGCCGAGTCCAAAATTCAGCGATTCCCCATCTCAGCCCAGAAAGCAGGTAGAACAACTTTTGTGGTGTCTTTCAGATGCCTACCAAGGTAGTGTAAAAAACTACCAGGAGAACTCCTGTCTGGCACCTTCCCCGGTGGAGTTGTGCAGGGGGTGTGTTTGGAACATTTTGTCACCGGCCGAGTCCAAAATTCAGCGGTTCCCCATCTCAGCCCAGAAAGCAGGTAGAACAACTTTTGTGGTGTCTTTCAGATGCCTACCAAGGTAGTGTAAAAACTACCAGGAGAACTCCTGTCTGGCACCTTCCCCGGTGGAGTTGTGCATGGGGTGTGTTTGGAACATTTTGTCACCAGCCGAGTCCAAAATTCAGCGTTTCCCCATCTCAGCCCAGAAAGCAGGTAGAACAACTTTTGTGGTGTCTTTCAGATGCCTACCGGAGCAATGTAAAAACTACCAGGAGAACTCCTGTCTGGCACCTTCCCCGGTGGAGTTGTGCATGGGGTGTGTTTGGAACATTTTGTCACCGGATGAGTCCAAAATTCAGCGGTTCCCCATCTCAGCCCAGAAAGCAGGTACAACAACTTTTGTGGTGTCTTTTAGATGCCTACCAAGGTAGTGTAAAAACTACCAAGAGAACTCCTGTCTGGCACCTTCCCCGGTGGAGTTGTGCATGGGGTGTGTTTGGAACATTTTGTCACCGGCCGAGTCCAAAATTCAGCGGTTCCCCATCTCAGCCCAGAAAGCAGGTAGAACAACTTTTGTGGTGTCTTTCAGATGCCTACCAAGGTAGTGTAAAAACTACCAGGAGAACTCCTGTCTGGCACCTTCCCCGGTGGAGTTGTGCATGGGGTGTGTTTGGAACATTTTGTCACCGGCCGACTCCAAAATTCAGCGATTCCCCATCTCAGCCCAGAAAGCAGGTAGAACAACTTTTGTGGTGTCTTTCAGATGCCTACCAAGGTAGTGTAAAAAACTACCAGGAGAACTCCTGTCTGGCACCTTCCCCGGTGGAGTTGTGCATGGGGTGTGTTTGGAACATTTTGTCACCCAGCCGACTCCAAAATTCAGCGTTTCCCCATCTCAGCCCAGAAAGCAGGTAGAACAACTTTTGTGGTGCCTTTCAGCTGCCTACCAAGGTAGTGTAAAAACTACCAGGAGAACTCCTGTCTGGCACCTTCCCCGGTGGAGTTGTGCAGGGGGTGTGTTTGGAACATTTTGTCACCAGCCGAGTCCAAAATTCAGCGATTCCCCATCTCAGCCCAGAAAGCAGGTAGAACAACTTTTGTGGTGTCTTTCAGATGCCTACCGGAGCAATGTAAAAACTACCAGGAGAACTCCTGTCTGGCACCTTCCGTGGTGGAGTTGTGCATGGGGTGTGTTTGGAACATTTTGTCACCGGCCGAGTCCAAAATTCAGCGGTTCCCCATCTCAGCCCAGAAAGCAGGTAGAACAACTTTTGTGGTGTCTTTCAGATGCCTACCAAGGTAGTGTAAAAACTACCAGGAGAACTCCTGTCTGGCACCTTCCCCGGTGGAGTTGTGCATGGGGTGTGTTTGGAACATTTTGTCGCCGGCCGACTCCAAAATTCAGCGATTCCCCATCTCAGCCCAGAAAGCAGGTAGAACAACTTTTGTGGTGTCTTTCAGATGCCTACCAAGGTAGTGTAAAAACTACCAGGAGAACTCCTGTCTGGCACCTTCCCCGGTGGAGTTGTGCAGGGGGTGTGTTTGGAACATTTTGTCACCAGCCGACTCCAAAATTCAGCGTTTCCCCATCTCAGCCCAGAAAGCAGGTAGAACAACTTTTGTGGTGCCTTTCAGATGCCTACCAAAGTAGTGTAAAAACTACCAAGAGAACTCCTGTCTGGCACCTTCCCCGGTGGAGTTGTGCATGGGGTGTGTTTGGAAACATTTTGTCAACGGCCGACTCCAAAATTCAGCGGTTCCCCATCTCAGCCCACAAAAGCAAGGTACAACAACTTTTCTTGTGCCTTTCAGCTGCCTACCAAGGTAGTGTAAAAAACTACCAACAGAATTCGTTCCTGGCACCTTCCCCGGTGGAGTTGTGCATGGGGTGTCTGTGAAACATTTTGTCACCGGGCCGACTCCAAAATTCAGCGGTTCCCCATCTCAGCCCAGAAAGCAGGTAGAACAACTTTTGTGGTGTCTTTCAGATGCCTACCAAGGTAGTGTAAAAACTACCAGGAGAACTCCTGTCTGGCACCTTCCCCGGTGGAGTTGTGCATGGGGTGTGTTTGGAAACATTTTGTCACCGGCCGACTCCAAAATTCAGCGGTTCCCCATCTCAGCCCAGAAAGCAGGTAGAACAACTTTTGTGGTGCCTTTCAGATGCCTACCAAGGTAGTGTAAAAACTACCAAGAGAACTCCTGTCTGGCACCTTCCCCGGTGGAGTTGTGCATGGGGTGTGTTTGGAACATTTTGTCACCGGCCGAGTCCAAAATTCAGCTGTTCCCCATCTCAGCCCAGAAAGCAGGTAGAACAACTTTTCTTGTGCCTTGCAGCTGCCTACCGGAGCAATGTAAAAACTACCAGGAGAACTCCTGTCTGGCACCTTCCCCGGTGGAGTTGTGCAGGGGGTGTGTTTGGAACATTTTGTCACCGGCCGACTCCAAAATTCAGCGATTCCCCCATCTCAGCCCAGAAAGCAGGTAGAACAACTTTTGTGGGTGTCTTTCAGATGCCTACCAAGGTAGTGTAAAAAACTACCAGGAGAACTCCTGTCTGGCACCTTCCCCGGTGGAGTTGTGCATGGGGTGTGTTTGGAACATTTTGTCACCGGCCGACTCCAAAGTTCAGCGGTTCCCCAGAAAGCAGGAAGAACAACTTTTGTGGTGCCTTTCAAATGCCTACCAAGGTAGTGTAAAAACTACCAAGAGAACTCCTGTCTGGCACCTTCCCCGGTGGAGTTGTGCATGGGGTGTCTGTGGAACATTTTGTCACCGGCCGACTCCAAAATTCAGCGGTTCCCCATCTCAGCCCAGAAAGCAGGTAGAACAACTTTTGTGGTGTCTTTCAGATGCCTACCGGAGCAATGTAAAAACTACCAGGAGAACTCCTGTCTGGCACCTTCCCCGGTGGAGTTGTGCAGGGGGTGTGTTTGGAACATTTTGTCACCAGCCGAGTCCAAATTCAGCGATTCCCCATCTCAGCCCAGAAAGCAGGTAGAACAACTTTTGTGGTGTCTTTCAGATGCCTACCGGAGCAATGTAAAAACTACCAGGAGAACTCCTGTCTGGCACCTTCCGTGGTGGAGTTGTGCATGGGGTGTGTTTGGAACATTTTGTCACCGCCGACTCCAAAGTTCAGCGGTTCCCCATCCTAGCCCAGAAAGCAGGAAGAACAACTTTTGTGGTGCCTTTCAAATGCCTACCAAGGTAGTGTAAAAACTACCAAGAGAACTCCTGTCTGGCACCTTCCCCGGTGGAGTTGTGCATGGGGTGTCTGTGGAACATTTTGTCACCGGCCGAGTCCAAAATTCAGCGGTTCCCCATCTCAGCCCAGAAAGCAGGTAGAACAACTTTTGTGGTGTCTTTCAGATGCCTACCGGAGCAATGTAAAAACTACCAGGAGAACTCCTGTCTGGCACCTTCCCCGGTGGAGTTGTGCAGGGGGTGTGTTGGAACATTTTGTCACCAGCCGAGTCCAAAATTCAGCGATTCCCCATCTCAGCCCAGAAAGCAGGTAGAACAACTTTTGTGGTGTCTTTCAGATGCCTACCGGAGCAATGTAAAAACTACCAGGAGAACTCCTGTCTGGCACCTTCCGTGGTGGAGTTGTGCATGGGGTGTGTTTGGAACATTTTGTCACCGGCCGAGTCCAAAATTCAGCGGTTCCCCATCTCAGCCCAGAAAGCAGGTAGAACAACTTTTGTGGTGTCTTTCAGATGCCTACCAAGGTAGTGTAAAAACTACCAGGAGAACTCCTGTCTGGCACCCTTCCCCGGTGGAGTTGTGCAGGGGGTGTGTTTGGAACATTTTGTCACCGGCCGACTCCAAAATTCAGCGATTCCCCATCTCAGCCCAGAAAGCAGGTAGAACAACTTTTGTGGTGTCTTTTCAGATGCCTACCAAGGTAGTGTAAAAACTACCAGGAGAACTCCTGTCTGGCACCTTCCCCGGTTGGAGTTGTGCAGGGGGTGTGTTTGGAACATTTTGCCACCAGCCGACTCCAAAATTCAGCGGTTCCCCATCTCAGCCCACAAAGCAGGAAGAACAACTTTTGTGGTGCCTTTCAAATGCCTACCAAGGTAGTGTAAAAAACCACCAGGAGAACTCCTGTCTGGCACCTTCCCCGGTGGAGTTGTGCATGGGGTGTCTGTGAAACATTTTGTCACCGGCCGACTCCAAAAATCAGCGGTTCCCCATCTCAGCCCAGAAAGCAGGTAGAACAACTTTTGTGGTGTCTTTCAGATGCCTACCGGAGCAATGTAAAAACTACCAGGAGAACTCCTGTCTGGCACCTTCCCCGGTGGAGTTGTGCAGGGGGTGTGTTTGGAACATTTTATCACCAGCCGACACCAAAATTCAGCTGTTCCCCATCTCAGCCCAGAAAGCTGGTAGAAACAACTTTTGTGGTGTCTTTCAGATGCCTACCAAGGTAGTGTAAAAACTACGAAGAGAACTCCTGTCTGGCACCTTCCCCGGTGGAGTTGTGCATGGGGTGTGTTTGGAACATTTTGTCACCGGCCGAGTCCAAAATTCAGCGATTCCCCATCTCAGCCCAGAAAGCAGGTAGAACAACTTTTGTGGTGTCTTTCAGATGCCTACCAAGGTAGTGTAAAAACTACCAGGAGAACTCCTGTCTGGCACCTTCCCCGGTGGAGTTGTGCAGGGGGTGTGTTTGGAACATTTTGTCACCGGCCGAGTCCAAAATTCAGCGGTTCCCCATCTCAGCCCAGAAAGCAGGTAGAACAACTTTTGTGGTGTCTTTCAGATGCCTACCAAGGTAGTGTAAAAACTACCAGGAGAACTCCTGTCTGGCACCTTCCCCGGTGGAGTTGTGCATGGGGTGTGTTTGGAACATTTTGTCACCAGCCGAGTCCAAAATTCAGCGTTTTCCCCAATCTCAGCCCAGAAAGCAGGTAGAACAACTTTTGTGGTGTCTTTCAGATGCCTACCGGAGCAATGTAAAAACTACCAGGAGAACTCCTGTCTGGCACCTTCCCCGGTGGAGTTGTGCATGGGGTGTGTTTGGAACATTTTTGTCACCGGATGAGTCCAAAATTCAGCGGTTCCCCATCTCAGCCCAGAAAGCAGGTACAACAACTTTTGTGGTGTCTTTTAGATGCCTACCAAGGTAGTGTAAAAACTACCAAGAGAACTCCTGTCTGGCACCTTCCCCGGTGGAGTTGTGCATGGGGTGTGTTTGGAACATTTTGTCACCGGCCGAGTCCAAAATTCAGCGGTTCCCCATCTCAGCCCAGAAAGCAGGTAGAACAACTTTTTGTGGTGTCCTTTCAGATGCCTACCAAGGTAGTGTAAAAACTACCAGGAGAACTCCTGTCTGGCACCTTCCCCGGTGGAGTTGTGCATGGGGTGTGTTTGGAACATTTTGTCACCGGCCGACTCCAAAATTCAGCGATTCCCATCTCAGCCCAGAAAGCAGGTAGAACAACTTTTGTGGTGTCTTTCAGATGCCTACCAAGGTAGTGTAAAAACTACCAGGAGAACTCCTGTCTGGCACCTTCCGTGGTGGAGTTGTGCATGGGGTGTGTTTGGAACATTTTGTCACCAGCCGAGTCCAAAATTCAGCGTTTCCCCATCTCAGCCCAGAAAGCAGGTAGAACAACTTTTGTGGTGCCTTTCAGATGCCTACCAAGGTAGTGTAAAAACTACCAAGAGAACTCCTGTCTGGCACCTTCCCCGGTGGAGTTGTGCATGGGGTGTGTTTGGAACATTTTGTCAACGGCCGACTCCAAAATTCAGCGTTTCCGCATCTCAGCCCACAAAGCAGGTACAACAACTTTTCTTGTGCCTTTCAGCTGCCTACCAAGGTAGTGTAAAAACTACCACAGAATTCGTTCCTGGCTCCTTCGCCGGTGGAGTTGTGCATGGGGTGTCTGTGGAACATTTTGTCACCGGCCGACTCCAAAATTCAGCGGTTCCCCATCTCAGCCCAGAAAGCAGGAAGAACAACTTTTGTGGTGCCTTTCAAATGCCTACCAAGGTAGTGTAAAAACCACCAGGAGAACTCCTGTCTGGCACCTTCCCCGGTGGAGATGTGCATGGGGTGTCTGTGAAACATTTTGTCACCGGCCGACTCCAAAATTCAGCGGTTCCCCATCTCAGCCCAGAAAGCAGGTAGAACAACTTTTGTGGTGTCTTTCAGATGCCTACCAAGGTAGTGTAAAAACTACCAAGAGAACTCCTGTCTGGCACCTTCCCCGGTGGAGTTGTGCATGGGGTGTCTGTGAAACATTTTGTCACCGGCCGACTCCAAAATTCAGCGGTTCCCCATCTCAGCCCAGAAAGCAGGTAGAACAACTTTTGTGGTGCCTTTCAGATGCCTACCAAGGTAGTGTAAAAACTACCAAGAGAACTCCTGTCTGGCACCTTCCCCGGTGGAGTTGTGCATGGGGTGTGTTTGGAACATTTTGTCAACGGCCGACTCCAAAATTCAGCGGTTCCCCATCTCAGCCCACAAACCAGGTACAACAACTTTTCTTGTGCCTTTCAGCTGCCTACCAAGGTAGTGTAAAAACTACCAACAGAATTCGTTCCTGGCACCTTCCCCGGTGGAGTTGTGCATGGGGTGTCTGTGAAACATTTTGTCACCGGCCGACTCCAAAATTCAGCGGTTCCCCATCTCAGCCCAGAAAGCAGGTAGAACAACTTTTGTGGTGTCTTTCAGATGCCTACCAAGGTAGTGTAAAAACTACCAGGAGAACTCCTGTCTGGCACCTTCCCCGGTGGAGTTGTGCATGGGGTGTCTGTGAAACATTTTGTCACCGGCCGAGTCCAAAATTCAGCGGTTCCCCATCTCAGCCCAGAAAGCAGGTAGAACAACTTTTGTGGTGTCTTTCAGATGCCTACCAAGGTAGTGTAAAAACTACTAAGAGAACTCCTGTCTGGCACCTTCCCCGGTGGAGTTGTGCATGGGGTGTGTTTGGAACATTTTGTCACCGGCCGAGTCCAAAATTCAGCTGTTCCCCATCTCAGCCCAGAAAGCAGGTAGAACAACTTTTGTGGTGTCTTTCAGATGCCTACCAAGGTAGTGTAAAAACCACCAGGAGAACTCCTGTCTGGCACCTTCCCCGGTGGAGTTGTGCATGGGGTGTCTGTGAAACATTTTGTCACCGGCCGACTCCAAAAATCAGCGGTTCCCCATCTCAGCCCAGAAAGCAGGTAGAACAACTTTTGTGGTGTCTTTCAGATGCCTACCGGAGCAATGTAAAAACTACCAGGAGAACTCCTGTCTGGCACCTTCCCGGTGGAGTTGTGCAGGGGGTGTGTTTGGAACATTTTGTCACCGGCCGACTCCAAAATTCAGCGATTCCCCATCTCAGCCCAGAAAGCAGGTAGAACAACTTTTGTGGTGTCTTTCAGATGCCTACCAAGGTAGTGTAAAAACTACCAGGAGAACTCCTGTCTGGCACCTTCCCCGGTGGAGTTGTGCATGGGGTGTGTTTGGAACATTTTGTCACCGGCCGAGTCCAAAATTCAGCGATTCCCCATCTCAGCCCAGAAAGCAGGTAGAACAACTTTTGTGGTGTCTTTCAGATGCCTACCGGAGCAATGTAAAAACTACCAGGAGATCTCCTGTCTGGCACCTTCCCCGGTGGAGTTGTGCAGGGGGTGTGTTTGGAACATTTTGCCACCAGCCGACTCCAAAGTTCAGCGGTTCCCCATCCTAGCCCAGAAAGCAGGAAGAACAACTTTTGTGGTGCCTTTCAAATGCCTACCAAGGTAGTGTAAAAACTACCAAGAGAACTCCTGTCTGGCACCTTCCCCGGTGGAGTTGTGCATGGGGTGTCTGTGGAACATTTTGTCACCGGCCGAGTCCAAAATTCAGCGGTTCCCCATCTCAGCCCAGAAAGCAGGTAGAACAACTTTTGTGGTGTCTTTCAGATGCCTACCGGAGCAATGTAAAAACTACCAGGAGAACTCCTGTCTGGCACCTTCCCCGGTGGAGTTGTGCAGGGGGGTGTGTTTGGAACATTTTGTCACCAGCCGAGTCCAAATTCAGCGATTCCCCATCTCAGCCCAGAAAGCAGGTAGAACAACTTTTGTGGTGTCTTTCAGATGCCTACCGGAGCAATGTAAAAACTACCAGGAGAACTCCTGTCTGGCACCTTCCGTGGTGGAGTTGTGCATGGGGTGTGTTTGGAACATTTTGTCACCGGCCGAGTCCAAAATTCAGCGGTTCCCCATCTCAGCCCAGAAAGCAGGTAGAACAACTTTTGTGGTGTCTTTCAGATGCCTACCAAGGTAGTGTAAAAAACTACCAGGAGAACTCCTGTCTGGCACCTTCCCCGGTGGAGTTGTGCAGGGGGTGTGTTTGGAACATTTTGTCACCGGCCGACTCCAAAATTCAGCGATTCCCCATCTCAGCCCAGAAAGCAGGTAGAACAACTTTTGTGGTGTCTTTCAGATGCCTACCAAGGTAGTGTAAAAACTACCAGGAGAACTCCTGTCTGGCACCTTCCCCGGTGGAGTTGTGCAGGGGGTGTGTTTGGAACATTTTGCCACCAGCCGACTCCAAAATTCAGCGGTTCCCCATCTCAGCCCAGAAAGCAGGTAGAACAACTTTTGTGGTGCCTTTCAAATGCCTACCAAGGTAGTGTAAAAACCACCAGGAGAACTCCTGTCTGGCACCTTCCCCGGTGGAGTTGTGCATGGGGTGTCTGTGAAACATTTTGTCACCGGCCGACTCCAAAAATCAGCGGTTCCCCATCTCAGCCCAGAAAGCAGGTAGAACAACTTTTGTGGTGTCTTTCAGATGCCTACCGGAGCAATGTAAAAACTACCAGGAGAACTCCTGTCTGGCACCTTCCCCGGTGGAGTTGTGCAGGGGGTGTGTTTGGAACATTTTATCACCAGCCGACACCAAAATTCAGCTGTTCCCCATCTCAGCCCAGAAAGCTGGTAGAACAACTTTTGTGGTGTCTTTCAGATGCCTACCAAGGTAGTGTAAAAACTACGAAGAGAACTCCTGTCTGGCACCTTCCCCGGTGGAGTTGTGCATGGGGTGTGTTTGGAACATTTTGTCACCGGCCGAGTCCAAAATTCAGCGATTCCCCATCTCAGCCCAGAAAGCAGGTAGAACAACTTTTGTGGTGTCTTTCAGATGCCTACCAAGGTAGTGTAAAAACTACCAGGAGAACTCCTGTCTGGCACCTTCCCCGGTGGAGTTGTGCAGGGGGTGTGTTTGGAACATTTTGTCACCGGCCGAGTCCAAAATTCAGCGGTTCCCCATCTCAGCCCAGAAAGCAGGTAGAACAACTTTTGTGGTGTCTTTCAGATGCCTACCAAGGTAGTGTAAAAACTACCAGGAGAACTCCTGTCTGGCACCTTCCCCGGTGGAGTTGTGCATGGGGTGTGTTTGGAACATTTTGTCACCAGCCGAGTCCAAAATTCAGCGTTTCCCCATCTCAGCCCAGAAAGCAGGTAGAACAACTTTTGTGGTGTCTTTCAGATGCCTACCGGAGCAATGTAAAAACTACCAGGAGAACTCCTGTCTGGCACCTTCCCCGGTGGAGTTGTGCATGGGGGTGTGTTTGGAACATTTTGTCACCGGATGAGTCCAAAATTCAGCGGTTCCCCATCTCAGCCCAGAAAGCAGGTACAACAACTTTTGTGGTGTCTTTTAGATGCCTACCAAGGTAGTGTAAAAACTACCAAGAGAACTCCTGTCTGGCACCTTCCCCGGTGGAGTTGTGCATGGGGTGTGTTTGGAACATTTTGTCACCGGCCGAGTCCAAAATTCAGCGGTTCCCCATCTCAGCCCAGAAAGCAGGTAGAACAACTTTTGTGGTGTCTTTCAGATGCCTACCAAGGTAGTGTAAAAACTACCAGGAGAACTCCTGTCTGGCACCTTCCCCGGTGGAGTTGTGCATGGGGTGTGTTTGGAACATTTTGTCACCGGCCGACTCCAAAATTCAGCGATTCCCCATCTCAGCCCAGAAAGCAGGTAGAACAACTTTTGTGGTGTCTTTCAGATGCCTACCAAGGTAGTGTAAAAACTACCAGGAGAACTCCTGTCTGGCACCTTCCGTGGTGGAGTTGTGCATGGGGTGTGTTTGGAACATTTTGTCACCAGCCGAGTCCAAAATTCAGCGTTTCCCCATCTCAGCCCAGAAAGCAGGTAGAACAACTTTTGTGGTGCCTTTCAGATGCCTACCAAGGTAGTGTAAAAACTACCAAGAGAACTCCTGTCTGGCACCTTCCCCGGTGGAGTTGTGCATGGGGTGTGTTTGGAACATTTTGTCAACGGCCGACTCCAAAATTCAGCGTTTCCGCATCTCAGCCCACAAAGCAGGTACAACAACTTTTCTTGTGCCTTTCAGCTGCCTACCAAGGTAGTGTAAAAACTACCAACAGAATTCGTTCCTGGCTCCTTCGCCGGTGGAGTTGTGCATGGGGTGTCTGTGGAACATTTTGTCACCGGCCGACTCCAAAATTCAGCGGTTCCCCATCTCAGCCCAGAAAGCAGGAAGAACAACTTTTGTGGTGCCTTTCAAATGCCTACCAAGGTAGTGTAAAAACCACCAGGAGAACTCCTGTCTGGCACCTTCCCCGGTGGAGATGTGCATGGGGTGTCTGTGAAACATTTTGTCACCGGCCGACTCCAAAATTCAGCGGTTCCCCATCTCAGCCCAGAAAGCAGGTAGAACAACTTTTGTGGTGTCTTTCAGATGCCTACCAAGGTAGTGTAAAAACTACGAAGAGAACTCCTGTCTGGCACCTTCCCCGGTGGAGTTGTGCATGGGGTGTGTTTGGAACATTTTGTCACCGGCCGAGTCCAAAATTCAGCGATTCCCCATCTCAGCCCAGAAAGCAGGTAGAACAACTTTTGTGGTGTCTTTCAGATGCCTACCGGAGCAATGTAAAAACTACCAGGAGAACTCCTGTCTGGCACCTTCCCCGGTGGAGTTGTGCAGGGGGTGTCTGTGGAACATTTTGTCACCAGCCGAGTCCAAAATTCAGCGATTCCCCATCTCAGCCCAGAAAGCAGGTAGAACAACTTTTGTGGTGTCTTTCAGATGCCTACCGGAGCAATGTAAAAACTACCAGGAGAACTCCTGTCTGGCACCTTCCGTGGTGGAGTTGTGCATGGGGTGTGTTTGGAACATTTTGTCACCGGCCGAGTCCAAAATTCAGCGGTTCCCCATCTCAGCCCAGAAAGCAGGTAGAACAACTTTTGTGGTGTCTTTCAGATGCCTACCAAGGTAGTGTAAAAACTACGAAGAGAACTCCTGTCTGGCACCTTCCCCGGTGGAGTTGTGCAGGGGGTGTGTTTGGAACATTTTGTCACCGGCCGACTCCAAAATTCAGCGATTCCCCATCTCAGCCCAGAAAGCAGGTAGAACAACTTTTGTGGTGTCTTTCAGATGCCTACCAAGGTAGTGTAAAAACTACCAGGAGAACTCCTGTCTGGCACCTTCCCCGGTGGAGTTGTGCATGGGGTGTGTTTGGAACATTTTGCCACCAGCCGACTCCAAAATTCAGCGGTTCCCCATCTCAGCCCAGAAAGCAGGTAGAACAACTTTTGTGGTGCCTTTCAGATGCCTACCAAGGTAGTGTAAAAACTACTAAGAGAACTCCTGTCTGGCACCTTCCCCGGTGGAGTTGTGCATGGGGTGTGTTTGGAACATTTTGTCACCAGCCGAGTCCAAAATTCAGCGGTTCCCCATCTCAGCCCAGAAAGCAGGTAGAACATCTTTTGTGGTGCCTTTCAGCTGCCTACCGGATCAATGTAAAAACTACCAGGAGAACTCCTGTCTGGCACCTTCCCCGGTGGAGTTGTGCAGGGGGTGTGTTTGGAACATTTTGCCACCAGCCGACTCCAAAATTCAGCGGTTCCCCATCTCAGCCCAGAAAGCAGGTAGAACAACTTTTGTGGTGCCTTTCAAATGCCTACCAAGGTAGTGTAAAAACCACCAGGAGAACTCCTGTCTGGCACCTTCCCCGGTGGAGTTGTGCATGGGGTGTCTGTGAAACATTTTGTCACCGGCCGAGTCCAAAAATCAGCGGTTCCCCATCTCAGCCCAGAAAGCAGGTAGAACAACTTTTGTGGTGTCTTTCAGATGCCTACCGGAGCAATGTAAAAACTACCAGGAGAACTCCTGTCTGGCACCTTCCCCGGTGGAGTTGTGCATGGGGTGTGTTTGGAACATTTTATCACCAGCCGAGTCCAAAATTCAGCTGTTCCCCATCTCAGCCCAGAAAGCAGGTAGAACAACTTTTGTGGTGTCTTTCAGATGCCTACCAAGGTAGTGTAAAAACTACGAAGAGAACTCCTGTCTGGCACCTTCCCCGGTGGAGTTGTGCATGGGGTGTGTTTGGAACATTTTGTCACCGGCCGAGTCCAAAATTCAGCGATTCCCCATCTCAGCCCAGAAAGCAGGTAGAACAACTTTTGTGGTGTCTTTCAGATGCCTACCAAGGTAGTGTAAAAAACTACCAGGAGAACTCCTGTCTGGCACCTTCCCCGGTGGAGTTGTGCATGGGGTGTGTTTGGAACATTTTGTCACCGGCCGAGTCCAAAATTCAGCGGTTCCCCATCTCAGCCCAGAAAGCAGGTAGAACAACTTTTGTGGTGTCTTTCAGATGCCTACCAAGGTAGTGTAAAAACTACCAGGAGAACTCCTGTCTGGCACCTTCCCCGGTGGAGTTGTGCATGGGGTGTGTTTGGAACATTTTGTCACCAGCCGAGTCCAAAATTCAGCGTTTCCCCATCTCAGCCCAGAAAGCAGGTAGAACAACTTTTGTGGTGTCTTTCAGATGCCTACCGGAGCAATGTAAAAACTACCAGGAGAACTCCTGTCTGGCACCTTCCCCGGTGGAGTTGTGCATGGGGTGTGTTTGGAACATTTTGTCACCGGCCGACTCCAAAATTCAGCGGTTCCCCATCTCAGCCCAGAAAGCAGGTACAACAACATTTGTGGTGTCTTTTAGATGCCTACCAAGGTAGTGTAAAAACTACCAAGAGAACTCCTGTCTGGCACCTTCCCCGGTGGAGTTGTGCATGGGGTGTGTTTGGAACATTTTGTCACCGGCCGAGTCCAAAATTCAGCGGTTCCCCATCTCAGCCCAGAAAGCAGGTAGAACAACTTTTGTGGTGTCTTTCAGATGCCTACCAAGGTAGTGTAAAAACTACCAGGAGAACTCCTGTCTGGCACCTTCCCCGGTGGAGTTGTGCATGGGGTGTGTTTGGAACATTTTGTCACCGGCCGAGTCCAAAATTCAGCGATTCCCAATCTCAGCCCAGAAAGCAGGTAGAACAACTTTTGTGGTGTCTTTCAGATGCCTACCAAGGTAGTGTAAAAACTACCAGGAGAACTCCTGTCTGGCACCTTCCGTGGTGGAGTTGTGCATGGGGTGTGTTTGGAACATTTTGTCACCGGCCGACTCCAAAATTCAGCGTTTCCCCATCTCAGCCCAGAAAGCAGGTAGAACAACTTTTGTGGTGCCTTTCAGATGCCTACCAAGGTAGTGTAAAAACTACCAAGAGAACTCCTGTCTGGCACCTTCCCCGGTGGAGTTGTGCATGGGGTGTGTTTGGAACATTTTGTCAACGGCCGACTCCAAAATTCAGCGTTTCCGCATCTCAGCCCACAAAGCAGGTACAACAACTTTTCTTGTGCCTTTCAGCTGCCTACCAAGGTAGTGTAAAAACTACCAACAGAATTCGTTCCTGGCTCCTTCGCCGGTGGAGTTGTGCATGGGGTGTCTGTGGAACATTTTGTCACCGGCCGACTCCAAAATTCAGCGGTTCCCCATCTCAGCCCAGAAAGCAGGAAGAACAACTTTTGTGGTGCCTTTCAAATGCCTACCAAGGTAGTGTAAAAACCACCAGGAGAACTCCTGTCTGGCACCTTCCCCGGTGGAGATGTGCATGGGGTGTCTGTGAAACATTTTGTCACCGGCCGACTCCAAAATTCAGCGGTTCCCCATCTCAGCCCAGAAAGCAGGTAGAACAACTTTTGTGGTGTCTTTCAGATGCCTACCAAGGTAGTGTAAAAACTACCAGGAGAACTCCTGTCTGGCACCTTCCCCGGTGGAGTTGTGCATGGGGTGTGTTTGGAACATTTTGTCACCGGCCGACTCCAAAATTCAGCGATTCCCCATCTCAGCCCAGAAAGCAGGAAGAACAACTTTTGTGGTGTCTTTCAGATGCCTACCAAGGTAGTGTAAAAACTACCAGGAGAACTCCTGTCTGGCACCTTCCGTGGTGGAGTTGTGCATGGGGTGTGTTTGGAACATTTTGTCACCGGCCGACTCCAAAATTCAGCGTTTCCCCATCTCAGCCCACAAAGCAGGTAGAACAACTTTTTTGGTGCCTTTCAGATGCCTACCAAGGTAGTGTAAAAACTACCAAGAGAACTCCTGTCTGGCACCTTCCCCGGTGGAGTTGTGCATGGGGTGTGTTTGGAACATTTTGTCACCGGCCGAGTCCAAAATTCAGCGATTCCCCATCTCAGCCCAGAAAGCAGGTAGAACAACTTTTGTGGTGTCTTTCAGATGCCTACCAAGGTAGTGTAAAAACTACCAGGAGAACTCCTGTCTGGCACCTTCCCCGGTGGAGTTGTGCATGGGGTGTCTGTGGAACATTTTGTCACCGGCCGACTCCAAAATTCAGCGGTTCCCCATCTCAGCCCAGAAAGCAGGTAGAACAACTTTTGTGGTGTCTTTCAGATGCCTACCAAGGTAGTGTAAAAACTACCAGGAGAACTCCTGTCTGGCACCTTCCCCGGTGGAGTTGTGCAGGGGGTGTGTTTGGAACATTTTGCCACCAGCCGACTCCAAAGTTCAGCGGTTCCCCATCCTAGCCCAGAAAGCAGGAAGAACAACTTTTGTGGTGCCTTTCAAATGCCTACCAAGGTAGTGTAAAAACTACCAAGAGAACTCCTGTCTGGCACCTTCCCCGGTGGAGTTGTGCATGGGGTGTCTGTGAAACATTTTGTCACCGGCCGAGTCCAAAATTCAGCGGTTCCCCATCTCAGCCCAGAAAGCAGGTAGAACAACTTTTGTGGTGTCTTTCAGATGCCTACCGGAGCAATGTAAAAACTACCAGGAGAACTCCTGTCTGGCACCTTCCCCGGTGGAGTTGTGCAGGGGGTGTGTTTGGAACATTTTGTCACCGGCCGAGTCCAAAATTCAGCGGTTCCCCATCTCAGCCCAGAAAGCAGGTACAACAACTTTTGTGGTGTCTTTCAGATGCCTACCAAGGTAGTGTAAAAACTACCAGGAGAACTCCTGTCTGGCACCTTCCCCGGTGGAGTTGTGCATGGGGTGTGTTTGGAACATTTTGTCACCAGCCGAGTCCAAAATTCAGCGTTTCCCCATCTCAGCCCAGAAAGCAGGTAGAACAACTTTTGTGGTGTCTTTCAGATGCCTACCGGAGCAATGTAAAAACTACCAGGAGAACTCCTGTCTGGCACCTTCCCCGGTGGAGTTGTGCATGGGGTGTGTTTGGAACATTTTGTCACCGGCCGACTCCAAAATTCAGCGGTTCCCCATCTCAGCCCAGAAAGCAGGTACAACAACTTTTGTGGTGTCTTTTAGATGCCTACCAAGGTAGTGTAAAAACTACCAAGAGAACTCCTGTCTGGCACCTTCCCCGGTGGAGTTGTGCATGGGGTGTGTTTGGAACATTTTGTCACCGGCCGAGTCCAAAATTCAGCGGTTCCCCATCTCAGCCCAGAAAGCAGGTAGAACAACTTTTGTGGTGTCTTTCAGATGCCTACCAAGGTAGTGTAAAAACTACCAGGAGAACTCCTGTCTGGCACCTTCCCCGGTGGAGTTGTGCATGGGGTGTGTTTGGAACATTTTGTCACCGGCCGACTCCAAAATTCAGCGATTCCCCATCTCAGCCCAGAAAGCAGGTAGAACAACTTTTGTGGTGTCTTTCAGATGCCTACCGGAGCAATGTAAAAACTACCAGGAGAACTCCTGTCTGGCACCTTCCCCGGTGGAGTTGTGCAGGGGGTGTGTTTGGAACATTTTGCCACCAGCCGACTCCAAAGTTCAGCGGTTCCCCATCCTAGCCCAGAAAGCAGGAAGAACAACTTTTGTGGTGCCTTTCAAATGCCTACCAAGGTAGTGTAAAAACTACCAAGAGAACTCCTGTCTGGCACCTTCCCCGGTGGAGTTGTGCATGGGGTGTCTGTGAAACATTTTGTCACCGGCCGACTCCAAAATTCAGCGGTTCCCCATCTCAGCCCAGAAAGCAGGTAGAACAACTTTTGTGGTGTCTTTCAGATGCCTACCGGAGCAATGTAAAAACTACCAGGAGAACTCCTGTCTGGCACCTTCCCCGGTGGAGTTGTGCATGGGGTGTGTTTGGAACATTTTGTCACCGGCCGAGTCCAAAATTCAGCGGTTCCCCATCTCAGCCCAGAAAGCAGGTACAACAACTTTTGTGGTGTCTTTCAGATGCCTACCAAGGTAGTGTAAAAACTACCAGGAGAACTCCTGTCTGGCACCTTCCCCGGTGGAGTTGTGCATGGGGTGTGTTTGGAACATTTTGTCACCAGCCGAGTCCAAAATTCAGCGTTTCCCCATCTCAGCCCAGAAAGCAGGTAGAACAACTTTTGTGGTGTCTTTCAGATGCCTACCGGAGCAATGTAAAAACTACCAGGAGAACTCCTGTCTGGCACCTTCCCCGGTGGAGTTGTGCATGGGGTGTGTTTGGAACATTTTGTCACCGGCCGAGTCCAAAATTCAGCGGTTCCCCATCTCAGCCCAGAAAGCAGGTACAACAACTTTTGTGGTGTCTTTTAGATGCCTACCAAGGTAGTGTAAAAACTACCAAGAGAACTCCTGTCTGGCACCTTCCCCGGTGGAGTTGTGCATGGGGTGTGTTTGGAACATTTTGTCACCGGCCGAGTCCAAAATTCAGCGGTTCCCCATCTCAGCCCACAAAGCAGGTAGAACAACTTTTGTGGTGTCTTTCAGATGCCTACCAAGGTAGTGTAAAAACTACCAGGAGAACTCCTGTCTGGCACCTTCCCCGGTGGAGTTGTGCATGGGGTGTGTTTGGAACATTTTGTCACCGGCCGAGTCCAAAATTCAGCGATTCCCCATCTCAGCCCAGAAAGCAGGTAGAACAACTTTTGTGGTGTCTTTCAGATGCCTACCAAGGTAGTGTAAAAACTACCAGGAGAACTCCTGTCTGGCACCTTCCGTGGTGGAGTTGTGCATGGGGTGTGTTTGGAACATTTTGTCACCGGCCGAGTCCAAAATTCAGCGTTTCCCCATCTCAGCCCAGAAAGCAGGTAGAACAACTTTTGTGGTGCCTTTCAGATGCCTACCAAGGTAGTGTAAAAACTACCAAGAGAACTCCTGTCTGGCACCTTCCCCGGTGGAGTTGTGCATGGGGTGTGTTTGGAACATTTTGTCAACGGCCGACTCCAAAATTCAGCGTTTCCGCATCTCAGCCCACAAAGCAGGTACAACAACTTTTCTTGTGCCTTTCAGCTGCCTACCAAGGTAGTGTAAAAACTACCAACAGAATTCGTTCCTGGCTCCTTCGCCGGTGGAGTTGTGCATGGGGTGTCTGTGGAACATTTTGTCACCGGCCGACTCCAAAATTCAGCGGTTCCCCATCTCAGCCCAGAAAGCAGGAAGAACAACTTTTGTGGTGCCTTTCAAATGCCTACCAAGGTAGTGTAAAAACCACCAGGAGAACTCCTGTCTGGCACCTTCCCCGGTGGAGATGTGCATGGGGTGTCTGTGAAACATTTTGTCACCGGCCGACTCCAAAATTCAGCGGTTCCCCATCTCAGCCCAGAAAGCAGGTAGAACAACTTTTGTGGTGTCTTTCAGATGCCTACCAAGGTAGTGTAAAAACTACCAGGAGAACTCCTGTCTGGCACCTTCCCCGGTGGAGTTGTGCATGGGGTGTGTTTGGAACATTTTGTCACCGGCCGACTCCAAAATTCAGCGATTCCCCATCTCAGCCCAGAAAGCAGGTAGAACAACTTTTGTGGTGTCTTTCAGATGCCTACCAAGGTAGTGTAAAAAACTACCAGGAGAACTCCTGTCTGGCACCTTCCGTGGTGGAGTTGTGCATGGGGTGTGTTTGGAACATTTTGTCACCGGCCGACTCCAAAATTCAGCGGTTCCCCATCTCAGCCCAGAAAGCAGGTAGAACAACTTTTTTGGTGTCTTTCAGATGCCTACCAAGGTAGTGTAAAAACTACCAAGAGAACTCCTGTCTGGCACCTTCCCCGGTGGAGTTGTGCATGGGGTGTGTTTGGAACATTTTGTCACCGGCCGAGTCCAAAATTCAGCGGTTCCCCATCTCAGCCCAGAAAGCAGGTAGAACAACTTTTTTGGTGCCTTTCAGATGCCTACCAAGGTAGTGTAAAAACTACCAAGAGAACTCCTGTCTGGCACCTTCCCCGGTGGAGTTGTGCATGGGGTGTGTTTGGAACATTTTGTCACCGGCCGAGTCCAAAATTCAGCGATTCCCCATCTCAGCCCAGAAAGCAGGTAGAACAACTTTTGTGGTGTCTTTCAGATGCCTACCAAGGTAGTGTAAAAACTACCAGGAGAACTCCTGTCTGGCACCTTCCCCGGTGGAGTTGTGCATGGGGTGTCTGTGGAACATTTTGTCACCGGCCGACTCCAAAATTCAGCTCTTCCCCATCTCAGCCCAGAAAGCAGGTAGAACAACTTTTGTGGTGTCTTTCAGATGCCTACCGGAGCAATGTAAAAACTACCAGGAGAACTCCTGTCTGGCACCTTCCCCGGTGGAGTTGTGCAGGGGGTGTGTTTGGAACATTTTGCCACCAGCCGACTCCAAAGTTCAGCGGTTCCCCATCCTAGCCCAGAAAGCAGGAAGAACAACTTTTGTGGTGCCTTTCAAATGCCTACCAAGGTAGTGTAAAAACTACCAAGAGAACTCCTGTCTGGCACCTTCCCCGGTGGAGTTGTGCATGGGGTGTCTGTGAAACATTTTGTCACCGGCCGACTCCAAAATTCAGCGGTTCCCCATCTCAGCCCAGAAAGCAGGTAGAACAACTTTTGTGGTGTCTTTCAGATGCCTACCGGAGCAATGTAAAAACTACCAGGAGAACTCCTGTCTGGCACCTTCCCCGGTGGAGTTGTGCAGGGGGTGTGTTTGGAACATTTTGTCACCAGCCGAGTCCAAAATTCAGCGTTTCCCCATCTCAGCCCAGAAAGCAGGTAGAACAACTTTTGTGGTGTCTTTCAGATGCCTACCGGAGCAATGTAAAAACTACCAGGAGAACTCCTGTCTGGCACCTTCCGTGGTGGAGTTGTGCATGGGGTGTGTTTGGAACATTTTGTCACCGGCCGAGTCCAAAATTCAGCGGTTCCCCATCTCAGCCCAGAAAGCAGGTAGAACAACTTTTGTGGTGTCTTTCAGATGCCTACCAAGGTAGTGTAAAAACTACCAGGAGAACTCCTGTCTGGCACCTTCCCCGGTGGAGTTGTGCAGGGGGTGTGTTTGGAACATTTTGTCACCGGCCGACTCCAAAATTCAGCGATTCCCCATCTCAGCCCAGAAAGCAGGTAGAACAACTTTTGTGGTGTCTTTCAGATGCCTACCGGAGCAATGTAAAAACTACCAGGAGAACTCCTGTCTGGCACCTTCCCCGGTGGAGTTGTGCATGGGGTGTGTTTGGAACATTTTGTCACCGGCCGAGTCCAAAATTCAGCGGTTCCCCATCTCAGCCCAGAAAGCAGGTACAACAACTTTTGTGGTGTCTTTTAGATGCCTACCAAGGTAGTGTAAAAACTACCAAGAGAACTCCTGTCTGGCACCTTCCCCGGTGGAGTTGTGCATGGGGTGTGTTTGGAACATTTTGTCACCGGCCGAGTCCAAAATTCAGCGTTTCCCCATCTCAGCCCAGAAAGCAGGTAGAACAACTTTTGTGGTGCCTTTCAGATGCCTACCAAGGTAGTGTAAAAACTACCAAGAGAACTCCTGTCTGGCACCTTCCCCGGTGGAGTTGTGCATGGGGTGTGTTTGGAACATTTTGTCAACGGCCGACTCCAAAATTCAGCGTTTCCGCATCTCAGCCCACAAAGCAGGTACAACAACTTTTCTTGTGCCTTTCAGCTGCCTACCAAGGTAGTGTAAAAACTACCAACAGAATTCGTTCCTGGCTCCTTCGCCGGTGGAGTTGTGCATGGGGTGTCTGTGGAACATTTTGTCACCGGCCGACTCCAAAATTCAGCGGTTCCCCATCTCAGCCCAGAAAGCAGGAAGAACAACTTTTGTGGTGCCTTTCAAATGCCTACCAAGGTAGTGTAAAAACCACCAGGAGAACTCCTGTCTGGCACCTTCCCCGGTGGAGATGTGCATGGGGTGTCTGTGAAACATTTTGTCACCGGCCGACTCCAAAATTCAGCGGTTCCCCATCTCAGCCCAGAAAGCAGGTAGAACAACTTTTGTGGTGTCTTTCAGATGCCTACCAAGGTAGTGTAAAAACTGTAGGAGAACTCCTGTCTGGCACCTTCCCCGGTGGAGTTGTGCATGGGGTGTGTTTGGAACATTTTGTCAACGGCCGACTCCAAAATTCAGCGGTTCCCCATCTCAGCCCACAAAGCAGGTACAACAACTTTTCTTGTGCCTTTCAGCTGCCTACCAAGGTAGTGTAAAAACTACCAACAGAATTCGTTCCTGGCTCCTTCGCCGGTGGAGTTGTGCATGGGGTGTCTGTGGAACATTTTGTCACCGGCCGACTCCAAAATTCAGCGGTTCCCCATCTCAGCCCAGAAAGCAGGAAGAACAACTTTTGTGGTGCCTTTCAAATGCCTACCAAGGTAGTGTAAAAACCACCAGGAGAACTCCTGTCTGGCACCTTCCCCGGTGGAGTTGTGCAGGGGGTGTGTTTGGAACATTTTGTCACCAGCCGAGTCCAAAATTCAGCGGTTCCCCATCTCAGCCCAGAAAGCAGGTAGAACAACTTTTGTGGTGTCTTTCAGCTGCCTACCAAGGTAGTGTAAAAACTACCAACAGAATTCGTTCCTGGCACCTTCCCCCGGTGGAGTTGTGCATGGGGTGTCTGTGAAACATTTTGTCACCGGCCGAGTCCAAAATTCAGCGGTTCCCCATCTCAGCCCAGAAAGCAGGTAGAACAACTTTTGTGGTGTCTTTCAGATGCCTACCGGAGCAATGTAAAAACTACCAGGAGAACTCCTGTCTGGCACCTTCCCCGGTGGAGTTGTGCATGGGGTGTTTTTGGAACATTTTGTCACCAGCCGACTCCAAAATTCAGCGTTTCCCCATCTCAGCCCAGAAAGCAGGCAGAACAACTTTTGTGGTGTCTTTCAGATGCCTACCAAGGTAGTGTAAAAACTACCAGGAGAACTCCTGTCTGGCACCTTCCCCGGTGGAGTTGTGCATGGGGTGTCTGTGAAACATTTTTTCACCGGCCGACTCCAAAATTCAGCGGTTCCCCATCTCAGCCCAGAAAGCAGGTAGAACAACTTTTGTGGTGTCTTTCAGATGCCTACCGGAGCAATGTAAAAACTACCAGGAGAACTCCTGTCTGGCACCTTCCCCGGTGGAGTTGTGCAGGGGGTGTGTTTGGAACATTTTATCACCAGCCGACTCCAAAATTCAGCGATTCCCCATCTCAGCCCAGAAAGCAGGTAGAACAACTTTTGTGGTGTCTTTCAGATGCCTACCAAGGTAGTGTAAAAACTACGAAGAGAACTCCTGTCTGGCACCTTCCCCGGTGGAGTTGTGCATGGGGTGTGTTTGGAACATTTTGTCACCAGCCGACTCCAAAATTCAGCGGTTCCCCATCTCAGCCCAGAAAGCAGGTAGAACAACTTTTGTGGTGTCTTTCAGATGCCTACCAAGGTAGTGTAAAAACTACTAAGAGAACTCCTGTCTGGCACCTTCCCCGGTGGAGTTGTGCATGGGGTGTGTTTGGAACATTTTGTCACCGGCCGAGTCCAAAATTCAGCGATTCCCCATCTCAGCCCAGAAAGCAGGTAGAACAACTTTTGTGGTGTCTTTCAGATGCCTACCAAGGTAGTGTAAAAACTACCAGGAGAACTCCTGTCTGGCACCTTCCCCGGTGGAGATGTGCATGGGGTGTGTTTGGAACATTTTTCACCAGCCGAGTCCAAAATTCAGCTGTTCCCCATCTCAGCCCAGAAAGCAGGTAGAACAACTTTTGTGGTGTCTTTCAGATGCCTACCGGAGCAATGTAAAAACTACCAGGAGAACTCCTGTCTGGCACCTTCCCCGGTGGAGTTGTGCAGGGGGTGTGTTTGGAACATTTTGTCACCAGCCGACTCCAAAATTCAGCGGTTCCCCATCTCAGCCCACAAAGCAGGTACAACAACTTTTCTTGTGCCTTTCAGCTGCCTACCAAGGTAGTGTAAAAACTACCAACAGAATTCGTTCCTGGCACCTTCCCCGGTGGAGTTGTGCAAGGGGTTTCTGTGGAACATTTTGTCACCAGCCGAGTCCAAAATTCAGCGTTTCCCCATCTCAGCCCAGAAAGCAGGTAGAACAACTTTTGTGGTGTCTTTCAGATGCCTACCGGACCAATGTAAAAACTACCAGGAGAACTCCTGTCTGGCACCTTCCCCGGTGGAGTTGTGCAGGGGGTGTGTTTGGAACATTTTGCCACCAGCCGACTCCAAAGTTCAGCGGTTCCCCATCCTAGCCCAGAAAGCAGGAAGAACAACTTTTGTGGTGCCTTTCAAATGCCTACCAAGGTAGTGTAAAAACTACCAAGAGAACTCCTGTCTGGCACCTTCCCCGGTGGAGTTGTGCATGGGGTGTGTTTGGAACATTTTGTCACCGGCCGAGTCCAAAATTCAGCGGTTCCCCATCTCAGCCCAGAAAGCAGGTAGAACAACTTTTGTGGTGTCTTTCAGATGCCTACCAAGGTAGTGTAAAAACTACCAGGAGAACTCCTGTCTGGCACCTTCCCCGGTGGAGTTGTGCAGGGGGTGTGTTTGGAACATTTTGTCACAAGCCGACTCCAAAATTCAGCGGTTCCCCATCTCAGCCCAGAAAGCAGGTAGAACAACTTTTGTGGTGCCTTTCAGATGCCTACCAAGGTAGTGTAAAAACTACTAAGAGAACTCCTGTCTGGCACCTTCCCCGGTGGAGTTGTGCATGGGGTGTGTTTGGAACATTTTGTCACCGGCCGACTCCAAAATTCAGCGTTTCCCCATCTCAGCCCAGAAAGCAGGTAGAACAACTTTTGTGGTGTCTTTCAGATGCCTACCGGAGCAATGTAAAAACTACCAGGAGAACTCCTGTCTGGCACCTTCCCCGGTGGAGTTGTGCAGGGGGTGTGTTTGGAACATTTTGTCAACGGCCGACTCCAAAATTCAGCGGTTCCCCATCTCAGCCCACAAAGCAGGTACAACAACTTTTCTTGTGCCTTTCAGCTGCCTACCAAGGTAGTGTAAAAACTACCAAGAGAACTCCTGTCTGGCACCTTCCCCGGTGGAGTTGTGCATGGGGTGTGTTTGGAACATTTTGTCACCGGCCGAGTCCAAAATTCAGCGGTTCCCCATCTCAGCCCAGAAAGCAGGTAGAACAACTTTTGTGGTGTCTTTCAGATGCCTACCAAGGTAGTGTAAAAACTACCAGGAGAACTCCTGTTCTGGCACCTTCCCCGGTGGAGTTGTGCAGGGGGTGTGTTTGGAACATTTTGTCACCGGCCGACTCCAAAATTCAGCGATTCCCCATCTCAGCCCAGAAAGCAGGTAGAACAACTTTTGTGGTGTCTTTCAGATGCCCACCAAGGTAGTGTAAAAACTACCAGGAGAACTCCTGTCTGGCACCTTCCGTGGTGGAGTTGTGCATGGGGTGTGTTTGGAACATTTTGTCACCGGCCGACTCCAAAATTCAGCGTTTCCCCATCTCAGCCCAGAAAGCAGGTAGAACAACTTTTGTGGTGCCTTTCAGATGCCTACCAAGGTAGTGTAAAAACTACCAAGAGAACTCCTGTCTGGCACCTTCCCCGGTGGAGTTGTGCATGGGGTGTGTTTGGAACATTTTGTCAACGGCCGACTCCAAAATTCAGCGTTTCCGCATCTCAGCCCACAAAGCAGGTACAACAACTTTTCTTGTGCCTTTCAGCTGCCTACCAAGGTAGTGTAAAAAACTACCAACAGAATTCGTTCCTGGCTCCTTCGCCGGTGGAGTTGTGCATGGGGTGTCTGTGGAACATTTTGTCACCGGCCGACACCAAAATTCAGCGGTTCCCCATCTCAGCCCAGAAAGCAGGAAGAACAACTTTTGTGGTGCCTTTCAAATGCCTACCAAGGTAGTGTAAAAACTACCAGGAGAACTCCTGTCTGGCACCTTCCCCGGTGGAGATGTGCATGGGGTGTCTGTGAAACATTTTGTCACCGGCCGAGTCCAAAATTCAGCGGTTCCCCATCTCAGCCCAGAAAGCAGGTAGAACAACTTTTGTGGTGTCTTTCAGATGCCTACCGGAGCAATGTAAAAACTACCAGGAGAACTCCTGTCTGGCACCTTCCCCGGTGGAGTTGTGCATGGGGTGTGTTTGGAACATTTTGTCACCGGCCGAGTCCAAAATTCAGCGGTTCCCCATCTCAGCCCAGAAAGCAGGTAGAACAACTTTTGTGGTGCCTTTCAGCTGCCTACCAAGGTAGTGTAAAAACTACCAAGAGAACTCCTGTCTGGCACCTTCCCCGGTGGAGTTGTGCATGGGGTGTGTTTGGAACATTTTGTCACCGGCCGACTCCAAAATTCAGCGGTTCCCCATCTCAGCCCAGAAAGCAGGAAGAACAACATTTGTGGTGTCTTTCAGATGCCTACCAAGGTAGTGTAAAAACTACCAGGAGAACTCCTGTCTGGCACCTTCCCCGGTGGAGTTGTGCATGGGGTGTGTTTGGAACATTTTGTCGCCGGCCGACTCCAAAATTCAGCGATTCCCCATCTCAGCCCAGAAAGCAGGTAGAACAACTTTTGTGGTGTCTTTCAGATGCCTACCAAGGTAGTGTAAAAACTACCAGGAGAACTCCTGTCTGGCACCTTCCCCGGTGGAGTTGTGCAGGGGGTGTGTTTGGAACATTTTGTCACCGGCCGACTCCAAAATTCAGCGGTTCCCCATCTCAGCCCACAAAGCAGGTAGAACAACTTTTTTTGTGCCTTTCAGCTGCCTACCAAGGTAGTGTAAAAACTACCAACAGAATTCGTTCCTGGCACCTTCCCCGGTGGAGTTGTGCATGGGGTGTGTTTGGAACATTTTGTCACCGGCCGAGTCCAAAATTCAGCGGTTCCCCATCTCAGCCCAGAAAGCAGGTAGAACAACTTTTGTGGTGTCTTTCAGATGCCTACCAAGGTAGTGTAAAAACTACCAGGAGAACTCCTGTCTGGCACCTTCCCCGGTGGAGTTGTGCAGGGGGTGTGTTTGGAACATTTTGTCACCAGCCGAGTCCAAAATTCAGCGTTTCCCCATCTAAGCCCAGAAAGCAGGTAGAACAACTTTTGTGGTGTCTTTCAGATGCCTACCAAGGTAGTGTAAAAACTACCAGGAGAACTCCTGTCTGGCACCTTCCCCGGTGGAGTTGTGCATGGGGTGTCTGTGAAACATTTTGTCACCGGCCGACTCCAAAAATCAGCGGTTCCCCATCTCAGCCCAGAAAGCAGGTAGAACAACTTTTGTGGTGTCTTTCAGATGCCTACCAAGGTAGTGTAAAAACTACTAAGAGAACTCCTGTCTGGCACCTTCCCCGGTGGAGTTGTTCATGGGGTGTGTTTGGAACATTTTGTCACCGGCCGAGTCCAAAATTCAGCTGTTCCCCATCTCAGCCCAGAAAGCAGGTAGAACAACTTTTGTGGTGTCTTTCAGATGCCTACCAAGGTAGTGTAAAAAACCACCAGGAGAACTCCTGTCTGGCACCTTCCCCGGTGGAGTTGTGCATGGGGTGTCTGTGAAACATTTTGTCACCGGCCGACTCCAAAAATCAGCGGTTCCCCATCTCAGCCCAGAAAGCAGGTAGAACAACTTTTGTGGTGTCTTTCAGATGCCTACCGGAGCAATGTAAAAACTACCAGGAGAACTCCTGTCTGGCACCTTCCCCGGTGGAGTTGTGCAGGGGGTGTGTTTGGAACATTTTTCACAAGCCGAGTCCAAAATTCAGCTGTTCCCCATCTCAGCCCAGAAAGCAGGTAGAACAACTTTTGTGGTGTCTTTCAGATGCCTACCAAGGTAGTGTAAAAACTACTAAGAGAACTCCTGTCTGGCACCTTCCCCGGTGGAGTTGTGCATGGGGTGTGTTTGGAACATTTTGTCACCGGCCGAGTCCAAAATTCAGCGATTCCCCATCTCAGCCCAGAAAGCAGGTAGAACAACTTTTGTGGTGTCTTTCAGATGCCTACCAAGGTAGTGTAAAAACTACCAGGAGAACTCCTGTCTGGCACCTTCCCCGGTGGAGTTGTGCATGGGGTGTGTTTGGAACATTTTATCACCAGCCGAGTCCAAAATTCAGCGGTTCCCCATCTCAGCCCAGAAAGCAGGTAGAACATCTTTTGTGGTGCCTTTCAGCTGCCTACCGGATCAATGTAAAAACTACCAGGAGAACTCCTGTCTGGCACCTTCCCCGGTGGAGTTGTGCAGGGGGTGTGTTTGGAACATTTTGCCACCAGCCGACTCCAAAATTCAGCGTTTCCCCATCTCAGCCCAGAAAGCAGGTAGAACAACTTTTGTGGTGCCTTTCAAATGCCTACCAAGGTAGTGTAAAAACCACCAGGAGAACTCCTGTCTGGCACCTTCCCCGGTGGAGTTGTGCATGGGGTGTCTGTGAAACATTTTGTCACCGGCCGACTCCAAAAATCAGCGGTTCCCCATCTCAGCCCAGAAAGCAGGTAGAACAACTTTTGTGGTGTCTTTCAGATGCCTACCGGAGCAATGTAAAAACTACCAGGAGAACTCCTGTCTGGCACCTTCCGTGGTGGAGTTGTGCAGGGGGTGTGTTTGGAACATTTTATCACCAGCCGAGTCCAAAATTCAGCGGTTCCCCATCTCAGCCCAGAAAGCAGGTAGAACAACTTTTGTGGTGCCTTTCAAATGCCTACCAAGGTAGTGTAAAAACCACCAGGAGAACTCCTGTCTGGCACCTTCCCCGGTGGAGATGTGCATGGGGTGTCTGTGAAACATTTTGTCACCGGCCGACTCCAAAATTCAGCGGTTCCCCATCTCAGCCCAGAAAGCAGGTAGAACAACTTTTGTGGTGTCTTTCAGATGCCTACCAAGGTAGTGTAAAAACTACCAGGAGAACTCCTGTCTGGCACCTTCCCCGGTGGAGTTGTGCATGGGGTGTGTTTGGAACATTTTGTCACCGGCCAACTCCAAAATTCAGCGATTCCCCATCTCAGCCCAGAAAGCAGGTAGAACAACTTTTGTGGTGTCTTTCAGATGCCTACCAAGGTAGTGTAAAAACTACCAGGAGAACTCCTGTCTGGCACCTTCCCCGGTGGAGTTGTGCATGGGGTGTGTTTGGAACATTTTGTCACCGGCCGACTCCAAAATTCAGCGGTTCCCCATCTCAGCCCACAAAGCAGGTAGAACAACTTTTTTGGTGCCTTTCAGATGCCTACCAAGGTAGTGTAAAAACTACCAAGAGAACTCCTGTCTGGCACCTTCCCCGGTGGAGTTGTGCATGGGGTGTGTTTGGAACATTTTGTCAACGGCCGACTCCAAAATTCAGCGGTTCCCCATCTCAGCCCACAAAGCAGGTACAACAACTTTTGTGGTGCCTTTCAGCTGCCTACCAAGGTAGTGTAAAAACTACCAACAGAATTCGTTCCTGGCACCTTCCCCGGTGGAGTTGTGCATGGGGTGTGTTTGGAACATTTTGTCACCGGCCGAGTCCAAAATTCAGCGGTTCCCCATCTCAGCCCACAAAGCAGGTAGAACAACTTTTCTTGTGCCTTTCAGCTGCCTACCAAGGTAGTGTAAAAAACTACCAAGAGAATTCGTTCCTGGCACCTTCCCCGGTGGAGTTGTGCATGGGGTGTCTGTGGAACATTTTGTCACCGGCCGAGTCCAAAATTCAGCGGTTCCCCATCTCAGCCCAGAAAGCAGGTAGAACAACTTTTGTGGTGTCTTTCAGATGCCTACCGGAGCAATGTAAAAACTACCAGGAGAACTCCTGTCTGGCACCTTCCCCGGTGGAGTTGTGCATGGGGTGTGTTTGGAACATTTTGTCACCGGCCGAGTCCAAAATTCAGCGGTTCCCCATCTCAGCCCAGAAAGCAGGTAGAACAACTTTTGTGGTGCCTTTCAGCTGCCTACCAAGGTAGTGTAAAAACTACCAAGAGAACTCCTGTCTGGCACCTTCCCCGGTGGAGTTGTGCATGGGGTGTGTTTGGAACATTTTGTCACCGGCCGACTCCAAAAATTCAGCGGTTCCCCATCTCAGCCCAGAAAGCAGGAAGAACAACATTTGTGGTGTCTTTCAGATGCCTACCAAGGTAGTGTAAAAACTACCAGGAGAACTCCTGTCTGGCACCTTCCCCGGTGGAGTTGTGCATGGGGTGTGTTTGGAACATTTTGTCACAAGCCGACTCCAAAATTCAGAGTTTCCCCATCTCAGCCCAGAAAGCAGGTAGAACAACTTTTGTGGTGCCTTTCAGCTGCCTACCAAGGTAGTGTAAAAACTACCAACAGAATTCGTTCCTGGCACCTTCCCCGGTGGAGTTGTGCAGGGGGTGTGTTTGGAACATTTTGTCACCGGCCGAGTCCAAAATTCAGCGGTTCCCCATCTCAGCCCAGAAAGCAGGTAGAACAACTTTTGTGGTGTCTTTCAGATGCCTACCAAGGTAGTGTAAAAACTACCAGGAGAACTCCTGTCTGGCACCTTCCCCGGTGGAGTTGTGCAGGGGGTGTGTTTGGAACATTTTGTCACCGGCCGACTCCAAAATTCAGCGGTTCCCCATCTCAGCCCACAAAGCAGGTAGAACAACTTTTTTTGTGCCTTTCAGCTGCCTACCAAGGTAGTGTAAAAACTACCAACAGAATTCGTTCCTGGCACCTTCCCCGGTGGAGTTGTGCATGGGGTGTGTTTGGAACATTTTGTCACCGGCCGAGTCCAAAATTCAGCGGTTCCCCATCTCAGCCCAGAAAGCAGGTAGAACAACTTTTGTGGTGTCTTTCAGATGCCTACCAAGGTAGTGTAAAAACTACCAGGAGAACTCCTGTCTGGCACCTTCCCCGGTGGAGTTGTGCAGGGGGTGTGTTTGGAACATTTTGTCACCAGCCGAGTCCAAAATTCAGCGGTTCCCCATCTCAGCCCAGAAAGCAGGTAGAACAACTTTTGTGGTGTCTTTCAGATGCCTACCAAGGTAGTGTAAAAACTACCAGGAGAACTCCTGTCTGGCACCTTCCCCGGTGGAGTTGTGCATGGGGTGTCTGTGAAACATTTTGTCACCGGCCGACTCCAAAAATCAGCGGTTCCCCATCTCAGCCCAGAAAGCAGGTAGAACAACTTTTGTGGTGTCTTTCAGATGCCTACCAAGGTAGTGTAAAAACTACTAAGAGAACTCCTGTCTGGCACCTTCCCCGGTGGAGTTGTTCATGGGGTGTGTTTGGAACATTTTGTCACCGGCCGAGTCCAAAATTCAGCTGTTCCCCATCTCAGCCCAGAAAGCAGGTAGAACAACTTTTGTGGTGTCTTTCAGATGCCTACCAAGGTAGTGTAAAAACCACCAGGAGAACTCCTGTCTGGCACCTTCCCCGGTGGAGTTGTGCATGGGGTGTCTGTGAAACATTTTGTCACCGGCCGACTCCAAAAATCAGCGGTTCCCCATCTCAGCCCAGAAAGCAGGTAGAACAACTTTTGTGGTGTCTTTCAGATGCCTACCGGAGCAATGTAAAAACTACCAGGAGAACTCCTGTCTGGCACCTTCCCCGGTGGAGTTGTGCAGGGGGTGTGTTTGGAACATTTTTCACAAGCCGAGTCCAAAATTCAGCTGTTCCCCATCTCAGCCCAGAAAGCAGGTAGAACAACTTTTGTGGTGTCTTTCAGATGCCTACCAAGGTAGTGTAAAAACTACTAAGAGAACTCCTGTCTGGCACCTTCCCCGGTGGAGTTGTGCATGGGGTGTGTTTGGAACATTTTGTCACCGGCCGAGTCCAAAATTCAGCGATTCCCCATCTCAGCCCAGAAAGCAGGTAGAACAACTTTTGTGGTGTCTTTCAGATGCCTACCAAGGTAGTGTAAAAACTACCAGGAGAACTCCTGTCTGGCACCTTCCCCGGTGGAGTTGTGCATGGGGTGTGTTTGGAACATTTTATCACCAGCCGAGTCCAAAATTCAGCGGTTCCCCATCTCAGCCCAGAAAGCAGGTAGAACATCTTTGTGGTGCCTTTCAGCTGCCTACCGGATCAATGTAAAAACTACCAGGAGAACTCCTGTCTGGCACCTTCCCCGGTGGAGTTGTGCAGGGGGTGTGTTTGGAACATTTTGCCACCAGCCGACTCCAAAATTCAGCGTTTCCCCATCTCAGCCCAGAAAGCAGGTAGAACAACTTTTGTGGTGCCTTTCAAATGCCTACCGGAGCAATGTAAAAACTACCAGGAGAACTCCTGTCTGGCACCTTCCGTGGTGGAGTTGTGCAGGGGGTGTGTTTGGAACATTTTATCACCAGCCGAGTCCAAAATTCAGCGGTTCCCCATCTCAGCCCAGAAAGCAGGTAGAACAACTTTTGTGGTGCCTTTCAAATGCCTACCAAGGTAGTGTAAAAACCACCAGGAGAACTCCTGTCTGGCACCTTCCCCGGTGGAGATGTGCATGGGGTGTGTTTGGAACATTTTGTCAACGGCCGACTCCAAAATTCAGCGGTTCCCCATCTCAGCCCACAAAGCAGGTACAACAACTTTTCTTGTGCCTTTCAGCTGCCTACCAAGGTAGTGTAAAAACTACCAACAGAATTCGTTCCTGGCTCCTTCCCCGGTGGAGTTGTGCATGGGGTGTGTTTGGAACATTTTGTCACCAGCCGAGTCCAAAATTCAGCGGTTCCCCATCTCAGCCCAGAAAGCAGGTAGAACAACTTTTGTGGTGTCTTTCAGATGCCTACCAAGGTAGTGTAAAAACTACCAAGAGAACTCCTGTCTGGCACCTTCCCCGGTGGAGTTGTGCATGGGGTGTGTTTGGAACATTTTGTCACCAGCCGAGTCCAAAATTCAGCGTTTCCCCATCTCAGCCCAGAAAGCAG
The DNA here is from genome assembly GCF_023634085.1 of Falco cherrug. Taxonomy (NCBI): domain Eukaryota; kingdom Metazoa; phylum Chordata; class Aves; order Falconiformes; family Falconidae; genus Falco; species Falco cherrug. The sequence continues at coordinate 99,792 of NW_026599479.1, read as the reverse complement.
GTAGAACAACTTTTGTGGTGTCTTTCAGATGCCTACCGGAGCAATGTAAAAACTACCAGGAGAACTCCTGTCTGGCACCTTCCCCGGTGGAGTTGTGCATGGGGTGTGTTTGGAACATTTTGTCACCAGCCGAGTCCAAAATTCAGCGTTTCCCCATCTCAGCCCAGAAAGCAGGTACAACAACTTTTGTGGTGTCTTTTAGATGCCTACCAAGGTAGTGTAAAAACTACCAAGAGAACTCCTGTCTGGCACCTTCCCCGGTGGAGTTGTGCATGGGGTGTGTTTGGAACATTTTGTCACCGGCCGAGTCCAAAATTCAGCGGTTCCCCATCTCAGCCCAGAAAGCAGGTAGAACAACTTTTGTGGTGTCTTTCAGATGCCTACCAAGGTAGTGTAAAAACTACCAGGAGAACTCCTGTCTGGCACCTTCCCCGGTGGAGTTGTGCATGGGGTGTGTTTGGAACATTTTGTCACCGGCCGAGTCCAAAATTCAGCGGTTCCCCATCTCAGCCCAGAAAGCAGGTAGAACAACTTTTGTGGTGCCTTTCAGATGCCTACCAAGGTAGTGTAAAAACTACCAAGAGAACTCCTGTCTGGCACCTTCCCCGGTGGAGTTGTGCATGGGGTGTGTTTGGAACATTTTGTCAACGGCCGACTCCAAAATTCAGCGTTTCCCCATCTCAGCCCAGAAAGCAGGTAGAACAACTTTTGTGGTGTCTTTCAGATGCCTACCGGAGCAATGTAAAAACTACCAGGAGAACTCCTGTCTGGCACCTTCCCCGGTGGAGTTGTGCATGGGGTGTGTTTGGAACATTTTGTCACCAGCCGAGTCCAAAATTCAGCGTTTCCCCATCTCAGCCCAGAAAGCAGGTACAACAACTTTTGTGGTGTCTTTTAGATGCCTACCAAGGTAGTGTAAAAACTACCAAGAGAACTCCTGTCTGGCACCTTCCCCGGTGGAGTTGTGCATGGGGTGTGTTTGGAACATTTTGTCACCGGCCGAGTCTCAAAATTCAGCGGTTCCCCATCTCAGCCCAGAAAGCAGGTAGAACAACTTTTGTGGTGTCTTTCAGATGCCTACCAAGGTAGTGTAAAAACTACCAGGAGAACTCCTGTCCTGGCACCTTCCCGCGGTGGAGTTGTGCATGGGGTGTGTTTGGAACATTTTGTCACCGGCCGACTCCAAAATTCAGCGATTCCCCATCTCAGCCCAGAAAGCAGGTAGAACAACTTTTGTGGTGTCTTTCAGATGCCTACCAAGGTAGTGTAAAAACTACCAGGAGAACTCCTGTCTGGCACCTTCCCCGGTGGAGTTGTGCATGGGGTGTGTTTGGAACATTTTGTCACCGGCCGACTCCAAAATTCAGCGATTCCCCATCTCAGCCCAGAAAGCAGGTAGAACAACTTTTGTGGTGTCTTTCAGATGCCTACCAAGGTAGTGTAAAAACTACCAGGAAGAACTCCTGTCTGGCACCTTCCGTGGTGGAGTTGTGCATGGGGTGTGTTTGGAACATTTTGTCACCAGGCCAACTCCAAAATTCAGGCGGTTCCCCATCTCAGCCCAGAAAGCAGGTAGAACAACTTTTTTGGTGCCTTTCAGATGCCTACCAAGGTAGTGTAAAAACTACCAAGAGAACTCCTGTCTGGCACCTTCCCCGGTGGAGTTGTGCATGGGGTGTGTTTGGAACATTTTGTCACCGGCCGACTCCAAAATTCAGCGGTTCCCCATCTCAGCCCACAAAGCAGGTACAACAACTTTTCTTGTGCCTTTCAGCTGCCTACCAAGGTAGTGTAAAAACTACCAACAGAATTCGTTCCTGGCACCTTCCCCGGTGGAGTTGTGCATGGGGTGTGTTTGGAACATTTTGTCACCGGCCGAGTCCAAAATTCAGCGGTTCCCCATCTCAGGCCCAGAAAGCAGGTAGAACAACTTTTGTGGTGTCCTTTCAGATGCCTACCAAGGTAGTGTAAAAACTACCAGGAGAACTCCTGTCTGGCACCTTCCCCCGGTGGAGTTGTGCAGGGGGTGTGTTTGGAACATTTTGTCACCGGCCGACTCCAAAATTCAGCGGTTCCCCATCTCAGCCCACAAAGCAGGTAGAACAACTTTTTTTGTGCCTTTCAGCTGCCTACCAAGGTAGTGGTAAAAACTACCAACAGAATTCGTTCCTGGCACCTTCCCCGGTGGAGTTGTGCATGGGGTGTGTTTGGAACATTTTGTCACCGGCCGAGTCCAAAATTCAGCGGTTCCCCATCTCAGCCCCAGAAAAGCAGGTAGAACAACTTTTGTGGTGTCTTTCAGATGCCTACCAAGGTAGTGTAAAAAACTACCAGGAGAACTCCTGTCTGGCACCTTCCCCGGTGGAGTTGTGCATGGGGTGTGTTTGGAACATTTTGTCACCAGCCGAGTCCAAAATTCAGCGGTTCTCCCCATCTCAGCCCAGAAAGCAGGTAGAACAACTTTTGTGGTGTCTTTCAGATGCCTACCAAGGTAGTGTAGAAAACTACCAGGGAGAACTCCTGTCTGGCACCTTCCCCGGTGGAGTTGTGCATGGGGTGTCTGTGAAACATTTTGTCACCGGCCGACTCCCAAAAATCAGCGGTTCCCCATCTCAGCCCAGAAAGCAGGTAGAACAACTTTGTGGTGTCTTTCAGATGCCTACCAAGGTAGTGTAAAAACTACTAAGAGAACTCCTGTCTGGCACCTTCCCCCGGTGGAGTTGTTCATGGGGTGTGTTTGGAACATTTTGTCACCGGCCCGAGTCCAAAATTCAGCTGTTCCCCATCTCAGCCCAGAAAGCAGGTAGAACAACTTTTGTGGTGTCTTTCAGATGCCTACCAAGGTAGTGTAAAAACCACCAGGAGAACTCCTGTCTGGCACCTTCCCCGGTGGAGTTGTGCATGGGGTGTCTGTGAAACATTTTGTCACCGGCCGACTCCAAAAATCAGCGGTTCCCCATCTCAGCCCAGAAAGCAGGTAGAACAACTTTTGTGGTGTCTTTCAGATGCCTACCGGAGCAATGTAAAAACTACCAGGAGAACTCCTGTCTGGCACCTTCCCCGGTGGAGTTGTGCAGGGGGTGTGTTTGGAACATTTTTCACAAGCCGAGTCCAAAATTCAGCTGTTCCCCATCTCAGCCCAGAAAGCAGGTAGAACAACTTTTGTGGTGTCTTTCAGATGCCTACCAAGGTAGTGTAAAAACTACCAGGAGAACTCCTGTCTGGCACCTTCCCCGGTGGAGTTGTGCATGGGGTGTGTTTGGAACATTTTGTCACCGGCCGAGTCCAAAATTCAGCGATTCCCCATCTCAGCCCAGAAAGCAGGTAGAACAACTTTTGTGGTGTCTTTCAGATGCCTACCAAGGTAGTGTAAAAACTACCAGGAGAACTCCTGTCTGGCACCTTCCCCGGTGGAGTTGTGCATGGGGTGTGTTTGGAACATTTTATCACCAGCCGAGTCCAAAATTCAGCGGTTCCCCATCTCAGCCCAGAAAGCAGGTAGAACATCTTTTGTGGTGCCTTTCAGCTGCCTACCGGATCAATGTAAAAACTACCAGGAGAACTCCTGTCTGGCACCTTCCCCGGTGGAGTTGTGCAGGGGGTGTGTTTGGAACATTTTGCCACCAGCCGACTCCAAAATTCAGCGTTTCCCCATCTCAGCCCAGAAAGCAGGTAGAACAACTTTTGTGGTGCCTTTCAAATGCCTACCAAGGTAGTGTAAAAACCACCAGGAGAACTCCTGTCTGGCACCTTCCCCGGTGGAGTTGTGCATGGGGTGTCTGTGAAACATTTTGTCACCGGCCGACTCCAAAAATCAGCGGTTCCCCATCTCAGCCCAGAAAGCAGGTAGAACAACTTTTGTGGTGTCTTTCAGATGCCTACCGGAGCAATGTAAAAACTACCAGGAGAACTCCTGTCTGGCACCTTCCCCGGTGGAGTTGTGCAGGGGGTGTGTTTGGAACATTTTATCACCAGCCGAGTCCAAAATTCAGCTGTTCCCCATCTCAGCCCAGAAAGCAGGTAGAACAACTTTTGTGGTGTCTTTCAGATGCCTACCAAGGTAGTGTAAAAACTACGAAGAGAACTCCTGTCTGGCACCTTCCCCGGTGGAGTTGTGCATGGGGTGTGTTTGGAACATTTTGTCAACGGCCGACTCCAAAATTCAGCGGTTCCCCATCTCAGCCCACAAAGCAGGTACAACAACTTTTCTTGTGCCTTTCAGCTGCCTACCAAGGTAGTGTAAAAACTACCAACAGAATTCGTTCCTGGCTCCTTCCCCGGTGGAGTTGTGCATGGGGTGTGTTTGGAACATTTTGTCACCAGCCGAGTCCAAAATTCAGCGGTTCCCCATCTCAGCCCAGAAAGCAGGTAGAACAACTTTTGTGGTGTCTTTCAGATGCCTACCAAGGTAGTGTAAAAACTACCAAGAGAACTCCTGTCTGGCACCTTCCCCGGTGGAGTTGTGCATGGGGTGTGTTTGGAACATTTTGTCACCAGCCGAGTCCAAAATTCAGCGTTTCCCCATCTCAGCCCAGAAAGCAGGTACAACAACTTTTGTGGTGTCTTTTAGATGCCTACCAAGGTAGTGTAAAAACTACCAAGAGAACTCCTGTCTGGCACCTTCCCCGGTGGAGTTGTGCATGGGGTGTGTTTGGAACATTTTGTCACCGGCCGAGTCCAAAATTCAGCGGTTCCCCATCTCAGCCCAGAAAGCAGGTAGAACAACTTTTGTGGTGTCTTTCAGATGCCTACCAAGGTAGTGTAAAAACTACCAGGAGAACTCCTGTCTGGCACCTTCCCCGGTGGAGTTGTGCATGGGGTGTGTTTGGAACATTTTGTCACCGGCCGAGTCCAAAATTCAGCGGTTCCCCATCTCAGCCCAGAAAGCAGGTAGAACAACTTTTGTGGTGCCTTTCAGATGCCTACCAAGGTAGTGTAAAAACTACCAAGAGAACTCCTGTCTGGCACCTTCCCCGGTGGAGTTGTGCATGGGGTGTGTTTGGAACATTTTGTCAACGGCCGACTCCAAAATTCAGCGTTTCCCCATCTCAGCCCAGAAAGCAGGTAGAACAACTTTTGTGGTGTCTTTCAGATGCCTACCGGAGCAATGTAAAAACTACCAGGAGAACTCCTGTCTGGCACCTTCCCCGGTGGAGTTGTGCATGGGGTGTGTTTGGAACATTTTGTCACCAGCCGAGTCCAAAATTCAGCGTTTCCCCATCTCAGCCCAGAAAGCAGGTACAACAACTTTTGTGGTGTCTTTTAGATGCCTACCAAGGTAGTGTAAAAACTACCAAGAGAACTCCTGTCTGGCACCTTCCCCGGTGGAGTTGTGCATGGGGTGTGTTTGGAACATTTTGTCACCGGCCGAGTCCAAAATTCAGCGGTTCCCCATCTCAGCCCAGAAAGCAGGTAGAACAACTTTTGTGGTGTCTTTCAGATGCCTACCAAGGTAGTGTAAAAACTACCAGGAGAACTCCTGTCTGGCACCTTCCCCGGTGGAGTTGTGCATGGGGTGTGTTTGGAACATTTTGTCACCGGCCGACTCCAAAATTCAGCGATTCCCCATCTCAGCCCAGAAAGCAGGTAGAACAACTTTTGTGGTGTCTTTCAGATGCCTACCAAGGTAGTGTAAAAACTACCAGGAGAACTCCTGTCTGGCACCTTCCCCGGTGGAGTTGTGCATGGGGTGTGTTTGGAACATTTTGTCACCGGCCGACTCCAAAATTCAGCGATTCCCCATCTCAGCCCAGAAAGCAGGTAGAACAACTTTTGTGGTGTCTTTCAGATGCCTACCAAGGTAGTGTAAAAACTACCAGGAGAACTCCTGTCTGGCACCTTCCGTGGTGGAGTTGTGCATGGGGTGTGTTTGGAACATTTTGTCACCGGCCAACTCCAAAATTCAGCGGTTCCCCATCTCAGCCCAGAAAGCAGGTAGAACAACTTTTTTGGTGCCTTTCAGATGCCTACCAAGGTAGTGTAAAAACTACCAAGAGAACTCCTGTCTGGCACCTTCCCCGGTGGAGTTGTGCATGGGGTGTGTTTGGAACATTTTGTCAACGGCCGACTCCAAAATTCAGCGGTTCCCCATCTCAGCCCACAAAGCAGGTACAACAACTTTTCTTGTGCCTTTCAGCTGCCTACCAAGGTAGTGTAAAAACTACCAACAGAATTCGTTCCTGGCTCCTTCCCCGGTGGAGTTGTGCATGGGGTGTCTGTGGAACATTTTGTCACCGGCCGAGTCCAAAATTCAGCGGTTCCCCATCTCAGCCCAGAAAGCAGGAAGAACAACTTTTGTGGTGCCTTTCAAATGCCTACCAAGGTACTGTAAAAACCACCAGGAGAACTCCTGTCTGGCACCTTCCCCGGTGGAGTTGTGCATGGGGTGTCTGTGAAACATTTTGTCACCGGCCGACTCCAAAATTCAGCGATTCCCCATCTCAGCCCAGAAAGCAGGTAGAACAACTTTTGTGGTGTCTTTCAGATGCCTACCGGAGCAATGTAAAAACTACCAGGAGAACTCCTGTCTGGCACCTTCCCCGGTGGAGTTGTGCAGGGGGTGTGTTTGGAACATTTTGTCACCAGCCGAGTCCAAAATTCAGCGGTTCCCCATCTCAGCCCACAAAGCAGGTAGAACAACTTTTGTGGTGCCTTTCAAATGCCTACCAAGGTAGTGTAAAAACTACCAAGAGAACTCCTGTCTGGCACCTTCCCCGGTGGAGTTGTGCATGGGGTGTGTTTGGAACATTTTGTCACCAGCCGAGTCCAAAATTCAGCGTTTCCCCATCTCAGCCCAGAAAGCAGGTAGAACAACTTTTGTGGTGTCTTTCAAATGCCTACCAAGGTAGTGTAAAAACTACCAGGAGAACTCCTGCCTGGCACCTTCCCCGGTGGAGTTGTGCATGGGGTGTGTTTGGAACATTTTGTCACCGGCCGACTCCAAAATTCAGCGGTTCCCCATCTCAGCCCACAAAGCAGGTAGAACAACTTTTCTTGTGCCTTTCAGCTGCCTACCAAGGTAGTGTAAAAACTACCAAGAGAATTCGTTCCTGGCACCTTCCCCGGTGGAGTTGTGCATGGGGTGTCTGTGGAACATTTTGTCACCAGCCGAGTCCAAAATTCAGCGGTTCCCCATCTCAGCCCAGAAAGCAGGTAGAACAACTTTTGTGGTGTCTTTCAGATGCCTACCGGAGCAATGTAAAAACTACCAGGAGAACTCCTGTCTGGCACCTTCCCCGGTGGAGTTGTGCAGGGGGTGTGTTTGGAACATTTTGTCACCAGCCGAGTCCAAAATTCAGCGGTTCCCCATCTCAGCCCAGAAAGCAGGTAGAACAACTTTTGTGGTGCCTTTCAGCTGCCTACCAAGGGTAGTGTAAAAACTACCAAGAGAACTCCTGTCTGGCACCTTCCCCGGTGGAGTTGTGCATGGGGTGTGTTTGGAACATTTTGTCACCGGCCGAGTCCAAAATTCAGCGTTTCCCCATCTCAGCCCAGAAAGCAGGTAGAACAACTTTTGTGGTGTCTTTCAGATGCCTACCAAGGTAGTGTAAAAACTACCAGGAGAACTCCTGTCTGGCACCTTCCCCGGTGGAGTTGTGCAGGGGGTGTGTTTGGAACATTTTGTCACCAGCCGAGTCCAAAATTCAGCGTTTCCCCATCTCAGCCCAGAAAGCAGGTACAACAACTTTTGTGGTGTCTTTTAGATGCCTACCAAGGTAGTGTAAAAACTACCAAGAGAACTCCTGTCTGGCACCTTCCCCGGTGGAGTTGTGCATGGGGTGTGTTTGGAACATTTTGTCACCGGCCGAGTCCAAAATTCAGCGGTTCCCCATCTCAGCCCAGAAAGCAGGTAGAACAACTTTTGTGGTGTCTTTCAGATGCCTACCAAGGTAGTGTAAAAACTACCAGGAGAACTCCTGTCTGGCACCTTCCCCGGTGGAGTTGTGCATGGGGTGTGTTTGGAACATTTTGTCACCAGCCGAGTCCAAAATTCAGCGTTTCCCCATCTCAGCCCAGAAAGCAGGTAGAACAACTTTTGTGGTGTCTTTCAGATGCCTACCAAGGTAGTGTAAAAACTACCAGGAGAACTCCTGTCTGGCACCTTCCCCGGTGGAGTTGTGCAGGGGGTGTGTTTGGAACATTTTGTCACCGGCCGAGTCCAAAATTCAGCGGTTCCCCATCTCAGCCCACAAAGCAGGTAGAACAACTTTTCTTGTGCCTTTCAGCTGCCTACCAAGGTAGTGTAAAAACTACCAACAGAATTCGTTCCTGGCACCTTCCCCGGTGGAGTTGTGCATGGGGTGTCTGTGGAACATTTTGTCACCGGCCGACTCCAAAATTCAGCGGTTCCCCATCTCAGCCCACAAAGCAGGTAGAACAACTTTTGTGGTGTCTTTCAGATGCCTACCAAGGTAGTGTAAAAACTACCAGGAGAACTCCTGTCTGGCACCTTCCCCGGTGGAGTTGTGCATGGGGTGTGTTTGGAACATTTTGTCACCGGCCGACTCCAAAATTCAGCGATTCCCCATCTCAGCCCAGAAAGCAGGTAGAACAACTTTTGTGGTGTCTTTCAGATGCCTACCAAGGTAGTGTAAAAACTACCAGGAGAACTCCTGTCTGGCACCTTCCGTGGTGGAGTTGTGCATGGGGTGTGTTTGGAACATTTTGTCACCGGCCAACTCCAAAATTCAGCGGTTCCCCATCTCAGCCCAGAAAGCAGGTAGAACAACTTTTTTGGTGCCTTTCAGATGCCTACCAAGGTAGTGTAAAAACTACCAAGAGAACTCCTGTCTGGCACCTTCCCCGGTGGAGTTGTGCATGGGGTGTGTTTGGAACATTTTGTCAACGGCCGACTCCAAAATTCAGCGGTTCCCCATCTCAGCCCACAAAGCAGGTACAACAACTTTTCTTGTGCCTTTCAGCTGCCTACCAAGGTAGTGTAAAAACTACCAACAGAATTCGTTCCTGGCTCCTTCCCCGGTGGAGTTGTGCATGGGGTGTCTGTGGAACATTTTGTCACCGGCCGAGTCCAAAATTCAGCGGTTCCCCATCTCAGCCCAGAAAGCAGGAAGAACAACTTTTGTGGTGCCTTTCAAATGCCTACCAAGGTACTGTAAAAACCACCAGGAGAACTCCTGTCTGGCACCTTCCCCGGTGGAGTTGTGCATGGGGTGTCTGTGAAACATTTTGTCACCGGCCGACTCCAAAATTCAGCGATTCCCCATCTCAGCCCAGAAAGCAGGTAGAACAACTTTTGTGGTGTCTTTCAGATGCCTACCGGAGCAATGTAAAAACTACCAGGAGAACTCCTGTCTGGCACCTTCCCCGGTGGAGTTGTGCAGGGGGTGTGTTTGGAACATTTTGTCACCAGCCGAGTCCAAAATTCAGCGGTTCCCCATCTCAGCCCACAAAGCAGGTAGAACAACTTTTGTGGTGCCTTTCAAATGCCTACCAAGGTAGTGTAAAAACTACCAAGAGAACTCCTGTCTGGCACCTTCCCCGGTGGAGTTGTGCATGGGGTGTGTTTGGAACATTTTGTCACCAGCCGAGTCCAAAATTCAGCGTTTCCCCATCTCAGCCCAGAAAGCAGGTAGAACAACTTTTGTGGTGTCTTTCAAATGCCTACCAAGGTAGTGTAAAAACTACCAGGAGAACTCCTGCCTGGCACCTTCCCCGGTGGAGTTGTGCATGGGGTGTGTTTGGAACATTTTGTCACCGGCCGACTCCAAAATTCAGCGGTTCCCCATCTCAGCCCACAAAGCAGGTAGAACAACTTTTCTTGTGCCTTTCAGCTGCCTACCAAGGTAGTGTAAAAACTACCAAGAGAATTCGTTCCTGGCACCTTCCCCGGTGGAGTTGTGCATGGGGTGTCTGTGGAACATTTTGTCACCAGCCGAGTCCAAAATTCAGCGGTTCCCCATCTCAGCCCAGAAAGCAGGTAGAACAACTTTTGTGGTGTCTTTCAGATGCCTACCGGAGCAATGTAAAAACTACCAGGAGAACTCCTGTCTGGCACCTTCCCCGGTGGAGTTGTGCAGGGGGTGTGTTTGGAACATTTTGTCACCAGCCGAGTCCAAAATTCAGCGGTTCCCCATCTCAGCCCAGAAAGCAGGTAGAACAACTTTTGTGGTGCCTTTCAGCTGCCTACCAAGGTAGTGTAAAAACTACCAAGAGAACTCCTGTCTGGCACCTTCCCCGGTGGAGTTGTGCATGGGGTGTGTTTGGAACATTTTGTCACCGGCCGAGTCCAAAATTCAGCGTTTCCCCATCTCAGCCCAGAAAGCAGGAAGAACAACATTTGTGGTGTCTTTCAGATGCCTACCAAGGTAGTGTAAAAACTACCAGGAGAACTCCTGTCTGGCACCTTCCCCGGTGGAGTTGTGCAGGGGGTGTGTTTGGAACATTTTGTCACCGGCCGAGTCCAAAATTCAGCGGTTCCCCATCTCAGCCCAGAAAGCAGGTAGAACAACTTTTGTGGTGCCTTTCAGCTGCCTACCAAGGTAGTGTAAAAACTACCAACAGAATTCGTTCCTGGCACCTTCCCCGGTGGAGTTGTGCAGGGGGTGTGTTTGGAACATTTTGTCACCGGCCGAGTCCAAAATTCAGCGGTTCCCCATCTCAGCCCACAAAGCAGGTAGAACAACTTTTGTGGTGTCTTTCAGATGCCTACCAAGGTAGTGTAAAAACTACCAGGAGAACTCCTGTCTGGCACCTTCCCCGGTGGAGTTGTGCATGGGGTGTGTTTGGAACATTTTGTCACCAGCCGAGTCCAAAATTCAGCGTTTCCCCATCTCAGCCCAGAAAGCAGGTAGAACAACTTTTGTGGTGTCTTTCAGATGCCTACCAAGGTAGTGTAAAAACTACCAGGAGAACTCCTGTCTGGCACCTTCCCCGGTGGAGTTGTGCAGGGGGTGTGTTTGGAACATTTTGTCACCGGCCGAGTCCAAAATTCAGCGGTTCCCCATCTCAGCCCACAAAGCAGGTAGAACAACTTTTCTTGTGCCTTTCAGCTGCCTACCAAGGTAGTGTAAAAACTACCAACAGAATTCGTTCCTGGCACCTTCCCCGGTGGAGTTGTGCATGGGGTGTGTTTGGAACATTTTGTCACCGGCCGAGTCCAAAATTCAGCGGTTCCCCATCTCAGCCCACAAAGCAGGTAGAACAACTTTTGTGGTGTCTTTCAGATGCCTACCAAGGTAGTGTAAAAACTACCAGGAGAACTCCTGTCTGGCACCTTCCCCGGTGGAGTTGTGCAGGGGGTGTGTTTGGAACATTTTGTCACCAGCCGAGTCCAAAATTCAGCGGTTCCCCATCTCAGCCCAGAAAGCAGGTAGAACAACTTTTGTGGTGTCTTTCAGATGCCTACCAAGGTAGTGTAAAAACTACCAGGAGAACTCCTGTCTGGCACCTTCCCCGGTGGAGTTGTGCATGGGGTGTCTGTGAAACATTTTGTCACCGGCCGACTCCAAAAATCAGCGGTTCCCCATCTCAGCCCAGAAAGCTGGTAGAACAACTTTTGTGGTGTCTTTCAGATGCCTACCAAGGTAGTGTAAAAACTACTAAGAGAACTCCTGTCTGGCACCTTCCCCGGTGGAGTTGTGCATGGGGTGTGTTTGGAACATTTTGTCACCGGCCGAGTCCAAAATTCAGCTGTTCCCCATCTCAGCCCAGAAAGCAGGTAGAACAACTTTTGTGGTGTCTTTCAGATGCCTACCAAGGTAGTGTAAAAACTACTAAGAGAACTCCTGTCTGGCACCTTCCCCGGTGGAGTTGTGCATGGGGTGTGTTTGGAACATTTTGTCACCGGCCGAGTCCAAAATTCAGCGGTTCCCCATCTCAGCCCAGAAAGCAGGTAGAACAACTTTTGTGGTGTCTTTCAGATGCCTACCAAGGTAGTGTAAAAACTACCAGGAGAACTCCTGTCTGGCACCTTCCCCGGTGGAGTTGTGCAGGGGGTGTGTTTGGAACATTTTGTCACCAGCCGAGTCCAAAATTCAGCGGTTCCCCATCTCAGCCCAGAAAGCAGGTAGAACAACTTTTGTGGTGCCTTTCAGATGCCTACCAAGGTAGTGTAAAAACTACTAAGAGAACTCCTGTCTGGCACCTTCCCCGGTGGAGTTGTGCATGGGGTGTGTTTGGAACATTTTGTCACCGGCCGAGTCCAAAATTCAGCGGTTCCCCATCTCAGCCCACAAAGCAGGTAGAACAACTTTTCTTGTGCCTTTCAGCTGCCTACCAAGGTAGTGTAAAAACTACCAAGAGAATTCGTTCCTGGCACCTTCCCCGGTGGAGTTGTGCATGGGGTGTCTGTGGAACATTTTGTCACCGGCCGAGTCCAAAATTCAGCGGTTCCCCATCTCAGCCCAGAAAGCAGGTAGAACAACTTTTGTGGTGTCTTTCAGATGCCTACCGGAGCAATGTAAAAACTACCAGGAGAACTCCTGTCTGGCACCTTCCCCGGTGGAGTTGTGCAGGGGGTGTGTTTGGAACATTTTGTCACCAGCCGAGTCCAAAATTCAGCGGTTCCCCATCTCAGCCCAGAAAGCAGGTAGAACAACTTTTGTGGTGTCTTTCAGATGCCTACCAAGGTAGTGTAAAAAGTACGAAGAGAACTCCTGTCTGGCACCTTCCCCGGTGGAGTTGTGCATGGGGTGTGTTTGGAACATTTTGTCACCGGCCGAGTCCAAAATTCAGCGGTTCCCCATCTCAGCCCAGAAAGCAGGAAGAACAACATTTGTGGTGTCTTTCAGATGCCTACCAAGGTAGTGTAAAAACTACCAGGAGAACTCCTGTCTGGCACCTTCCCCGGTGGAGTTGTGCAGGGGGTGTGTTTGGAACATTTTGTCACAAGCCGAGTCCAAAATTCAGCGGTTCCCCATCTCAGCCCAGAAAGCAGGTAGAACAACTTTTGTGGTGCCTTTCAGCTGCCTACCAAGGTAGTGTAAAAACTACCAACAGAATTCGTTCCTGGCACCTTCCCCGGTGGAGTTGTGCATGGGGTGTGTTTGGAACATTTTGTCACCGGCCGAGTCCAAAATTCAGCTGTTCCCCATCTCAGCCCAGAAAGCAGGTAGAACAACTTTTGTGGTGTCTTTCAGATGCCTACCAAGGTAGTGTAAAAACTACCAGGAGAACTCCTGTCTGGCACCTTCCCCGGTGGAGTTGTGCAGGGGGTGTGTTTGGAACATTTTGTCACCAGCCGAGTCCAAAATTCAGCGGTTCCCCATCTCAGCCCAGAAAGCAGGTAGAACAACTTTTGTGGTGTCTTTCAGATGCCTACCAAGGTAGTGTAAAAACTACCAGGAGAACTCCTGTCTGGCACCTTCCCCGGTGGAGTTGTGCAGGGGGTGTGTTTGGAACATTTTGTCACCGGCCGACTCCAAAATTCAGCGGTTCCCCATCTCAGCCCACAAAGCAGGTAGAACAACTTTTCTTGTGCCTTTCAGCTGCCTACCAAGGTAATGTAAAAACTACCAACAGAATTCGTTCCTGGCACCTTCCCCGGTGGAGTTGTGCATGGGGTGTGTTTGGAACATTTTGTCACCAGCCGAGTCCAAAATTCAGCTGTTCCCCATCTCAGCCCAGAAAGCAGGTAGAACAACTTTTGTGGTGTCTTTCAGATGCCTACCAAGGTAGTGTAAAAACTACCAGGAGAACTCCTGTCTGGCACCTTCCCCGGTGGAGTTGTGCAGGGGGTGTGTTTGGAACATTTTGTCACCAGCCGAGTCCAAAATTCAGCGGTTCCCCATCTCAGCCCAGAAAGCAGGTAGAACAACTTTTGTGGTGTCTTTCAGATGCCTACCAAGGTAGTGTAAAAACTACCAGGAGAACTCCTGTCTGGCACCTTCCCCGGTGGAGTTGTGCAGGGGGTGTGTTTGGAACATTTTATCACCAGCCGAGTCCAAAATTCAGCGGTTCCCCATCTCAGCCCAGAAAGCAGGTAGAACAACTTTTGTGGTGTCTTTCAGATGCCTACCAAGGTAGTGTAAAAACTACTAAGAGAACTCCTGTCTGGCACCTTCCCCGGTGGAGTTGTGCATGGGGTGTGTTTGGAACATTTTGTCACCGGCCGAGTCCAAAATTCAGCTGTTCCCCATCTCAGCCCAGAAAGCAGGTAGAACAACTTTTGTGGTGTCTTTCAGATGCCTACCAAGGTAGTGTAAAAACCACCAGGAGAACTCCTGTCTGGCACCTTCCCCGGTGGAGTTGTGCATGGGGTGTCTGTGAAACATTTTGTCACCGGCCGACTCCAAAAATCAGCGGTTCCCCATCTCAGCCCAGAAAGCAGGTAGAACAACTTTTGTGGTGTCTTTCAGATGCCTACCGGAGCAATGTAAAAACTACCAGGAGAACTCCTGTCTGGCACCTTCCCCGGTGGAGTTGTGCAGGGGGTGTGTTTGGAACATTTTGTCACCAGCCGAGTCCAAAATTCAGCGGTTCCCCATCTCAGCCCAGAAAGCAGGTAGAACAACTTTTGTGGTGTCTTTCAAATGCCTACCAAGGTAGTGTAAAAACTACTAAGAGAACTCCTGTCTGGCACCTTCCCCGGTGGAGTTGTGCATGGGGTGTGTTTGGAACATTTTGTCACCGGCCGAGTCCAAAATTCAGCGATTCCCCATCTCAGCCCAGAAAGCAGGTAGAACAACTTTTGTGGTGTCTTTCAGATGCCTACCAAGGTAGTGTAAAAACTACCAGGAGAACTCCTGTCTGGCACCTTCCCCGGTGGAGTTGTGCAGGGGGTGTGTTTGGAACATTTTGCCACCAGCCGAGTCCAAAATTCAGCGTTTCCCCATCTCAGCCCAGAAAGCAGGTAGAACAACTTTTGTGGTGTCTTTCAGATGCCTACCAAGGTAGTGTAAAAACTACCAGGAGAACTCCTGTCTGGCACCTTCCCCGGTGGAGTTGTGCATGGGGTGTGTTTGGAACATTTTGTCACCGGCCGAGTCCAAAATTCAGCGGTTCCCCATCTCAGCCCAGAAAGCAGGTAGAACAACTTTTGTGGTGCCTTTCAGCTGCCTACCAAGGTAGTGTAAAAACTACCAACAGAATTCGTTCCTGGCACCTTCCCCGGTGGAGTTGTGCAGGGGGTGTGTTTGGAACATTTTGTCACCGGCCGAGTCCAAAATTCAGCGGTTCCCCATCTCAGCCCAGAAAGCAGGTAGAACAACTTTTGTGGTGTCTTTCAGATGCCTACCAAGGTAGTGTAAAAACTACCAGGAGAACTCCTGTCTGGCACCTTCCCCGGTGGAGTTGTGCATGGGGTGTGTTTGGAACATTTTGTCACCAGCCGAGTCCAAAATTCAGCGTTTCCCCATCTCAGCCCAGAAAGCAGGTAGAACAACTTTTGTGGTGTCTTTCAGATGCCTACCAAGGTAGTGTAAAAACTACCAGGAGAACTCCTGTCTGGCACCTTCCCCGGTGGAGTTGTGCAGGGGGTGTGTTTGGAACATTTTGTCACCGGCCGAGTCCAAAATTCAGCGGTTCCCCATCTCAGCCCACAAAGCAGGTAGAACAACTTTTCTTGTGCCTTTCAGCTGCCTACCAAGGTAGTGTAAAAACTACCAACAGAATTCGTTCCTGGCACCTTCCCCGGTGGAGTTGTGCATGGGGTGTGTTTGGAACATTTTGTCACCGGCCGAGTCCAAAATTCAGCGGTTCCCCATCTCAGCCCACAAAGCAGGTAGAACAACTTTTCTTGTGCCTTTCAGCTGCCTACCAAGGTAGTGTAAAAACTACCAAGAGAATTCGTTCCTGGCACCTTCCCCGGTGGAGTTGTGCATGGGGTGTCTGTGGAACATTTTGTCACCGGCCGAGTCCAAAATTCAGCGGTTCCCCATCTCAGCCCAGAAAGCAGGTAGAACAACTTTTGTGGTGTCTTTCAGATGCCTACCGGAGCAATGTAAAAACTACCAGGAGAACTCCTGTCTGGCACCTTCCCCGGTGGAGTTGTGCAGGGGGTGTGTTTGGAACATTTTGTCACCAGCCGAGTCCAAAATTCAGCGGTTCCCCATCTCAGCCCAGAAAGCAGGTAGAACAACTTTTGTGGTGTCTTTCAGATGCCTACCAAGGTAGTGTAAAAAGTACGAAGAGAACTCCTGTCTGGCACCTTCCCCGGTGGAGTTGTGCATGGGGTGTGTTTGGAACATTTTGTCACCGGCCGAGTCCAAAATTCAGCGGTTCCCCATCTCAGCCCAGAAAGCAGGAAGAACAACATTTGTGGTGTCTTTCAGATGCCTACCAAGGTAGTGTAAAAACTACCAGGAGAACTCCTGTCTGGCACCTTCCCCGGTGGAGTTGTGCAGGGGGTGTGTTTGGAACATTTTGTCACAAGCCGAGTCCAAAATTCAGCGGTTCCCCATCTCAGCCCAGAAAGCAGGTAGAACAACTTTTGTGGTGCCTTTCAGCTGCCTACCAAGGTAGTGTAAAAACTACCAACAGAATTCGTTCCTGGCACCTTCCCCGGTGGAGTTGTGCATGGGGTGTGTTTGGAACATTTTGTCACCGGCCGAGTCCAAAATTCAGCTGTTCCCCATCTCAGCCCAGAAAGCAGGTAGAACAACTTTTGTGGTGTCTTTCAGATGCCTACCAAGGTAGTGTAAAAACTACCAGGAGAACTCCTGTCTGGCACCTTCCCCGGTGGAGTTGTGCAGGGGGTGTGTTTGGAACATTTTGTCACCAGCCGAGTCCAAAATTCAGCGGTTCCCCATCTCAGCCCAGAAAGCAGGTAGAACAACTTTTGTGGTGTCTTTCAGATGCCTACCAAGGTAGTGTAAAAACTACTAAGAGAACTCCTGTCTGGCACCTTCCCCGGTGGAGTTGTGCATGGGGTGTGTTTGGAACATTTTGTCACCGGCCGAGTCCAAAATTCAGCTGTTCCCCATCTCAGCCCAGAAAGCAGGTAGAACAACTTTTGTGGTGTCTTTCAGATGCCTACCAAGGTAGTGTAAAAACCACCAGGAGAACTCCTGTCTGGCACCTTCCCCGGTGGAGTTGTGCATGGGGTGTCTGTGAAACATTTTGTCACCGGCCGACTCCAAAAATCAGCGGTTCCCCATCTCAGCCCAGAAAGCAGGTAGAACAACTTTTGTGGTGTCTTTCAGATGCCTACCGGAGCAATGTAAAAACTACCAGGAGAACTCCTGTCTGGCACCTTCCCCGGTGGAGTTGTGCAGGGGGTGTGTTTGGAACATTTTGTCACCAGCCGAGTCCAAAATTCAGCGGTTCCCCATCTCAGCCCAGAAAGCAGGTAGAACAACTTTTGTGGTGTCTTTCAAATGCCTACCAAGGTAGTGTAAAAACTACTAAGAGAACTCCTGTCTGGCACCTTCCCCGGTGGAGTTGTGCATGGGGTGTGTTTGGAACATTTTGTCACCGGCCGAGTCCAAAATTCAGCGATTCCCCATCTCAGCCCAGAAAGCAGGTAGAACAACTTTTGTGGTGTCTTTCAGATGCCTACCAAGGTAGTGTAAAAACTACCAGGAGAACTCCTGTCTGGCACCTTCCCCGGTGGAGTTGTGCAGGGGGTGTGTTTGGAACATTTTGCCACCAGCCGAGTCCAAAATTCAGCGTTTCCCCATCTCAGCCCAGAAAGCAGGTAGAACAACTTTTGTGGTGTCTTTCAGATGCCTACCAAGGTAGTGTAAAAACTACCAGGAGAACTCCTGTCTGGCACCTTCCCCGGTGGAGTTGTGCATGGGGTGTGTTTGGAACATTTTGTCACCGGCCGAGTCCAAAATTCAGCTGTTCCCCATCTCAGCCCAGAAAGCAGGTAGAACAACTTTTGTGGTGTCTTTCAGATGCCTACCAAGGTAGTGTAAAAACCACCAGGAGAACTCCTGTCTGGCACCTTCCCCGGTGGAGTTGTGCATGGGGTGTCTGTGAAACATTTTGTCACCGGCCGACTCCAAAAATCAGCGGTTCCCCATCTCAGCCCAGAAAGCAGGTAGAACAACTTTTGTGGTGTCTTTCAGATGCCTACCGGAGCAATGTAAAAACTACCAGGAGAACTCCTGTCTGGCACCTTCCCCGGTGGAGTTGTGCATGGGGTGTGTTTGGAACATTTTGTCACCGGCCGAGTCCAAAATTCAGCTGTTCCCCATCTCAGCCCAGAAAGCAGGTAGAACAACTTTTGTGGTGTCTTTCAGATGCCTACCAAGGTAGTGTAAAAACTACTAAGAGAACTCCTGTCTGGCACCTTCCCCGGTGGAGTTGTGCATGGGGTGTGTTTGGAACATTTTGTCACCGGCCGAGTCCAAAATTCAGCTGTTCCCCATCTCAGCCCAGAAAGCAGGTAGAACAACTTTTGTGGTGTCTTTCAGATGCCTACCAAGGTAGTGTAAAAACCACCAGGAGAACTCCTGTCTGGCACCTTCCCCGGTGGAGTTGTGCATGGGGTGTCTGTGAAACATTTTGTCACCGGCCGACTCCAAAAATCAGCGGTTCCCCATCTCAGCCCAGAAAGCAGGTAGAACAACTTTTGTGGTGTCTTTCAGATGCCTACCGGAGCAATGTAAAAACTACCAGGAGAACTCCTGTCTGGCACCTTCCCCGGTGGAGTTGTGCAGGGGGTGTGTTTGGAACATTTTGTCACCAGCCGAGTCCAAAATTCAGCGGTTCCCCATCTCAGCCCAGAAAGCAGGTAGAACAACTTTTGTGGTGTCTTTCAAATGCCTACCAAGGTAGTGTAAAAACTACTAAGAGAACTCCTGTCTGGCACCTTCCCCGGTGGAGTTGTGCATGGGGTGTGTTTGGAACATTTTGTCACCGGCCGAGTCCAAAATTCAGCGATTCCCCATCTCAGCCCAGAAAGCAGGTAGAACAACTTTTGTGGTGTCTTTCAGATGCCTACCAAGGTAGTGTAAAAACTACCAGGAGAACTCCTGTCTGGCACCTTCCCCGGTGGAGTTGTGCAGGGGGTGTGTTTGGAACATTTTGCCACCAGCCGAGTCCAAAATTCAGCGTTTCCCCATCTCAGCCCAGAAAGCAGGTAGAACAACTTTTGTGGTGTCTTTCAGATGCCTACCAAGGTAGTGTAAAAACTACCAGGAGAACTCCTGTCTGGCACCTTCCCCGGTGGAGTTGTGCATGGGGTGTGTTTGGAACATTTTGTCACCGGCCGAGTCCAAAATTCAGCGGTTCCCCATCTCAGCCCAGAAAGCAGGTAGAACAACTTTTGTGGTGCCTTTCAGCTGCCTACCAAGGTAGTGTAAAAACTACCAACAGAATTCGTTCCTGGCACCTTCCCCGGTGGAGTTGTGCAGGGGGTGTGTTTGGAACATTTTGTCACCGGCCGAGTCCAAAATTCAGCGGTTCCCCATCTCAGCCCAGAAAGCAGGTAGAACAACTTTTGTGGTGTCTTTCAGATGCCTACCAAGGTAGTGTAAAAACTACCAGGAGAACTCCTGTCTGGCACCTTCCCCGGTGGAGTTGTGCATGGGGTGTGTTTGGAACATTTTGTCACCAGCCGAGTCCAAAATTCAGCGTTTCCCCATCTCAGCCCAGAAAGCAGGTAGAACAACTTTTGTGGTGTCTTTCAGATGCCTACCAAGGTAGTGTAAAAACTACCAGGAGAACTCCTGTCTGGCACCTTCCCCGGTGGAGTTGTGCAGGGGGTGTGTTTGGAACATTTTGTCACCGGCCGAGTCCAAAATTCAGCGGTTCCCCATCTCAGCCCACAAAGCAGGTAGAACAACTTTTCTTGTGCCTTTCAGCTGCCTACCAAGGTAGTGTAAAAACTACCAACAGAATTCGTTCCTGGCACCTTCCCCGGTGGAGTTGTGCATGGGGTGTGTTTGGAACATTTTGTCACCGGCCGAGTCCAAAATTCAGCGGTTCCCCATCTCAGCCCACAAAGCAGGTAGAACAACTTTTCTTGTGCCTTTCAGCTGCCTACCAAGGTAGTGTAAAAACTACCAAGAGAATTCGTTCCTGGCACCTTCCCCGGTGGAGTTGTGCATGGGGTGTCTGTGGAACATTTTGTCACCGGCCGAGTCCAAAATTCAGCGATTCCCCATCTCAGCCCAGAAAGCAGGTAGAACAACTTTTGTGGTGTCTTTCAGATGCCTACCGGAGCAATGTAAAAACTACCAGGAGAACTCCTGTCTGGCACCTTCCCCGGTGGAGTTGTGCAGGGGGTGTGTTTGGAACATTTTGTCACCAGCCGAGTCCAAAATTCAGCGGTTCCCCATCTCAGCCCAGAAAGCAGGTAGAACAACTTTTGTGGTGTCTTTCAGATGCCTACCAAGGTAGTGTAAAAAGTACGAAGAGAACTCCTGTCTGGCACCTTCCCCGGTGGAGTTGTGCATGGGGTGTGTTTGGAACATTTTGTCACCAGCCGAGTCCAAAATTCAGCGGTTCCCCATCTCAGCCCAGAAAGCAGGAAGAACAACATTTGTGGTGTCTTTCAGATGCCTACCAAGGTAGTGTAAAAACTACCAGGAGAACTCCTGTCTGGCACCTTCCCCGGTGGAGTTGTGCAGGGGGTGTGTTTGGAACATTTTGTCACAAGCCGAGTCCAAAATTCAGCGGTTCCCCATCTCAGCCCAGAAAGCAGGTAGAACAACTTTTGTGGTGCCTTTCAGCTGCCTACCAAGGTAGTGTAAAAACTACCAACAGAATTCGTTCCTGGCACCTTCCCCGGTGGAGTTGTGCATGGGGTGTGTTTGGAACATTTTGTCACCGGCCGAGTCCAAAATTCAGCTGTTCCCCATCTCAGCCCAGAAAGCAGGTAGAACAACTTTTGTGGTGTCTTTCAGATGCCTACCAAGGTAGTGTAAAAACTACCAGGAGAACTCCTGTCTGGCACCTTCCCCGGTGGAGTTGTGCAGGGGGTGTGTTTGGAACATTTTGTCACCAGCCGAGTCCAAAATTCAGCGGTTCCCCATCTCAGCCCAGAAAGCAGGTAGAACAACTTTTGTGGTGTCTTTCAGATGCCTACCAAGGTAGTGTAAAAACTACCAGGAGAACTCCTGTCTGGCACCTTCCCCGGTGGAGTTGTGCATGGGGTGTGTTTGGAACATTTTGTCACCGGCCGACTCCAAAATTCAGCGGTTCCCCATCTCAGCCCACAAAGCAGGTAGAACAACTTTTCTTGTGCCTTTCAGCTGCCTACCAAGGTAATGTAAAAACTACCAACAGAATTCGTTCCTGGCACCTTCCCCGGTGGAGTTGTGCATGGGGTGTGTTTGGAACATTTTGTCACCGGCCGAGTCCAAAATTCAGCTGTTCCCCATCTCAGCCCAGAAAGCAGGTAGAACAACTTTTGTGGTGTCTTTCAGATGCCTACCAAGGTAGTGTAAAAACTACCAGGAGAACTCCTGTCTGGCACCTTCCCCGGTGGAGTTGTGCAGGGGGTGTGTTTGGAACATTTTGTCACCAGCCGAGTCCAAAATTCAGCGGTTCCCCATCTCAGCCCAGAAAGCAGGTAGAACAACTTTTGTGGTGTCTTTCAGATGCCTACCAAGGTAGTGTAAAAACTACCAGGAGAACTCCTGTCTGGCACCTTCCCCGGTGGAGTTGTGCAGGGGGTGTGTTTGGAACATTTTATCACCAGCCGAGTCCAAAATTCAGCGGTTCCCCATCTCAGCCCACAAAGCAGGTAGAACAACTTTTGTGGTGTCTTTCAGATGCCTACCAAGGTAGTGTAAAAACTACTAAGAGAACTCCTGTCTGGCACCTTCCCCGGTGGAGTTGTGCATGGGGTGTGTTTGGAACATTTTGTCACCGGCCGAGTCCAAAATTCAGCTGTTCCCCATCTCAGCCCAGAAAGCAGGTAGAACAACTTTTGTGGTGTCTTTCAGATGCCTACCAAGGTAGTGTAAAAACCACCAGGAGAACTCCTGTCTGGCACCTTCCCCGGTGGAGTTGTGCATGGGGTGTCTGTGAAACATTTTGTCACCGGCCGACTCCAAAAATCAGCGGTTCCCCATCTCAGCCCAGAAAGCAGGTAGAACAACTTTTGTGGTGTCTTTCAGATGCCTACCGGAGCAATGTAAAAACTACCAGGAGAACTCCTGTCTGGCACCTTCCCCGGTGGAGTTGTGCAGGGGGTGTGTTTGGAACATTTTGTCACCAGCCGAGTCCAAAATTCAGCGGTTCCCCATCTCAGCCCAGAAAGCAGGTAGAACAACTTTTGTGGTGTCTTTCAAATGCCTACCAAGGTAGTGTAAAAACTACTAAGAGAACTCCTGTCTGGCACCTTCCCCGGTGGAGTTGTGCATGGGGTGTGTTTGGAACATTTTGTCACCGGCCGAGTCCAAAATTCAGCGATTCCCCATCTCAGCCCAGAAAGCAGGTAGAACAACTTTTGTGGTGTCTTTCAGATGCCTACCAAGGTAGTGTAAAAACTACCAGGAGAACTCCTGTCTGGCACCTTCCCCGGTGGAGTTGTGCAGGGGGTGTGTTTGGAACATTTTGCCACCAGCCGACTCCAAAATTCAGCGGTTCCCCATCTCAGCCCAGAAAGCAGGTAGAACAACTTTTGTGGTGTCTTTCAGATGCCTACCAAGGTAGTGTAAAAACTACCAGGAGAACTCCTGTCTGGCACCTTCCCCGGTGGAGTTGTGCATGGGGTGTGTTTGGAACATTTTGTCACCGGCCGAGTCCAAAATTCAGCGGTTCCCCATCTCAGCCCAGAAAGCAGGTAGAACAACTTTTGTGGTGCCTTTCAGCTGCCTACCAAGGTAGTGTAAAAACTACCAACAGAATTCGTTCCTGGCACCTTCCCCGGTGGAGTTGTGCAGGGGGTGTGTTTGGAACATTTTGTCACCGGCCGAGTCCAAAATTCAGCGGTTCCCCATCTCAGCCCAGAAAGCAGGTAGAACAACTTTTGTGGTGTCTTTCAGATGCCTACCAAGGTAGTGTAAAAACTACCAGGAGAACTCCTGTCTGGCACCTTCCCCGGTGGAGTTGTGCATGGGGTGTGTTTGGAACATTTTGTCACCAGCCGAGTCCAAAATTCAGCGTTTCCCCATCTCAGCCCAGAAAGCAGGTAGAACAACTTTTGTGGTGTCTTTCAGATGCCTACCAAGGTAGTGTAAAAACTACCAGGAGAACTCCTGTCTGGCACCTTCCCCGGTGGAGTTGTGCAGGGGGTGTGTTTGGAACATTTTGTCACCGGCCGAGTCCAAAATTCAGCGGTTCCCCATCTCAGCCCACAAAGCAGGTAGAACAACTTTTCTTGTGCCTTTCAGCTGCCTACCAAGGTAGTGTAAAAACTACCAACAGAATTCGTTCCTGGCACCTTCCCCGGTGGAGTTGTGCATGGGGTGTGTTTGGAACATTTTGTCACCGGCCGAGTCCAAAATTCAGCGGTTCCCCATCTCAGCCCACAAAGCAGGTAGAACAACTTTTGTGGTGTCTTTCAGATGCCTACCAAGGTAGTGTAAAAACTACCAGGAGAACTCCTGTCTGGCACCTTCCCCGGTGGAGTTGTGCAGGGGGTGTGTTTGGAACATTTTGTCACCAGCCGAGTCCAAAATTCAGCGGTTCCCCATCTCAGCCCAGAAAGCAGGTAGAACAACTTTTGTGGTGTCTTTCAGATGCCTACCAAGGTAGTGTAAAAACTACCAGGAGAACTCCTGTCTGGCACCTTCCCCGGTGGAGTTGTGCATGGGGTGTCTGTGAAACATTTTGTCACCGGCCGACTCCAAAAATCAGCGGTTCCCCATCTCAGCCCAGAAAGCTGGTAGAACAACTTTTGTGGTGTCTTTCAGATGCCTACCAAGGTAGTGTAAAAACTACTAAGAGAACTCCTGTCTGGCACCTTCCCCGGTGGAGTTGTGCATGGGGTGTGTTTGGAACATTTTGTCACCGGCCGAGTCCAAAATTCAGCTGTTCCCCATCTCAGCCCAGAAAGCAGGTAGAACAACTTTTGTGGTGTCTTTCAGATGCCTACCAAGGTAGTGTAAAAACTACTAAGAGAACTCCTGTCTGGCACCTTCCCCGGTGGAGTTGTGCATGGGGTGTGTTTGGAACATTTTGTCACCGGCCGAGTCCAAAATTCAGCGGTTCCCCATCTCAGCCCAGAAAGCAGGTAGAACAACTTTTGTGGTGTCTTTCAGAAGTGTAAAAACTACTAAGAGAACTCCTGTCTGGCACCTTCCCCGGTGGAGTTGTGCATGGGGTGTGTTTGGAACATTTTGTCACCGGCCGAGTCCAAAATTCAGCGATTCCCCATCTCAGCCCAGAAAGCAGGTAGAAAAACTTTTGTGGTGTCTTTCAGATGCCTACCAAGGTAGTGTAAAAACTACCAGGAGAACTCCTGTCTGGCACCTTCCCCGGTGGAGTTGTGCAGGGGGTGTGTTTGGAACATTTTGCCACCAGCCGACTCCAAAATTCAGCGGTTCCCCATCTCAGCCCAGAAAGCAGGTAGAACAACTTTTGTGGTGCCTTTCAGATGCCTACCAAGGTAGTGTAAAAACTACTAAGAGAACTCCTGTCTGGCACCTTCCCCGGTGGAGTTGTGCATGGGGTGTGTTTGGAACATTTTGTCACCAGCCGAGTCCAAAATTCAGCGGTTCCCCATCTCAGCCCAGAAAGCAGGTAGAACATCTTTTGTGGTGCCTTTCAGCTGCCTACCGGATCAATGTAAAAACTACCAGGAGAACTCCTGTCTGGCACCTTCCCCGGTGGAGTTGTGCAGGGGGTGTGTTTGGAACATTTTGCCACCAGCCGACTCCAAAATTCAGCGTTTCCCCATCTCAGCCCAGAAAGCAGGTAGAACAACTTTTGTGGTGCCTTTCAAATGCCTACCAAGGTAGTGTAAAAACCACCAGGAGAACTCCTGTCTGGCACCTTCCCCGGTGGAGTTGTGCATGGGGTGTCTGTGAAACATTTTGTCACCGGCCGAGTCCAAAAATCAGCGGTTCCCCATCTCAGCCCAGAAAGCAGGTAGAAGAACTTTTGTGGTGTCTTTCAGATGCCTACCGGAGCAATGTAAAAACTACCAGGAGAACTCCTGTCTGGCACCTTCCCCGGTGGAGTTGTGCAGGGGGTGTGTTTGGAACATTTTGTCACCGGCCGAGTCCAAAATTCAGCGGTTCCCCATCTCAGCCCACAAAGCAGGTAGAACAACTTTTCTTGTGCCTTTCAGCTGCCTACCAAGGTAGTGTAAAAACTACCAAGAGAATTCGTTCCTGGCACCTTCCCCGGTGGAGTTGTGCATGGGGTGTCTGTGGAACATTTTGTCACCGGCCGAGTCCAAAATTCAGCGGTTCCCCATCTCAGCCCAGAAAGCAGGTAGAACAACTTTTGTGGTGTCTTTCAGATGCCTACCGGAGCAATGTAAAAACTACCAGGAGAACTCCTGTCTGGCACCTTCCCCGGTGGAGTTGTGCATGGGGTGTGTTTGGAACATTTTGTCACCAGCCGAGTCCAAAATTCAGCGGTTCCCCATCTCAGCCCAGAAAGCAGGTAGAACAACTTTTGTGGTGCCTTTCAGCTGCCTACCAAGGTAGTGTAAAAACTACCAAGAGAACTCCTGTCTGGCACCTTCCCCGGTGGAGTTGTGCATGGGGTGTGTTTGGAACATTTTGTCACCGGCCGAGTCCAAAATTCAGCGGTTCCCCATCTCAGCCCAGAAAGCAGGAAGAACAACATTTGTGGTGTCTTTCAGATGCCTACCAAGGTAGTGTAAAAACTACCAGGAGAACTCCTGTCTGGCACCTTCCCCGGTGGAGTTGTGCATGGGGTGTGTTTGGAACATTTTGTCAACGGCCGACTCCAAAATTCAGCGGTTCCCCATCTCAGCCCAGAAAGCAGGTACAACAAGTTTTCTTGTGCCTTTCAGCTGCCTACCAAGGTAGTGTAAAAACTACCAACAGAATTCGTTCCTGGCACCTTCCCCGGTGGAGTTGTGCATGGGGTGTCTGTGGAACATTTTGTCACCGGCCGACTCCAAAATTCAGCCGTTCCCCATCTCAGCCCAGAAAGCAGGTAGAACAACTTTTGTGGTGTCTTTCAGATGCCTACCGGAGCAATGTAAAAACTACCAGGAGAACTCCTGTCTGGCACCTTCCCCGGTGGAGTTGTGCAGGGGGTGTGTTTGGAACATTTTGTCACCAGCCGAGTCCAAAATTCAGCGTTTCCCCATCTCAGCCCAGAAAGCAGGTAGAACAACTTTTGTGGTGTCTTTCAGATGCCTACCAAGGTAGTGTAAAAACTACCAGGAGAACTCCTGTCTGGCACCTTCCCCGGTGGAGTTGTGCATGGGGTGTGTTTGGAACATTTTGTCACCGGCCGAGTCCAAAATTCAGCGGTTCCCCATCTCAGCCCACAAAGCAGGTAGAACAACTTTTCTTGTGCCTTTCAAATGCCTACCAAGGTAGTGTAAAAACTACCAAGAGAATTCGTTCCTGGCACCTTCCCCGGTGGAGTTGTGCATGGGGTGTCTGTGGAACATTTTGTCACCGGCCGAGTCCAAAATTCAGCGGTTCCCCATCTCAGCCCAGAAAGCAGGTAGAACAACTTTTGTGGTGTCTTTCAGATGCCTACCGGAGCAATGTAAAAACTACCAGGAGAACTCCTGTCTGGCACCTTCCCCGGTGGAGTTGTGCAGGGGGTGTCTGTGAAACATTTTGTCACCGGCCGACTCCAAAAATCAGCGGTTCCCCATCTCAGCCCAGAAAGCTGGTAGAACAACTTTTGTGGTGTCTTTCAGATGCCTACCAAGGTAGTGTAAAAACTACTAAGAGAACTCCTGTCTGGCACCTTCCCCGGTGGAGTTGTGCATGGGGTGTGTTTGGAACATTTTGTCACCGGCCGAGTCCAAAATTCAGCTGTTCCCCATCTCAGCCCAGAAAGCAGGTAGAACAACTTTTGTGGTGTCTTTCAGATGCCTACCAAGGTAGTGTAAAAACTACCAGGAGAACTCCTGTCTGGCACCTTCCGTGGTGGAGTTGTGCATGGGGTGTATTTGGAACATTTTGTCACCGGCCGAGTCCAAAATTCAGCGGTTCCCCATCTCAGCCCAGAAAGCAGGTAGAACAACTTTTGTGGTGCCTTTCAAATGCCTACCAAGGTAGTGTAAAAACCACCAGGAGAACTCCTGTCTGGCACCTTCCCCGGTGGAGTTGTGCATGGGGTGTCTGTGAAACATTTTGTCACCGGCCGACTCCAAAATTCAGCGATTCCCCATCTCAGCCCAGAAAGCAGGTAGAACAACTTTTGTGGTGTCTTTCAGATGCCTACCGGAGCAATGTAAAAACTACCAGGAGAACTCCTGTCTGGCACCTTCCCCGGTGGAGTTGTGCAGGGGGTGTGTTTGGAACATTTTGTCACCAGCCGAGTCCAAAATTCAGCGGTTCCCCATCTCAGCCCAGAAAGCAGGTAGAACAACTTTTGTGGTGCCTTTCAGCTGCCTACCAAGGTAGTGTAAAAACTACCAAGAGAACTCCTGTCTGGCACCTTCCCCGGTGGAGTTGTGCATGGGGTGTGTTTGGAACATTTTGTCACCGGCCGAGTCCAAAATTCAGCGGTTCCCCATCTCAGCCCAGAAAGCAGGAAGAACAACATTTGTGGTGTCTTTCAGATGCCTACCAAGGTAGTGTAAAAACTACCAGGAGAACTCCTGTCTGGCACCTTCCCCGGTGGAGTTGTGCATGGGGTGTGTTTGGAACATTTTGTCACCAGCCGACTCCAAAATTCAGAGTTTCCCCATCTCAGCCCAGAAAGCAGGTAGAACAACTTTTGTGGTGCCTTTCAGCTGCCTACCAAGGTAGTGTAAAAACTACCAACAGAATTCGTTCCTGGCACCTTCCCCGGTGGAGTTGTGCATGGGGTGTGTTTGGAACATTTTGTCACCGGCCGAGTCCAAAATTCAGCGGTTCCCCATCTCAGCCCACAAAGCAGGTAGAACAACTTTTCTTGTGCCTTTCAGCTGCCTACCAAGGTAGTGTAAAAACTACCAAGAGAATTCGTTCCTGGCACCTTCCCCGGTGGAGTTGTGCATGGGGTGTCTGTGAAACATTTTGTCACCGGCCGACTCCAAAAATCAGCGGTTCCCCATCTCAGCCCAGAAAGCAGGTAGAAGAACTTTTGTGGTGTCTTTCAGATGCCTACCGGAGCAATGTAAAAACTACCAGGAGAACTCCTGTCTGGCACCTTCCCCGGTGGAGTTGTGCAGGGGGTGTGTTTGGAACATTTTGTCACCGGCCGAGTCCAAAATTCAGCGGTTCCCCATCTCAGCCCACAAAGCAGGTAGAACAACTTTTCTTGTGCCTTTCAGCTGCCTACCAAGGTAGTGTAAAAACTACCAAGAGAATTCGTTCCTGGCACCTTCCCCGGTGGAGTTGTGCATGGGGTGTCTGTGGAACATTTTGTCACCGGCCGAGTCCAAAATTCAGCGGTTCCCCATCTCAGCCCAGAAAGCAGGTAGAACAACTTTTGTGGTGTCTTTCAGATGCCTACCGGAGCAATGTAAAAACTACCAGGAGAACTCCTGTCTGGCACCTTCCCCGGTGGAGTTGTGCATGGGGTGTGTTTGGAACATTTTGTCACCAGCCGAGTCCAAAATTCAGCGGTTCCCCATCTCAGCCCAGAAAGCAGGTAGAACAACTTTTGTGGTGTCTTTCAGCTGCCTACCAAGGTAGTGTAAAAACTACCAAGAGAACTCCTGTCTGGCACCTTCCCCGGTGGAGTTGTGCATGGGGTGTGTTTGGAACATTTTGTCACCGGCCGACTCCAAAAATCAGCGGTTCCCCATCTCAGCCCAGAAAGCTGGTAGAACAACTTTTGTGGTGTCTTTCAGATGCCTACCAAGGTAGTGTAAAAACTACTAAGAGAACTCCTGTCTGGCACCTTCCCCGGTGGAGTTGTGCATGGGGTGTGTTTGGAACATTTTGTCACCGGCCGAGTCCAAAATTCAGCTGTTCCCCATCTCAGCCCAGAAAGCAGGTAGAACAACTTTTGTGGTGTCTTTCAGATGCCTACCAAGGTAGTGTAAAAACTACCAGGAGAACTCCTGTCTGGCACCTTCCGTGGTGGAGTTGTGCATGGGGTGTATTTGGAACATTTTGTCACCGGCCGAGTCCAAAATTCAGCGGTTCCCCATCTCAGCCCAGAAAGCAGGTAGAACAACTTTTGTGGTGCCTTTCAAATGCCTACCAAGGTAGTGTAAAAACCACCAGGAGAACTCCTGTCTGGCACCTTCCCCGGTGGAGTTGTGCATGGGGTGTCTGTGAAACATTTTGTCACCGGCCGACTCCAAAATTCAGCGATTCCCCATCTCAGCCCAGAAAGCAGGTAGAACAACTTTTGTGGTGTCTTTCAGATGCCTACCGGAGCAATGTAAAAACTACCAGGAGAACTCCTGTCTGGCACCTTCCCCGGTGGAGTTGTGCAGGGGGTGTGTTTGGAACATTTTGTCACCAGCCGAGTCCAAAATTCAGCGGTTCCCCATCTCAGCCCAGAAAGCAGGTAGAACAACTTTTGTGGTGCCTTTCAGCTGCCTACCAAGGTAGTGTAAAAACTACCAAGAGAACTCCTGTCTGGCACCTTCCCCGGTGGAGTTGTGCATGGGGTGTGTTTGGAACATTTTGTCACCGGCCGACTCCAAAATTCAGCGGTTCCCCATCTCAGCCCAGAAAGCAGGAAGAACAACATTTGTGGTGTCTTTCAGATGCCTACCAAGGTAGTGTAAAAACTACCAGGAGAACTCCTGTCTGGCACCTTCCCCGGTGGAGTTGTGCATGGGGTGTGTTTGGAACATTTTGTCACCAGCCGACTCCAAAATTCAGAGTTTCCCCATCTCAGCCCAGAAAGCAGGTAGAACAACTTTTGTGGTGCCTTTCAGCTGCCTACCAAGGTAGTGTAAAAACTACCAACAGAATTCGTTCCTGGCACCTTCCCCGGTGGAGTTGTGCATGGGGTGTGTTTGGAACATTTTGTCACCGGCCGAGTCCAAAATTCAGCGGTTCCCCATCTCAGCCCACAAAGCAGGTAGAACAACTTTTCTTGTGCCTTTCAGCTGCCTACCAAGGTAGTGTAAAAACTACCAAGAGAATTCGTTCCTGGCACCTTCCCCGGTGGAGTTGTGCATGGGGTGTCTGTGAAACATTTTGTCACCGGCCGACTCCAAAAATCAGCGGTTCCCCATCTCAGCCCAGAAAGCAGGTAGAAGAACTTTTGTGGTGTCTTTCAGATGCCTACCGGAGCAATGTAAAAACTACCAGGAGAACTCCTGTCTGGCACCTTCCCCGGTGGAGTTGTGCAGGGGGTGTGTTTGGAACATTTTGTCACCGGCCGAGTCCAAAATTCAGCGGTTCCCCATCTCAGCCCACAAAGCAGGTAGAACAACTTTTCTTGTGCCTTTCAGCTGCCTACCAAGGTAGTGTAAAAACTACCAAGAGAATTCGTTCCTGGCACCTTCCCCGGTGGAGTTGTGCATGGGGTGTCTGTGGAACATTTTGTCACCGGCCGAGTCCAAAATTCAGCGGTTCCCCATCTCAGCCCAGAAAGCAGGTAGAACAACTTTTGTGGTGTCTTTCAGATGCCTACCGGAGCAATGTAAAAACTACCAGGAGAACTCCTGTCTGGCACCTTCCCCGGTGGAGTTGTGCATGGGGTGTGTTTGGAACATTTTGTCACCAGCCGAGTCCAAAATTCAGCGGTTCCCCATCTCAGCCCAGAAAGCAGGTAGAACAACTTTTGTGGTGTCTTTCAGCTGCCTACCAAGGTAGTGTAAAAACTACCAAGAGAACTCCTGTCTGGCACCTTCCCCGGTGGAGTTGTGCATGGGGTGTGTTTGGAACATTTTGTCAACGGCCGACTCCAAAATTCAGCGGTTCCCCATCTCAGCCCAGAAAGCAGGTACAACAACTTTTCTTGTGCCTTTCAGCTGCCTACCAAGGTAGTGTAAAAACTACCAACAGAATTCGTTCCTGGCACCTTCCCCGGTGGAGTTGTGCATGGGGTGTCTGTGGAACATTTTGTCACCGGCCGACTCCAAAATTCAGCCGTTCCCCATCTCAGCCCAGAAAGCAGGTAGAACAACTTTTGTGGTGTCTTTCAGATGCCTACCGGAGCAATGTAAAAACTACCAGGAGAACTCCTGTCTGGCACCTTCCCCGGTGGAGTTGTGCAGGGGGTGTGTTTGGAACATTTTGTCACCAGCCGAGTCCAAAATTCAGCGTTTCCCCATCTCAGCCCAGAAAGCAGGTAGAACAACTTTTGTGGTGTCTTTCAGATGCCTACCAAGGTAGTGTAAAAACTACCAGGAGAACTCCTGTCTGGCACCTTCCCCGGTGGAGTTGTGCATGGGGTGTGTTTGGAACATTTTGTCACCGGCCGAGTCCAAAATTCAGCGGTTCCCCATCTCAGCCCAGAAAGCAGGTAGAACAACTTTTCTTGTGCCTTTCAGCTGCCTACCAAGGTAGTGTAAAAACTACCAACAGAATTCGTTCCTGGCACCTTCCCCGGTGGAGTTGTGCATGGGGTGTGTTTGGAACATTTTGTCACCGGCCGAGTCCAAAATTCAGCGGTTCCCCATCTCAGCCCACAAAGCAGGTAGAACAACTTTTCTTGTGCCTTTCAGCTGCCTACCAAGGTAGTGTAAAAACTACCAAGAGAATTCGTTCCTGGCACCTTCCCCGGTGGAGTTGTGCATGGGGTGTCTGTGGAACATTTTGTCACCGGCCGACTCCAAAATTCAGCGGTTCCCCATCTCAGCCCAGAAAGCAGGTAGAACAACTTTTGTGGTGTCTTTCAGATGCCTACCGGAGCAATGTAAAAACTACCAGGAGAACTCCTGTCTGGCACCTTCCCCGGTGGAGTTGTGCAGGGGGTGTCTGTGAAACATTTTGTCACCGGCCGACTCCAAAAATCAGCGGTTCCCCATCTCAGCCCAGAAAGCTGGTAGAACAACTTTTGTGGTGTCTTTCAGATGCCTACCAAGGTAGTGTAAAAACTACTAAGAGAACTCCTGTCTGGCACCTTCCCCGGTGGAGTTGTGCATGGGGTGTGTTTGGAACATTTTGTCACCGGCCGAGTCCAAAATTCAGCTGTTCCCCATCTCAGCCCAGAAAGCAGGTAGAACAACTTTTGTGGTGTCTTTCAGATGCCTACCAAGGTAGTGTAAAAACCACCAGGAGAACTCCTGTCTGGCACCTTCCCCGGTGGAGTTGTGCATGGGGTGTCTGTGAAACATTTTGTCACCGGCCGACTCCAAAAATCAGCGGTTCCCCATCTCAGCCCAGAAAGCAGGTAGAACAACTTTTGTGGTGTATTTCAGATGCCTACCAAGGTAGTGTAAAAACTACCAGGAGAACTCCTGTCTGGCACCTTCCCCGGTGGAGTTGTGCAGGGGGTGTGTTTGGAACATTTTATCACCAGCCGAGTCCAAAATTCAGCTGTTCCCCATCTCAGCCCAGAAAGCAGGTAGAACAACTTTTGTGGTGTCTTTCAGATGCCTACCAAGGTAGTGTAAAAACTACTAAGAGAACTCCTGTCTGGCACCTTCCCCGGTGGAGTTGTGCATGGGGTGTGTTTGGAACATTTTGTCACCGGCCGAGTCCAAAATTCAGCGATTCCCCATCTCAGCCCAGAAAGCAGGTAGAAAAACTTTTGTGGTGTCTTTCAGATGCCTACCAAGGTAGTGTAAAAACTACCAGGAGAACTCCTGTCTGGCACCTTCCCCGGTGGAGTTGTGCAGGGGGTGTGTTTGGAACATTTTGCCACCAGCCGACTCCAAAATTCAGCGGTTCCCCATCTCAGCCCAGAAAGCAGGTAGAACAACTTTTGTGGTGCCTTTCAGATGCCTACCAAGGTAGTGTAAAAACTACTAAGAGAACTCCTGTCTGGCACCTTCCCCGGTGGAGTTGTGCATGGGGTGTGTTTGGAACATTTTGTCACCGGCCGAGTCCAAAATTCAGCGGTTCCCCATCTCAGCCCAGAAAGCAGGTAGAACATCTTTTGTGGTGCCTTTCAGCTGCCTACCGGATCAATGTAAAAACTACCAGGAGAACTCCTGTCTGGCACCTTCCCCGGTGGAGTTGTGCAGGGGGTGTGTTTGGAACATTTTATCACCAGCCGAGTCCAAAATTCAGCGTTTCCCCATCTCAGCCCAGAAAGCAGGTAGAACAACTTTTGTGGTGCCTTTCAAATGCCTACCAAGGTAGTGTAAAAACCACCAGGAGAACTCCTGTCTGGCACCTTCCCCGGTGGAGTTGTGCATGGGGTGTCTGTGAAACATTTTGTCACCGGCCGACTCCAAAAATCAGCGTTTCCCCATCTCAGCCCAGAAAGCAGGTAGAACAACTTTTGTGGTGTCTTTCAGATGCCTACCGGAGCAATGTAAAAACTACCAGGAGAACTCCTGTCTGGCACCTTCCCCGGTGGAGTTGTGCAGGGGGTGTGTTTGGAACATTTTATCACCAGCCGAGTCCAAAATTCAGCTGTTCCCCATCTCAGCCCAGAAAGCAGGTAGAACAACTTTTGTGGTGTCTTTCAGATGCCTACCAAGGTAGTGTAAAAACTACGAAGAGAACTCCTGTCTGGCACCTTCCCCGGTGGAGTTGTGCATGGGGTGTGTTTGGAACATTTTGTCACCGGCCGAGTCCAAAATTCAGCGATTCCCCATCTCAGCCCAGAAAGCAGGTAGAACAACTTTTGTGGTGTCTTTCAGATGCCTACCAAGGTAGTGTAAAAACTACCAGGAGAACTCCTGTCTGGCACCTTCCCCGGTGGAGTTGTGCAGGGGGTGTGTTTGGAACATTTTGTCACCAGCCGAGTCCAAAATTCAGCGGTTCCCCATCTCAGCCCAGAAAGCAGGTAGAACAACTTTTGTGGTGTCTTTCAGATGCCTACCAAGGTAGTGTAAAAACTACCAGGAGAACTCCTGTCTGGCACCTTCCGTGGTGGAGTTGTGCATGGGGTGTATTTGGAACATTTTGTCACCGGCCGAGTCCAAAATTCAGCGGTTCCCCATCTCAGCCCAGAAAGCAGGTAGAACAACTTTTGTGGTGCCTTTCAAATGCCTACCAAGGTAGTGTAAAAACCACCAGGAGAACTCCTGTCTGGCACCTTCCCCGGTGGAGTTGTGCATGGGGTGTCTGTGAAACATTTTGTCACCGGCCGACTCCAAAATTCAGCGATTCCCCATCTCAGCCCAGAAAGCAGGTAGAACAACTTTTGTGGTGTCTTTCAGATGCCTACCGGAGCAATGTAAAAACTACCAGGAGAACTCCTGTCTGGCACCTTCCCCGGTGGAGTTGTGCAGGGGGTGTGTTTGGAACATTTTGTCACCAGCCGAGTCCAAAATTCAGCGGTTCCCCATCTCAGCCCAGAAAGCAGGTAGAACAACTTTTGTGGTGCCTTTCAGCTGCCTACCAAGGTAGTGTAAAAACTACCAAGAGAACTCCTGTCTGGCACCTTCCCCGGTGGAGTTGTGCATGGGGTGTGTTTCGAACATTTTGTCACCGGCCGACTCCAAAATTCAGCGGTTCCCCATCTCAGCCCAGAAAGCAGGAAGAACAACATTTGTGGTGTCTTTCAGATGCCTACCAAGGTAGTGTAAAAACTACCAGGAGAACTCCTGTCTGGCACCTTCCCCGGTGGAGTTGTGCATGGGGTGTGTTTGGAACATTTTGTCACCAGCCGACTCCAAAATTCAGAGTTTCCCCATCTCAGCCCAGAAAGCAGGTAGAACAACTTTTGTGGTGCCTTTCAGCTGCCTACCAAGGTAGTGTAAAAACTACCAACAGAATTCGTTCCTGGCACCTTCCCCGGTGGAGTTGTGCATGGGGTGTGTTTGGAACATTTTGTCACCGGCCGAGTCCAAAATTCAGCGGTTCCCCATCTCAGCCCACAAAGCAGGTAGAACAACTTTTCTTGTGCCTTTCAGCTGCCTACCAAGGTAGTGTAAAAACTACCAAGAGAATTCGTTCCTGGCACCTTCCCCGGTGGAGTTGTGCATGGGGTGTCTGTGAAACATTTTGTCACCGGCCGAGTCCAAAAATCAGCGGTTCCCCATCTCAGCCCAGAAAGCAGGTAGAAGAACTTTTGTGGTGTCTTTCAGATGCCTACCGGAGCAATGTAAAAACTACCAGGAGAACTCCTGTCTGGCACCTTCCCCGGTGGAGTTGTGCAGGGGGTGTGTTTGGAACATTTTGTCACCGGCCGAGTCCAAAATTCAGCGGTTCCCCATCTCAGCCCACAAAGCAGGTAGAACAACTTTTCTTGTGCCTTTCAGCTGCCTACCAAGGTAGTGTAAAAACTACCAAGAGAATTCGTTCCTGGCACCTTCCCCGGTGGAGTTGTGCATGGGGTGTCTGTGGAACATTTTGTCACCGGCCGAGTCCAAAATTCAGCGGTTCCCCATCTCAGCCCAGAAAGCAGGTAGAACAACTTTTGTGGTGTCTTTCAGATGCCTACCGGAGCAATGTAAAAACTACCAGGAGAACTCCTGTCTGGCACCTTCCCCGGTGGAGTTGTGCATGGGGTGTGTTTGGAACATTTTGTCACCAGCCGAGTCCAAAATTCAGCGGTTCCCCATCTCAGCCCAGAAAGCAGGTAGAACAACTTTTGTGGTGTCTTTCAGCTGCCTACCAAGGTAGTGTAAAAACTACCAAGAGAACTCCTGTCTGGCACCTTCCCCGGTGGAGTTGTGCATGGGGTGTGTTTGGAACATTTTGTCACCGGCCGACTCCAAAATTCAGCGGTTCCCCATCTCAGCCCAGAAAGCAGGAAGAACAACATTTGTGGTGTCTTTCAGATGCCTACCAAGGTAGTGTAAAAACTACCAGGAGAACTCCTGTCTGGCACCTTCCCCGGTGGAGTTGTGCATGGGGTGTGTTTGGAACATTTTGTCAACGGCCGACTCCAAAATTCAGCGGTTCCCCATCTCAGCCCAGAAAGCAGGTACAACAACTTTTCTTGTGCCTTTCAGCTGCCTACCAAGGTAGTGTAAAAACTACCAACAGAATTCGTTCCTGGCACCTTCCCCGGTGGAGTTGTGCATGGGGTGTCTGTGGAACATTTTGTCACCGGCGACTCCAAAATTCAGCCATTCCCCATCTCAGCCCAGAAAGCAGGTAGAACAACTTTTGTGGTGTCTTTCAGATGCCTACCGGAGCAATGTAAAAACTACCAGGAGAACTCCTGTCTGGCACCTTCCCCGGTGGAGTTGTGCAGGGGGTGTGTTTGGAACATTTTGTCACCAGCCGAGTCCAAAATTCAGCGTTTCCCCATCTCAGCCCAGAAAGCAGGTAGAACAACTTTTGTGGTGTCTTTCAGATGCCTACCAAGGTAGTGTAAAAACTACCAGGAGAACTCCTGTCTGGCACCTTCCCCGGTGGAGTTGTGCATGGGGTGTGTTTGGAACATTTTGTCACCGGCCGACTCCAAAATTCAGCGGTTCCCCATCTCAGCCCACAAAGCAGGTAGAACAACTTTTCTTGTGCCTTTCAGCTGCCTACCAAGGTAGTGTAAAAACTACCAACAGAATTCGTTCCTGGCACCTTCCCCGGTGGAGTTGTGCATGGGGTGTGTTTGGAACATTTTGTCACCGGCCGAGTCCAAAATTCAGCGGTTCCCCATCTCAGCCCACAAAGCAGGTAGAACAACTTTTCTTGTGCCTTTCAGCTGCCTACCAAGGTAGTGTAAAAACTACCAAGAGAATTCGTTCCTGGCACCTTCCCCGGTGGAGTTGTGCATGGGGTGTCTGTGGAACATTTTGTCACCGGCCGACTCCAAAATTCAGCGGTTCCCCATCTCAGCCCAGAAAGCAGGTAGAACAACTTTTGTGGTGTCTTTCAGATGCCTACCGGAGCAATGTAAAAACTACCAGGAGAACTCCTGTCTGGCACCTTCCCCGGTGGAGTTGTGCAGGGGGTGTCTGTGAAACATTTTGTCACCGGCCGACTCCAAAAATCAGCGGTTCCCCATCTCAGCCCAGAAAGCTGGTAGAACAACTTTTGTGGTGTCTTTCAGATGCCTACCAAGGTAGTGTAAAAACTACTAAGAGAACTCCTGTCTGGCACCTTCCCCGGTGGAGTTGTGCATGGGGTGTGTTTGGAACATTTTGTCACCGGCCGAGTCCAAAATTCAGCTGTTCCCCATCTCAGCCCAGAAAGCAGGTAGAACAACTTTTGTGGTGTCTTTCAGATGCCTACCAAGGTAGTGTAAAAACCACCAGGAGAACTCCTGTCTGGCACCTTCCCCGGTGGAGTTGTGCATGGGGTGTCTGTGAAACATTTTGTCACCGGCCGACTCCAAAAATCAGCGGTTCCCCATCTCAGCCCACAAAGCAGGTAGAACAACTTTTGTGGTGTCTTTCAGATGCCTACCAAGGTAGTGTAAAAACTACCAGGAGAACTCCTGTCTGGCACCTTCCCCGGTGGAGTTGTGCAGGGGGTGTGTTTGGAACATTTTATCACCAGCCGAGTCCAAAATTCAGCTGTTCCCCATCTCAGCCCAGAAAGCAGGTAGAACAACTTTTGTGGTGTCTTTCAGATGCCTACCAAGGTAGTGTAAAAACTACTAAGAGAACTCCTGTCTGGCACCTTCCCCGGTGGAGTTGTGCATGGGGTGTGTTTGGAACATTTTGTCACCGGCCGAGTCCAAAATTCAGCGATTCCCCATCTCAGCCCAGAAAGCAGGTAGAAAAACTTTTGTGGTGTCTTTCAGATGCCTACCAAGGTAGTGTAAAAACTACTAAGAGAACTCCTGTCTGGCACCTTCCCCGGTGGAGTTGTGCAGGGGGTGTGTTTGGAACATTTTGTCACCGGCCGAGTCCAAAATTCAGCGGTTCCCCATCTCAGCCCAGAAAGCAGGTAGAACAACTTTTGTGGTGCCTTTCAGATGCCTACCGGATCAATGTAAAAACTACCAGGAGAACTCCTGTCTGGCACCTTCCCCGGTGGAGTTGTGCAGGGGGTGTGTTTGGAACATTTTGCCACCAGCCGACTCCAAAATTCAGCGTTTCCCCATCTCAGCCCAGAAAGCAGGTAGAACAACTTTTGTGGTGCCTTTCAAATGCCTACCAAGGTAGTGTAAAAACCACCAGGAGAACTCCTGTCTGGCACCTTCCCCGGTGGAGTTGTGCATGGGGTGTCTGTGAAACATTTTGTCACCGGCCGACTCCAAAAATCAGCGTTTCCCCATCTCAGCCCAGAAAGCAGGTAGAACAACTTTTGTGGTGTCTTTCAGATGCCTACCGGAGCAATGTAAAAACTACCAGGAGAACTCCTGTCTGGCACCTTCCCCGGTGGAGTTGTGCAGGGGGGTGTGTTTGGAACATTTTATCACCAGCCGAGTCCAAAATTCAGCTGTTCCCCCATCTCAGCCCAGAAAGCAGGTAGAACAACTTTTGTGGTGTCTTTCAGATGCCTACCAAGGTAGTGTAAAAACTACGAAGAGAACTCCTGTCTGGCACCTTCCCCGGTGGAGTTGTGCATGGGGTGTGTTTGGAACATTTTGTCACCGGCCGAGTCCAAAATTCAGCGATTCCCCATCTCAGCCCAGAAAGCAGGTAGAACAACTTTTGTGGTGTCTTTCAGATGCCTACCAAGGCAGTGTAAAAACTACCAGGAGAACTCCTGTCTGGCACCTTCCCCGGTGGAGTTGTGCATGGGGTGTGTTTGGAACATTTTGTCACCAGCCGAGTCCAAAATTCAGCGTTTCCCCATCTCAGCCCAGAAAGCAGGTAGAACAACTTTTGTGGTGTCTTTCAGATGCCTACCAAGGTAGTGTAAACTACCAAGAGAACTCCTGTCTGGCACCTTCCCCGGTGGAGTTGTGCATGGGGTGTGTGTTTGGAACATTTTGTCACCAGCCGAGTCCAAAATTCAGCGTTTCCCCATCTCAGCCCAGAAAGCAGGTAGAACAACTTTTGTGGTGTCTTTCAGATGCCTACCGGAGCAATGTAAAAACTACCAGGAGAACTCCTGTCTGGCACCTTCCCCGGTGGAGTTGTGCAGGGGGTGTGTTTGGAACATTTTGTCACCAGCCGAGTCCAAAATTCAGCGTTTCCCCATCTCAGCCCAGAAAGCAGGTACAACAACTTTTGTGGTGTCTTTTAGATGCCTACCAAGGTAGTGTAAAAACTACCAAGAGAACTCCTGTCTGGCACCTTCCCCGGTGGAGTTGTGCATGGGGTGTGTTTGGAACATTTTGTCACCGGCCGAGTCCAAAATTCAGTGGTTCCCCATCTCAGCCCAGAAAGCAGGTAGAACAACTTTTGTGGTGTCTTTCAGATGCCTACCAAGGTAGTGTAAAAACTACCAGGAGAACTCCTGTCTGGCACCTTCCCCGGTGGAGTTGTGCATGGGGTGTGTTTGGAACATTTTGTCACCGGCCGACTCCAAAATTCAGCGGTTCCCCATCTCAGCCCAGAAAGCAGGTAGAACAACTTTTGTGGTGCCCTTTCAGATGCCTACCAAGGTAGTGTAAAAACTACCAAGAGAACTCCTGTCTGGCACCTTCCCCGGTGGAGTTGTGCATGGGGTGTGTTTGGAACATTTTGTCAACGGCCGACTCCAAAATTCAGCGTTTCCGCATCTCAGCCCACAAAGCAGGTACAACAACTTTTCTTGTGCCTTTCAGCTGCCTACCAAGGTAGTGTAAAAACTACCAACAGAATTCGTTCCTGGCACCTTCCCCGGTGGAGTTGTGCATGGGGTGTCTGTGGAACATTTTGTCACCGGCCGACTCCAAAATTCAGCGGTTCCCCATCTCAGCCCAGAAAGCAGGAAGAACAACTTTTGTGGTGCCTTTCAAATGCCTACCAAGGTAGTGTAAAAACTACCAGGAGAACTCCTGTCTGGCACCTTCCCCGGTGGAGATGTGCATGGGGTGTCTGTGAAACATTTTGTCACCGGCCGACTCCAAAATTCAGCGGTTCCCCATCTCAGCCCAGAAAGCAGGTAGAACAACTTTTGTGGTGTCTTTCAGATGCCTACCAAGGTAGTGTA
This sequence comes from Falco cherrug, assembly GCF_023634085.1. Classification (NCBI taxonomy): domain Eukaryota; kingdom Metazoa; phylum Chordata; class Aves; order Falconiformes; family Falconidae; genus Falco; species Falco cherrug. Next base: position 59,890 of record NW_026599479.1, on the reverse strand, counting down.
AAAACTACCAGGAGAACTCCTGTCTGGCACCTTCCCCGGTGGAGTTGTGCAGGGGGTGTGTTTGGAACATTTTGTCACCGGCCGACTCCAAAATTCAGCGATTCCCCATCTCAGCCCAGAAAGCAGGTAGAACAACTTTTGTGGTGTCTTTCAGATGCCTACCAAGGTAGTGTAAAAACTACCAGGAGAACTCCTGTCTGGCACCTTCCGTGGTGGAGTTGTGCATGGGGTGTGTTTGGAACATTTTGTCACCGGCCGACTCCAAAATTCAGCGGTTCCCCATCTCAGCCCAGAAAGCAGGTAGAACAACTTTTTTGGTGCCTTTCAGATGCCTACCAAGGTAGTGTAAAAACTACCAAGAGAACTCCTGTCTGGCACCTTCCCCGGTGGAGTTGTGCATGGGGTGTGTTTGGAACATTTTGTCAACGGCCGACTCCAAAATTCAGCGGTTCCCCATCTCAGCCCACAAAGCAGTTACAACAACTTTTCTTGTGCCTTTCAGCTGCCTACCAAGGTAGTGTAAAAACTACCAACAGAATTCATTCCTGGCTCCTTCCCCGGTGGAGTTGTGCATGGGGTGTCTGTGGAACATTTTGTCACCGGCCGAGTCCAAAATTCAGCGGTTCCCCATCTCAGCCCAGAAAGCAGGTAGAACAACTTTTGTGGTGCCTTTCAAATGCCTACCAAGGTAGTGTAAAAACCACCAGGAGAACTCCTGTCTGGCACCTTCCCCGGTGGAGTTGTGCATGGGGTGTGTTTTGGAACATTTTGTCACCGGCCGACTCCAAAATTCAGCGATTCCCCATCTCAGCCCAGAAAGCAGGTAGAACAACTTTTGTGGTGTCTTTCAGATGCCTACCGGAGCAATGTAAAAACTACCAGGAGAACTCCTGTCTGGCACCTTCCCCGGTGGAGTTGTGCAGGGGGTGTGTTTGGAACATTTTGTCACCAGCCGAGTCCAAAATTCAGCGGTTCCCCATCTCAGCCCAGAAAGCAGGTAGAACAACTTTTGTGGTGCCTTTCAGCTGCCTACCAAGGTAGTGTAAAAACTACCAAGAGAACTCCTGTCTGGCACCTTCCCCGGTGGAGTTGTGCAGGGGGTGTGTTTGGAACATTTTGTCACCGGCCGAGTCCAAAATTCAGCTGTTCCCCATCTCAGCCCAGAAAGCAGGAAGAACAACATTTGTGGTGTCTTTCAGATGCCTACCAAGGTAGTGTAAAAACTACCAGGAGAACTCCTGTCTGGCACCTTCCCCGGTGGAGTTGTGCATGGGGTGTGTTTGGAACATTTTGTCACCAGCCGACTCCAAAATTCAGAGTTTCCCCATCTCAGCCCAGAAAGCAGGTAGAACAACTTTTGTGGTGCCTTTCAGCTGCCTACCAAGGTAGTGTAAAAACTACCAACAGAATTCGTTCCTGGCACCTTCCCCGGTGGAGTTGTGCATGGGGTGTGTTTGGAACATTTTTTCACCGGCCGAGTCCAAAATTCAGCGGTTCCCCATCTCAGCCCACAAAGCAGGTAGAACAACTTTTCTTGTGCCTTTCAGCTGCCTACCAAGGTAGTGTAAAAACTACCAAGAGAATTCGTTCCTGGCACCTTCCCCGGTGGAGTTGTGCATGGGGTGTCTGTGGAACATTTTGTCACCGGCCGACTCCAAAATTCAGCGGTTCCCCATCTCAGCCCAGAAAGCAGGTAGAACAACTTTTGTGGTGTCTTTCAGATGCCTACCGGAGCAATGTAAAAACTACCAGGAGAACTCCTGTCTGGCACCTTCCCCGGTGGAGTTGTGCAGGGGGTGTGTTTGGAACATTTTGTCACCAGCCGAGTCCAAAATTCAGCGGTTCCCCATCTCAGCCCAGAAAGCAGGTAGAACAACTTTTGTGGTGCCTTTCAGCTGCCTACCAAGGTAGTGTAAAAACTACCAAGAGAACTCCTGTCTGGCACCTTCCCCGGTGGAGTTGTGCATGGGGTGTGTTTGGAACATTTTGTCACCGGCCGACTCCAAAATTCAGCGGTTCCCCATCTCAGCCCAGAAAGCAGGAAGAACAACATTTGTGGTGTCTTTCAGATGCCTACCGGAGCAATGTAAAAACTACCAGGAGAACTCCTGTCTGGCACCTTCCCCGGTGGAGTTGTGCATGGGGTGTGTTTGGAACATTTTATCACCAGCCGAGTCCAAAATTCAGCTGTTCCCCATCTCAGCCCAGAAAGCAGGTAGAACAACTTTTGTGGTGCCTTTCAGCTGCCTACCAAGGTAGTGTAAAAACTACCAGGAGAACTCCTGTCTGGCACCTTCCCCGGTGGAGTTGTGCAGGGGGTGTGTTTGGAACATTTTGTCACCGGCCGAGTCCAAAATTCAGCGATTCCCCATCTCAGCCCAGAAAGCAGGTAGAAAAACTTTTGTGGTGTCTTTCAGATGCCTACCAAGGTAGTGTAAAAACTACCAAGAGAACTCCTGTCTGGCACCTTCCCCGGTGGAGTTGTGCATGGGGTGTGTTTGGAACATTTTGTCACCGGCCGAGTCCAAAATTCAGTGGTTCCCCATCTCAGCCCAGAAAGCAGGAAGAACAACATTTGTGGTGTCTTTCAGATGCCTACCAAGGTAGTGTAAAAACTACTAAGAGAACTCCTGTCTGGCACCTTCCCCGGTGGAGTTGTGCATGGGGTGTGTTTGGAACATTTTGTCAACGGCCGACTCCAAAATTCAGCGGTTCCCCATCTCAGCCCACAAAGCAGGTACAACAACTTTTCTTGTGCCTTTCAGCTGCCTACCAAGGTAGTGTAAAAACTACCAACAGAATTCGTTCCTGGCACCTTCCCCGTGGAGTTGTGCATGGGGTGTCTGTGGAACATTTTGTCACTGGCCGACTCCAAAATTCAGCCGTTCCCCATCTCAGCCCAGAAAGCAGGTAGAACAACTTTTGTGGTGTCTTTCAGATGCCTACCGGAGCAATGTAAAAACTACCAGGAGAACTCCTGTCTGGCACCTTCCCCGGTGGAGTTGTGCAGGGGGTGTGTTTGGAACATTTTGCCACCAGCCGACTCCAAAATTCAGCGTTTCCCCATCTCAGCCCACAAAGCAGGTAGAACAACTTTTGTGGTGCCTTTCAAATGCCTACCAAGGTAGTGTAAAAACCACCAGGAGAACTCCTGTCTGGCACCTTCCCCGTGGAGTTGTGCATGGGGTGTCTGTGAAACATTTTGTCACCGGCCGAGTCCAAAATTCAGCGATTCCCCATCTCAGCCCAGAAAGCAGGTAGAACAACTTTTGTGGTGCCTTTCAAATGCCTACCAAGGTAGTGTAAAAACCACCAGGAGAACTCCTGTCTGGCACCTTCCCCGGTGGAGTTGTGCATGGGGTGTCTGTGAAACATTTTGTCACCGGCCGACTCCCAAAAATCAGCGTTTCCCCATCTCAGCCCAGAAAGCAGGTAGAACAACTTTTGTGGTGTCTTTCAGATGCCTACCGGAGCAATGTAAAAACTACCAGGAGAACTCCTGTCTGGCACCTTCCCCGGTGGAGTTGTGCAGGGGGTGTGTTTGGAACATTTTATCACCAGCCGAGTCCAAAATTCAGCTGTTCCCCATCTCAGCCCAGAAAGCAGGTAGAACAACTTTTGTGGTGTCTTTCAGATGCCTACCAAGGTAGTGTAAAAACTACGAAGAGAACTCCTGTCTGGCACCTTCCCCGGTGGAGTTGTGCTTGGGGTGTGTTTGGAACATTTTGTCACCGGCCGAGTCCAAAATTCAGCGATTCCCCATCTCAGCCCAGAAAGCAGGTAGAACAACTTTTGTGGTGTCTTTCAGATGCCTACCAAGGTAGTGTAAAAACTACCAGGAGAACTCCTGTCTGGCACCTTCCCCGGTGGAGTTGTGCATGGGGTGTGTTTGGAACATTTTGTCACCAGCCGAGTCCAAAATTCAGCGTTTCCCCATCTCAGCCCAGAAAGCAGGTAGAACAACTTTTGTGGTGTCTTTCAGATGCCTACCAAGGTAGTGTAAAAACTACCAAGAGAACTCCTGTCTGGCACCTTCCCCGGTGGAGTTGTGCATGGGGTGTGTTTGGAACATTTTGTCACCAGCCGAGTCCAAAATTCAGCGTTTCCCCATCTCAGCCCAGAAAGCAGGTAGAACAACTTTTGTGGTGTCTTTCAGATGCCTACCGGAGCAATGTAAAAAACTACCAGGAGAACTCCTGTCTGGCACCTTCCCCGGTGGAGTTGTGCAGGGGGTGTGTTTGGAACATTTTGTCACCAGCCGAGTCCAAAATTCAGCGTTTCCCCATCTCAGCCCAGAAAGCAGGTACAACAACTTTTGTGGTGTCTTTTAGATGCCTACCAAGGTAGTGTAAAAACTACCAAGAGAACTCCTGTCTGGCACCTTCCCCGGTGGAGTTGTGCATGGGGTGTGTTTGGAACATTTTGTCACCGGCCAAGTCCAAAATTCAGCTGTTCCCCATCTCAGCCCAGAAAGCAGGTAGAACAACTTTTGTGGTGTCTTTCAGATGCCTACCAAGGTAGTGTAAAAACTACCAGGAGAACTCCTGTCTGGCACCTTCCCCGGTGGAGTTGTGCATGGGGTGTGTTTGGAACATTTTGTCACCGGCCGACTCCAAAATTCAGCGTTTCCCCATCTCAGCCCAGAAAGCAGGTAGAACAACTTTTGTGGTGCCTTTCAGATGCCTACCAAGGTAGTGTAAAAACTACCAAGAGAACTCCTGTCTGGCACCTTCCCCGGTGGAGTTGTGCATGGGGTGTGTTTGGAACATTTTGTCAACGGCCGACTCCAAAATTCAGCGTTTCCGCATCTCAGCCCACAAAGCAGGTACAACAACTTTTCTTGTGCCTTTCAGCTGCCTACCAAGGTAGTGTAAAAACTACCAACAGAATTCGTTCCTGGCACCTTCCCCGGTGGAGTTGTGCATGGGGTGTCTGTGGAACATTTTGTCACCGGCCGACTCCAAAATTCAGCGGTTCCCCATCTCAGCCCAGAAAGCAGGAAGAACAACTTTTGTGGTGTCTTTCAGATGCCTACCAAGGTAGTGTAAAAACCACCAGGAGAACTCCTGTCTGGCACCTTCCCCGGTGGAGATGTGCATGGGGTGTGTTTGGAACATTTTGTCACCGGCCGACTCCAAAATTCAGCGTTTCCGCATCTCAGCCCACAAAGCAGGTACAACAACTTTTCTTGTGCCTTTCAGCTGCCTACCAAGGTAGTGTAAAAACTACCAACAGAATTCGTTCCTGGCACCTTCCCCGGTGGAGTTGTGCATGGGGTGTCTGTGGAACATTTTGTCACCGGCCGAGTCCAAAATTCAGCGGTTCCCCATCTCAGGCCAGAAAGCAGGAAGAACAACTTTTGTGGTGCCTTTCAAATGCCTACCAAGGTAGTGTAAAAACCACCAGGAGAACTCCTGTCTGGCACCTTCCCCGGTGGAGATGTGCATGGGGTGTCTGTGAAACATTTTGTCACCGGCCGACTCCAAAATTCAGCGGTTCCCCATCTCAGCCCAGAAAGCAGGTAGAACAACTTTTGTGGTGTCTTTCAGATGCCTACCAAGGTAGTGTAAAAACTACCAGGAGAACTCCTGTCTGGCACCTTCCCCGGTGGAGTTGTGCAGGGGGTGTGTTTGGAACATTTTGTCACCGGCCGACTCCAAAATTCAGCGATTCCCCATCTCAGCCCAGAAAGCAGGTAGAACAACTTTTGTGGTGTCTTTCAGATGCCTACCAAGGTAGTGTAAAAACTACCAGGAGAACTCCTGTCTGGCACCTTCCGTGGTGGAGTTGTGCATGGGGTGTGTTTGGAACATTTTGTCACCGGCCGACTCCAAAATTCAGCGGTTCCCCATCTCAGCCCAGAAAGCAGGTAGAACAACTTTTTTGGTGCCTTTCAGATGCCTACCAAGGTAGTGTAAAAACTACCAAGAGAACTCCTGTCTGGCACCTTCCCCGGTGGAGTTGTGCATGGGGTGTGTTTGGAACATTTTGTCAACGGCCGACTCCAAAATTCAGCGGTTCCCCATCTCAGCCCACAAAGCAGGTACAACAACTTTTCTTGTGCCTTTCAGCTGCCTACCAAGGTAGTGTAAAAACTACCAACAGAATTCGTTCCTGGCTCCTTCCCCGGTGGAGTTGTGCATGGGGTGTCTGTGGAACATTTTGTCACCGGCCGAGTCCAAAATTCAGCGGTTCCCCATCTCAGCCCAGAAAGCAGGTAGAACAACTTTTGTGGTGCCTTTCAAATGCCTACCAAGGTAGTGTAAAAACCACCAGGAGAACTCCTGTCTGGCACCTTCCCCGGTGGAGTTGTGCATGGGGTGTGTTTGGAACATTTTGTCACCGGCCGACTCCAAAATTCAGCGATTCCCCATCTCAGCCCAGAAAGCAGGTAGAACAACTTTTGTGGTGTCTTTCAGATGCCTACCGGAGCAATGTAAAAACTACCAGGAGAACTCCTGTCTGGCACCTTCCCCGGTGGAGTTGTGCAGGGGGTGTGTTTGGAACATTTTGTCACCAGCCGAGTCCAAAATTCAGCGGTTCCCCATCTCAGCCCAGAAAGCAGGTAGAACAACTTTTGTGGTGCCTTTCAGCTGCCTACCAAGGTAGTGTAAAAACTACCAAGAGAACTCCTGTCTGGCACCTTCCCCGGTGGAGTTGTGCAGGGGGTGTGTTTGGAACATTTTGTCACCGGCCGACTCCAAAATTCAGCTGTTCCCCATCTCAGCCCAGAAAGCAGGAAGAACAACATTTGTGGTGTCTTTCAGATGCCTACCAAGGTAGTGTAAAAACTACCAGGAGAACTCCTGTCTGGCACCTTCCCCGGTGGAGTTGTGCATGGGGTGTGTTTGGAACATTTTGTCACCAGCCGACTCCAAAATTCAGAGTTTCCCCATCTCAGCCCAGAAAGCAGGTAGAACAACTTTTGTGGTGCCTTTCAGCTGCCTACCAAGGTAGTGTAAAAACTACCAACAGAATTCGTTCCTGGCACCTTCCCCGGTGGAGTTGTGCATGGGGTGTGTTTGGAACATTTTGTCACCGGCCGAGTCCAAAATTCAGCGGTTCCCCATCTCAGCCCACAAAGCAGGTAGAACAACTTTTCTTGTGCCTTTCAGCTGCCTACCAAGGTAGTGTAAAAACTACCAAGAGAACTCCTGTCTGGCACCTTCCCCGGTGGAGTTGTGCATGGGGTGTCTGTGGAACATTTTGTCACCGGCCGAGTCCAAAATTCAGCGGTTCCCCATCTCAGCCCAGAAAGCAGGTAGAACAACTTTTGTGGTGTCTTTCAGATGCCTACCGGAGCAATGTAAAAACTACCAGGAGAACTCCTGTCTGGCACCTTCCCCGGTGGAGTTGTGCAGGGGGTGTGTTTGGAACATTTTGTCACCAGCCGAGTCCAAAATTCAGCGGTTCCCCATCTCAGCCCAGAAAGCAGGTAGAACAACTTTTGTGGTGCCTTTCAGCTGCCTACCAAGGTAGTGTAAAAACTACCAAGAGAACTCCTGTCTGGCACCTTCCCCGGTGGAGTTGTGCATGGGGTGTGTTTGGAACATTTTGTCACCGGCCGAGTCCAAAATTCAGCGGTTCCCCATCTCAGCCCAGAAAGCAGGAAGAACAACATTTGTGGTGTCTTTCAGATGCCTACCGGAGCAATGTAAAAACTACCAGGAGAACTCCTGTCTGGCACCTTCCCCGGTGGAGTTGTGCATGGGGTGTGTTTGGAACATTTTATCACCAGCCGAGTCCAAAATTCAGCTGTTCCCCATCTCAGCCCAGAAAGCAGGTAGAACAACTTTTGTGGTGCCTTTCAGCTGCCTACCAAGGTAGTGTAAAAACTACCAGGAGAACTCCTGTCTGGCACCTTCCCCGGTGGAGTTGTGCAGGGGGTGTGTTTGGAACATTTTGTCACCGGCCGAGTCCAAAATTCAGCGATTCCCCATCTCAGCCCAGAAAGCAGGTAGAAAAACTTTTGTGGTGTCTTTCAGATGCCTACCAAGGTAGTGTAAAAACTACCAGGAGAACTCCTGTCTGGCACCTTCCCCGGTGGAGTTGTGCAGGGGGTGTGTTTGGAACATTTTGCCACCAGCCGACTCCAAAATTCAGCGGTTCCCCATCTCAGCCCAGAAAGCAGGTAGAACAACTTTTGTGGTGCCTTTCAGATGCCTACCAAGGTAGTGTAAAAACTACTAAGAGAACTCCTGTCTGGCACCTTCCCCGGTGGAGTTGTGCATGGGGTGTGTTTGGAACATTTTGTCACCAGCCGAGTCCAAAATTCAGCGGTTCCCCATCTCAGCCCAGAAAGCAGGTAGAACATCTTTTGTGGTGCCTTTCAGCTGCCTACCGGATCAATGTAAAAACTACCAGGAGAACTCCTGTCTGGCACCTTCCCCGGTGGAGTTGTGCAGGGGGTGTGTTTGGAACATTTTGCCACCAGCCGACTCCAAAATTCAGCGTTTCCCCATCTCAGCCCACAAAGCAGGTAGAACAACTTTTGTGGTGCCTTTCAAATGCCTACCAAGGTAGTGTAAAAACCACCAGGAGAACTCCTGTCTGGCACCTTCCCCGGTGGAGTTGTGCATGGGGTGTCTGTGAAACATTTTGTCACCGGCCGACTCCAAAAATCAGCGGTTCCCCATCTCAGCCCAGAAAGCAGGTAGAACAACTTTTGTGGTGTCTTTCAGATGCCTACCGGAGCAATGTAAAAACTACCAGGAGAACTCCTGTCTGGCACCTTCCCCGGTGGAGTTGTGCAGGGGGTGTGTTTGGAACATTTTGTCACCGGCCGAGTCCAAAATTCAGCGGTTCCCCATCTCAGCCCACAAAGCAGGTAGAACAACTTTTCTTGTGCCTTTCAGCTGCCTACCAAGGTAGTGTAAAAACTACCAAGAGAATTCGTTCCTGGCACCTTCCCCGGTGGAGTTGTGCATGGGGTGTCTGTGGAACATTTTGTCACCGGCCGAGTCCAAAATTCAGCGGTTCCCCATCTCAGCCCAGAAAGCAGGTAGAACAACTTTTGTGGTGTCTTTCAGATGCCTACCGGAGCAATGTAAAAACTACCAGGAGAACTCCTGTCTGGCACCTTCCCCGGTGGAGTTGTGCAGGGGGTGTGTTTGGAACATTTTGTCACCAGCCGAGTCCAAAATTCAGCGGTTCCCCATCTCAGCCCAGAAAGCAGGTAGAACAACTTTTGTGGTGCCTTTCAGCTGCCTACCAAGGTAGTGTAAAAACTACCAAGAGAACTCCTGTCTGGCACCTTCCCCGGTGGAGTTGTGCATGGGGTGTGTTTGGAACATTTTGTCACCGGCCGAGTCCAAAATTCAGCGGTTCCCCATCTCAGCCCAGAAAGCAGGAAGAACAACATTTGTGGTGTCTTTCAGATGCCTACCAAGGTAGTGTAAAAACTACTAAGAGAACTCCTGTCTGGCACCTTCCCCGGTGGAGTTGTGCATGGGGTGTGTTTGGAACATTTTGTCAACGGCCGACTCCAAAATTCAGCGTTTCCCCATCTCAGCCCACAAAGCAGGTACAACAACGTTTCTTGTGCCTTTCAGCTGCCTACCAAGGTAGTGTAAAAACTACCAACAGAATTCGTTCCTGGCACCTTCCCCGGTGGAGTTGTGCATGGGGTGTCTGTGGAACATTTTGTCACCGGCCGACTCCAAAATTCAGCCGTTCCCCATCTCAGCCCAGAAAGCAGGTAGAACAACTTTTGTGGTGTCTTTCAGATGCCTACCGGAGCAATGTAAAAACTACCAGGAGAACTCCTGTCTGGCACCTTCCCCGGTGGAGTTGTGCATGGGGTGTGTTTGGAACATTTTGTCACCAGCCGAGTCCAAAATTCAGCGGTTCCCCATCTCAGCCCAGAAAGCAGGTAGAACAACTTTTGTGGTGCCTTTCAGCTGCCTACCAAGGTAGTGTAAAAACTACCAAGAGAACTCCTGTCTGGCACCTTCCCCGGTGGAGTTGTGCATGGGGTGTGTTTGGAACATTTTGTCACCGGCCGACTCCAAAATTCAGCGGTTCCCCATCTCAGCCCAGAAAGCAGGAAGAACAACATTTGTGGTGTCTTTCAGATGCCTACCAAGGTAGTGTAAAAACTACTAAGAGAACTCCTGTCTGGCACCTTCCCCGGTGGAGTTGTGCATGGGGTGTGTTTGGAACATTTTGTCAACGGCCGACTCCAAAATTCAGCGGTTCCCCATCTCAGCCCACAAAGCAGGTACAACAACTTTTCTTGTGCCTTTCAGCTGCCTACCAAGGTAGTGTAAAAACTACCAACAGAATTCGTTCCTGGCACCTTCCCCGGTGGAGTTGTGCATGGGGTGTCTGTGGAACATTTTGTCACCGGCCGAGTCCAAAATTCAGCCGTTCCCCATCTCAGCCCAGAAAGCAGGTAGAACAACTTTTGTGGTGTCTTTCAGATGCCTACCGGAGCAATGTAAAAACTACCAGGAGAACTCCTGTCTGGCACCTTCCCCGGTGGAGTTGTGCAGGGGGTGTGTTTGGAACATTTTGTCACCAGCCGAGTCCAAAATTCAGCTGTTCCCCATCTCAGCCCAGAAAGCAGGTAGAACAACTTTTGTGGTGTCTTTCAGATGCCTACCAAGGTAGTGTAAAAACTACCAGGAGAACTCCTGTCTGGCACCTTCCCCGGTGGAGTTGTGCAGGGGGTGTGTTTGGAACATTTTGTCACCGGCCGAGTCCAAAATTCAGCGGTTCCCCATCTCAGCCCACAAAGCAGGTAGAACAACTTTTCTTGTGCCTTTCAGCTGCCTACCAAGGTAGTGTAAAAACTACCAACAGAATTCGTTCCTGGCACCTTCCCCGGTGGAGTTGTGCATGGGGTGTGTTTGGAACATTTTGTCACCGGCCGAGTCCAAAATTCAGCGGTTCCCCATCTCAGCCCACAAAGCAGGTAGAACAACTTTTCTTGTGCCTTTCAGCTGCCTACCAAGGTAGTGTAAAAACTACCAAGAGAATTCGTTCCTGGCACCTTCCCCGGTGGAGTTGTGCATGGGGTGTCTGTGGAACATTTTGTCACCAGCCGACTCCAAAATTCAGCGGTTCCCCATCTCAGCCCAGAAAGCAGGTAGAACAACTTTTGTGGTGTCTTTCAGATGCCTACCGGAGCAATGTAAAAACTACCAGGAGAACTCCTGTCTGGCACCTTCCCCGGTGGAGTTGTGCATGGGGTGTGTTTGGAACATTTTGTCACCGGCCGAGTCCAAAATTCAGCGTTTCCCCATCTCAGCCCAGAAAGCAGGTAGAACAACTTTTGTGGTGTCTTTCAGATGCCTACCAAGGTAGTGTAAAAACTACCAGGAGAACTCCTGTCTGGCACCTTCCCCGGTGGAGTTGTGCATGGGGTGTGTTTGGAACATTTTGTCACCGGCCGAGTCCAAAATTCAGCGATTCCCCATCTCAGCCCAGAAAGCAGGTAGAACAACTTTTGTGGTGCCTTTCAGATGCCTACCAAGGTAGTGTAAAAACTACCAGGAGAACTCCTGTCTGGCACCTTCCCCGGTGGAGTTGTGCATGGGGTGTGTTTGGAACATTTTGTCACCAGCCGAGTCCAAAATTCAGCGTTTCCCCATCTGAGCCCAGAAAGCAGGTAGAACAACTTTTGTGGTGTCTTTCAGATGCCTACCAAGGTAGTGTAAAAACTACCAGGGGAACTCCTGTCTGGCACCTTCCCCGGTGGAGTTGTGCATGGGGTGTGTTTGGAACATTTTGTCACCAGCCGACTCCAAAATTCAGCGGTTCCCCATCTCAGCCCAGAAAGCAGGTAGAACAACTTTTGAGGTGTCTTTCAGATGCCTACCGGAGCAATGTAAAATCTACCAGGAGAACTCCTGTCTGGCACCTTCCCCGGTGGAGTTGTGCATGGGGTGTGTTTGGAACATTTTGTCACCGGCCGAGTCCAAAATTCAGCGATTCCCCATCTCAGCCCAGAAAGCAGGTAGAAAAACTTTTGTGGTGTCTTTCAGATGCCTACCAAGGTAGTGTAAAAACTACCAGGAGAACTCCTGTCTGGCACCTTCCCCGGTGGAGTTGTGCAGGGGGTGTGTTTGGAACATTTTGCCACCAGCCGAGTCCAAAATTCAGCGTTTCCCCATCTCAGCCCAGAAAGCAGGTAGAACAACTTTTGTGGTGTCTTTCAGATGCCTACCAAGGTAGTGTAAAAACTACCAAGAGAACTCCTGTCTGGCACCTTCCCCGGTGGAGTTGTGCATGGGGTGTGTTTGGAACATTTTGTCACCAGCCGAGTCCAAAATTCAGCGTTTCCCCATCTCAGCCCAGAAAGCAGGTAGAACAACTTTTGTGGTGTCTTTCAGATGCCTACCGGAGCAATGTAAAAACTACCAGGAGAACTCCTGTCTGGCACCTTCCCCGGTGGAGTTGTGCAGGGGGTGTGTTTGGAACATTTTGTCACCAGCCGAGTCCAAAATTCAGCGTTTCCCCATCTCAGCCCAGAAAGCAGGTACAACAACTTTTGTGGTGTCTTTTAGATGCCTACCAAGGTAGTGTAAAAACTACCAGGAGAACTCCTGTCTGGCACCTTCCCCGGTGGAGTTGTGCATGGGGTGTGTTTGGAACATTTTGTCACCGGCCGAGTCCAAAATTCAGCGGTTCCCCATCTCAGCCCAGAAAGCAGGTAGAACAACTTTTGTGGTGTCTTTCAGATGCCTACCAAGGTAGTGTAAAAACTACCAGGAGAACTCCTGTCTGGCACCTTCCCCGGTGGAGTTGTGCATGGGGTGTGTTTGGAACATTTTGTCACCGGCCGACTCCAAAATTCAGCGTTTCCCCATCTCAGCCCAGAAAGCAGGTAGAACAACTTTTGTGGTGCCTTTCAGATGCCTACCAAGGTAGTGTAAAAACTACCAAGAGAACTCCTGTCTGGCACCTTCCCCGGTGGAGTTGTGCATGGGGTGTGTTTGGAACATTTTGTCAACGGCCGACTCCAAAATTCAGCGTTTCCGCATCTCAGCCCACAAAGCAGGTACAACAACTTTTCTTGTGCCTTTCAGCTGCCTACCAAGGTAGTGTAAAAACTACCAACAGAATTCGTTCCTGGCACCTTCCCCGGTGGAGTTGTGCATGGGGTGTCTGTGGAACATTTTGTCACCGGCCGACTCCAAAATTCAGCGGTTCCCCATCTCAGCCCAGAAAGCAGGAAGAACAACTTTTGTGGTGCCTTTCAAATGCCTACCAAGGTAGTGTAAAAACCACCAGGAGAACTCCTGTCTGGCACCTTCCCCGGTGGAGATGTGCATGGGGTGTCTGTGAAACATTTTGTCACCGGCCGACTCCAAAATTCAGCGGTTCCCCATCTCAGCCCAGAAAGCAGGTAGAACAACTTTTGTGGTGTCTTTCAGATGCCTACCAAGGTAGTGTAAAAACTACCAGGAGAACTCCTGTCTGGCACCTTCCCCGGTGGAGTTGTGCAGGGGGTGTGTTTGGAACATTTTGTCACCGGCCGACTCCAAAATTCAGCGATTCCCCATCTCAGCCCAGAAAGCAGGTAGAACAACTTTTGTGGTGTCTTTCAGATGCCTACCAAGGTAGTGTAAAAACTACCAGGAGAACTCCTGTCTGGCACCTTCCGTGGTGGAGTTGTGCATGGGGTGTGTTTGGAACATTTTGTCACCAGCCGAGTCCAAAATTCAGCGGTTCCCCATCTCAGCCCAGAAAGCAGGTAGAACAACTTTTGTTGTGTCTTTCAGATGCCTACCAAGGTAGTGTAAAAACTACCAGGAGAACTCCTGTCTGGCACCTTCCCCGGTGGAGTTGTGCAGGGGGTGTGTTTGGAACATTTTGTCAACGGCCGACTCCAAAATTCAGCGGTTCCCCATCTCAGCCCACAAAGCAGGTAGAACAACTTTTGTTGTGTCTTTCAGATGCCTACCAAGGTAGTGTAAAAACTACCAACAGAATTCGTTCCTGGCTCCTTCCCCGGTGGAGTTGTGCATGGGGTGTCTGTGGAACATTTTGTCACCGGCCGAGTCCAAAATTCAGCGGTTCCCCATCTCAGCCCAGAAAGCAGGTAGAACAACTTTTGTGGTGCCTTTCAAATGCCTACCAAGGTAGTGTAAAAACCACCAGGAGAACTCCTGTCTGGCACCTTCCCCGGTGGAGTTGTGCATGGGGTGTCTGTGAAACATTTTGTCACCGGCCGACTCCAAAATTCAGCGATTCCCCATCTCAGCCCAGAAAGCAGGTAGAACAACTTTTGTGGTGTCTTTCAGATGCCTACCGGAGCAATGTAAAAACTACCAGGAGAACTCCTGTCTGGCACCTTCCCCGGTGGAGTTGTGCAGGGGGTGTGTTTGGAACATTTTGTCACCAGCCGAGTCCAAAATTCAGCGGTTCCCCATCTCAGCCCAGAAAGCAGGTAGAACAACTTTTGTGGTGCCTTTCAGCTGCCTACCAAGGTAGTGTAAAAACTACCAAGAGAACTCCTGTCTGGCACCTTCCCCGGTGGAGTTGTGCATGGGGTGTGTTTGGAACATTTTGTCACCGGCCGAGTCCAAAATTCAGCGGTTCCCCATCTCAGCCCAGAAAGCAGGAAGAACAACATTTGTGGTGTCTTTCAGATGCCTACCAAGGTAGTGTAAAAACTACCAGGAGAACTCCTGTCTGGCACCTTCCCCGGTGGAGTTGTGCATGGGGTGTGTTTGGAACATTTTGTCACCAGCCGACTCCAAAATTCAGAGTTTCCCCATCTCAGCCCAGAAAGCAGGTAGAACAACTTTTGTGGTGCCTTTCAGCTGCCTACCAAGGTAGTGTAAAAACTACCAACAGAATTCGTTCCTGGCACCTTCCCCGGTGGAGTTGTGCATGGGGTGTGTTTGGAACATTTTGTCACCGGCCGACTCCAAAATTCAGCGATTCCCCATCTCAGCCCAGAAAGCAGGTAGAACAACTTTTGTGGTGTCTTTCAGATGCCTACCGGAGCAATGTAAAAACTACCAGGAGAACTCCTGTCTGGCACCTTCCCCGGTGGAGTTGTGCATGGGGTGTGTTTGGAACATTTTGTCACCAGCCGAGTCCAAAATTCAGCGGTTCCCCATCTCAGCCCAGAAAGCAGGTAGAACAACTTTTGTGGTGCCTTTCAGCTGCCTACCAAGGTAGTGTAAAAACTACCAAGAGAACTCCTGTCTGGCACCTTCCCCGGTGGAGTTGTGCATGGGGTGTGTTTGGAACATTTTGTCACCGGCCGAGTCCAAAATTCAGCGGTTCCCCATCTCAGCCCAGAAAGCAGGAAGAACAACATTTGTGGTGTCTTTCAGATGCCTACCAAGGTAGTGTAAAAACTACCAGGAGAACTCCTGTCTGGCACCTTCCCCGGTGGAGTTGTGCATGGGGTGTGTTTGGAACATTTTGTCACCAGCCGAGTCCAAAATTCAGAGTTTCCCCATCTCAGCCCAGAAAGCAGGTAGAACAACTTTTGTGGTGCCTTTCAGCTGCCTACCAAGGTAGTGTAAAAACTACCAACAGAATTCGTTCCTGGCACCTTCCCCGGTGGAGTTGTGCATGGGGTGTGTTTGGAACATTTTGTCACCGGCCGAGTCCAAAATTCAGCGGTTCCCCATCTCAGCCCACAAAGCAGGTAGAACAACTTTTCTTGTGCCTTTCAGCTGCCTACCAAGGTAGTGTAAAAACTACCAAGAGAATTCGTTCCTGGCACCTTCCCCGGTGGAGTTGTGCATGGGGTGTCTGTGGAACATTTTGTCACCGGCCGAGTCCAAAATTCAGCGGTTCCCCATCTCAGCCCAGAAAGCAGGTAGAACAACTTTTGTGGTGTCTTTCAGATGCCTACCGGAGCAATGTAAAAACTACCAGGAGAACTCCTGTCTGGCACCTTCCCCGGTGGAGTTGTGCAGGGGGTGTGTTTGGAACATTTTGTCACCAGCCGAGTCCAAAATTCAGCGGTTCCCCATCTCAGCCCAGAAAGCAGGTAGAACAACTTTTGTGGTGCCTTTCAGCTGCCTACCAAGGTAGTGTAAAAACTACCAAGAGAACTCCTGTCTGGCACCTTCCCCGGTGGAGTTGTGCATGGGGTGTGTTTGGAACATTTTGTCACCGGCCGAGTCCAAAATTCAGCGGTTCCCCATCTCAGCCCAGAAAGCAGGAAGAACAACATTTGTGGTGTCTTTCAGATGCCTACCAAGGTAGTGTAAAAACTACCAGGAGAACTCCTGTCTGGCACCTTCCCCGGTGGAGTTGTGCATGGGGTGTGTTTGGAACATTTTGTCAACGGCCGACTCCAAAATTCAGCGGTTCCCCATCTCAGCCCACAAAGCAGGTACAACAACTTTTCTTGTGCCTTTCAGCTGCCTACCAAGGTAGTGTAAAAACTACCAACAGAATTCGTTCCTGGCACCTTCCCCGGTGGAGTTGTGCATGGGGTGTCTGTGGAACATTTTGTCACCGGCCGACTCCAAAATTCAGCCGTTCCCCATCTCAGCCCAGAAAGCAGGTAGAACAACTTTTGTGGTGTCTTTCAGATGCCTACCGGAGCAATGTAAAAACTACCAGGAGAACTCCTGTCTGGCACCTTCCCCGGTGGAGTTGTGCAGGGGGTGTGTTTGGAACATTTTGTCACCAGCCGAGTCCAAAATTCAGCGTTTCCCCATCTCAGCCCAGAAAGCAGGTAGAACAACTTTTGTGGTGTCTTTCAGATGCCTACCAAGGTAGTGTAAAAACTACCAGGAGAACTCCTGTCTGGCACCTTCCCCGGTGGAGTTGTGCAGGGGGTGTGTTTGGAACATTTTGTCACCGGCCGACTCCAAAAATCAGCGGTTCCCCATCTCAGCCCACAAAGCAGGTAGAACAACTTTTCTTGTGCCTTTCAGCTGCCTACCAAGGTAGTGTAAAAACTACCAACAGAATTCGTTCCTGGCACCTTCCCCGGTGGAGTTGTGCAGGGGGTGTGTTTGGAACATTTTATCACCAGCCGAGTCCAAAATTCAGCGGTTCCCCATCTCAGCCCAGAAAGCAGGTAGAACAACTTTTGTGGTGTCTTTCAGATGCCTACCAAGGTAGTGTAAAAACTACTAAGAGAACTCCTGTCTGGCACCTTCCCCGGTGGAGTTGTGCATGGGGTGTGTTTGGAACATTTTGTCACCGGCCGAGTCCAAAATTCAGCGATTCCCCATCTCAGCCCAGAAAGCAGGTAGAAAAACTTTTGTGGTGTCTTTCAGATGCCTACCAAGGTAGTGTAAAAACTACCAGGAGAACTCCTGTCTGGCACCTTCCCCGGTGGAGTTGTGCAGGGGGTGTGTTTGGAACATTTTGCCACCAGCCGACTCCAAAATTCAGCGGTTCCCCATCTCAGCCCAGAAAGCAGGTAGAACAACTTTTGTGGTGCCTTTCAGATGCCTACCAAGGTAGTGTAAAAACTACTAAGAGAACTCCTGTCTGGCACCTTCCCCGGTGGAGTTGTGCATGGGGTGTGTTTGGAACATTTTGTCACCAGCCGAGTCCAAAATTCAGCGTTTCCCCATCTCAGCCCAGAAAGCAGGTAGAACATCTTTTGTGGTGCCTTTCAGCTGCCTACCGGATCAATGTAAAAACTACCAGGAGAACTCCTGTCTGGCACCTTCCCCGGTGGAGTTGTGCAGGGGGTGTGTTTGGAACATTTTGCCACCAGCCGACTCCAAAATTCAGCGTTTCCCCATCTCAGCCCAGAAAGCAGGTAGAACAACTTTTGTGGTGCCTTTCAAATGCCTACCAAGGTAGTGTAAAAACCACCAGGAGAACTCCTGTCTGGCACCTTCCCCGGTGGAGTTGTGCATGGGGTGTGTTTGGAACATTTTGTCACCAGCCGAGTCCAAAATTCAGCGTTTCCCCATCTCAGCCCAGAAAGCAGGTAGAACAACTTTTGTGGTGTCTTTCAGATGCCTACCGGAGCAATGTAAAAACTACCAGGAGAACTCCTGTCTGGCACCTTCCCCGGTGGAGTTGTGCATGGGGTGTGTTTGGAACATTTTGTCACCAGCCGAGTCCAAAATTCAGCGGTTCCCCATCTCAGCCCAGAAAGCAGGTAGAACAACTTTTGTGGTGTCTTTTAGATGCCTACCAAGGTAGTGTAAAAACTACCAAGAGAACTCCTGTCTGGCACCTTCCCCGGTGGAGTTGTGCATGGGGTGTGTTTGGAACATTTTGTCACCGGCCGAGTCCAAAATTCAGCGGTTCCCCATCTCAGCCCAGAAAGCAGGTAGAACAACTTTTGTGGTGTCTTTCAGATGCCTACCAAGGTAGTGTAAAAACTACCAGGAGAACTCCTGTCTGGCACCTTCCCCGGTGGAGTTGTGCATGGGGTGTGTTTGGAACATTTTGTCACCGGCCGACTCCAAAATTCAGCGTTTCCCCATCTCAGCCCAGAAAGCAGGTAGAACAACTTTTGTGGTGCCTTTCAGATGCCTACCAAGGTAGTGTAAAAACTACTAAGAGAACTCCTGTCTGGCACCTTCCCCGGTGGAGTTGTGCATGGGGTGTGTTTGGAACATTTTGTCAACGGCCGACTCCAAAATTCAGCGTTTCCGCATCTCAGCCCACAAAGCAGGTACAACAACTTTTCTTGTGCCTTTCAGCTGCCTACCAAGGTAGTGTAAAAACTACCAACAGAATTCGTTCCTGGCACCTTCCCCGGTGGAGTTGTGCATGGGGTGTCTGTGGAACATTTTGTCACCGGCCGACTCCAAAATTCAGCGGTTCCCCATCTCAGCCCAGAAAGCAGGTAGAACAACTTTTGAGGTGCCTTTCAAATGCCTACCAAGGTAGTGTAAAAACTACCAGGAGAACTCCTGTCTGGCACCTTCCCCGGTGGAGTTGTGCATGGGGTGTGTTTGGAACATTTTGTCAACGGCCGACTCCAAAATTCAGCGGTTCCCCATCTCAGCCCACAAAGCAGGTACAACAACTTTTCTTGTGCCTTTCAGCTGCCTACCAAGGTAGTGTAAAAACTACCAACAGAATTCGTTCCTGGCACCTTCCCCGGTGGAGTTGTGCATGGGGTGTCTGTGGAACATTTTGTCACCGGCCGACTCCAAAATTCAGCCGTTCCCCATCTCAGCCCAGAAAGCAGGTAGAACAACTTTTGTGGTGTCTTTCAGATGCCTACCGGAGCAATGTAAAAACTACCAGGAGAACTCCTGTCTGGCACCTTCCCCGGTGGAGTTGTGCAGGGGGTGTGTTTGGAACATTTTGTCACCAGCCGAGTCCAAAATTCAGCGGTTCCCCATCTCAGCCCAGAAAGCAGGTAGAACAACTTTTGTGGTGTCTTTCAGATGCCTACCAAGGTAGTGTAAAAACTACCAGGAGAACTCCTGTCTGGCACCTTCCCCGGTGGAGTTGTGCAGGGGGTGTGTTTGGAACATTTTGTCACCGGCCGACTCCAAAAATCAGCGGTTCCCCATCTCAGCCCACAAAGCAGGTAGAACAACTTTTCTTGTGCCTTTCAGCTGCCTACCAAGGTAGTGTAAAAACTACCAACAGAATTCGTTCCTGGCACCTTCCCCGGTGGAGTTGTGCAGGGGGTGTGTTTGGAACATTTTATCACCAGCCGAGTCCAAAATTCAGCGGTTCCCCATCTCAGCCCAGAAAGCAGGTAGAACAACTTTTGTGGTGTCTTTCAGATGCCTACCAAGGTAGTGTAAAAACTACTAAGAGAACTCCTGTCTGGCACCTTCCCCGGTGGAGTTGTGCATGGGGTGTGTTTGGAACATTTTGTCACCGGCCGAGTCCAAAATTCAGCGATTCCCCATCTCAGCCCAGAAAGCAGGTAGAAAAACTTTTGTGGTGTCTTTCAGATGCCTACCAAGGTAGTGTAAAAACTACCAGGAGAACTCCTGTCTGGCACCTTCCCCGGTGGAGTTGTGCAGGGGGTGTGTTTGGAACATTTTGCCACCAGCCGACTCCAAAATTCAGCGGTTCCCCATCTCAGCCCAGAAAGCAGGTAGAACAACTTTTGTGGTGCCTTTCAGATGCCTACCAAGGTAGTGTAAAAACTACTAAGAGAACTCCTGTCTGGCACCTTCCCCGGTGGAGTTGTGCATGGGGTGTGTTTGGAACATTTTGTCACCAGCCGACTCCAAAATTCAGCGGTTCCCCATCTCAGCCCAGAAAGCAGGTAGAACATCTTTTGTGGTGCCTTTCAGCTGCCTACCGGATCAATGTAAAAACTACCAGGAGAACTCCTGTCTGGCACCTTCCCCGGTGGAGTTGTGCAGGGGGTGTGTTTGGAACATTTTGCCACCAGCCGACTCCAAAATTCAGCGTTTCCCCATCTCAGCCCAGAAAGCAGGTAGAACAACTTTTGTGGTGCCTTTCAAATGCCTACCAAGGTAGTGTAAAAACCACCAGGAGAACTCCTGTCTGGCACCTTCCCCGGTGGAGTTGTGCATGGGGTGTGTTTGGAACATTTTGTCACCAGCCGAGTCCAAAATTCAGCGTTTCCCCATCTCAGCCCAGAAAGCAGGTAGAACAACTTTTGTGGTGTCTTTCAGATGCCTACCGGAGCAATGTAAAAACTACCAGGAGAACTCCTGTCTGGCACCTTCCCCGGTGGAGTTGTGCATGGGGTGTGTTTGGAACATTTTGTCACCAGCCGAGTCCAAAATTCAGCGGTTCCCCATCTCAGCCCAGAAAGCAGGTAGAACAACTTTTGTGGTGTCTTTTAGATGCCTACCAAGGTAGTGTAAAAACTACCAAGAGAACTCCTGTCTGGCACCTTCCCCGGTGGAGTTGTGCATGGGGTGTGTTTGGAACATTTTGTCACCGGCCGAGTCCAAAATTCAGCGGTTCCCCATCTCAGCCCAGAAAGCAGGTAGAACAACTTTTGTGGTGTCTTTCAGATGCCTACCAAGGTAGTGTAAAAACTACCAGGAGAACTCCTGTCTGGCACCTTCCCCGGTGGAGTTGTGCATGGGGTGTGTTTGGAACATTTTGTCACCGGCCGACTCCAAAATTCAGCGTTTCCCCATCTCAGCCCAGAAAGCAGGTAGAACAACTTTTGTGGTGCCTTTCAGATGCCTACCAAGGTAGTGTAAAAACTACCAAGAGAACTCCTGTCTGGCACCTTCCCCGGTGGAGTTGTGCATGGGGTGTGTTTGGAACATTTTGTCAACGGCCGACTCCAAAATTCAGCGTTTCCGCATCTCAGCCCACAAAGCAGGTACAACAACTTTTCTTGTGCCTTTCAGCTGCCTACCAAGGTAGTGTAAAAACTACCAACAGAATTCGTTCCTGGCACCTTCCCCGGTGGAGTTGTGCATGGGGTGTCTGTGGAACATTTTGTCACCGGCCGACTCCAAAATTCAGCGGTTCCCCATCTCAGCCCAGAAAGCAGGAAGAACAACTTTTGTGGTGCCTTTCAAATGCCTACCAAGGTAGTGTAAAAACTACCAGGAGAACTCCTGTCTGGCACCTTCCCCGGTGGAGTTGTGCATGGGGTGTGTTTGGAACATTTTGTCAACGGCCGACTCCAAAATTCAGCGGTTCCCCATCTCAGCCCACAAAGCAGGAAGAACAACTTTTGTGGTGCCTTTCAAATGCCTACCAAGGTAGTGTAAAAACTACCAACAGAATTCGTTCCTGGCACCTTCCCCGGTGGAGTTGTGCATGGGGTGTCTGTGGAACATTTTGTCACCGGCCGACTCCAAAATTCAGCCGTTCCCCATCTCAGCCCAGAAAGCAGGTAGAACAACTTTTGTGGTGTCTTTCAGATGCCTACCAAGGTAGTGTAAAAACTACCAGGAGAACTCCTGTCTGGCACCTTCCCCGGTGGAGTTGTGCAGGGGGTGTGTTTGGAACATTTTGTCACCGGCCGACTCCAAAAATCAGCGGTTCCCCATCTCAGCCCACAAAGCAGGTAGAACAACTTTTCTTGTGCCTTTCAGATGCCTACCAAGGTAGTGTAAAAACTACCAGGAGAACTCCTGTCTGGCACCTTCCCCGGTGGAGTTGTGCAGGGGGTGTGTTTGGAACATTTTGCCACCAGCCGACTCCAAAATTCAGCGGTTCCCCATCTCAGCCCAGAAAGCAGGTAGAACAACTTTTGTGGTGCCTTTCAGATGCCTACCAAGGTAGTGTAAAAACTACTAAGAGAACTCCTGTCTGGCACCTTCCCCGGTGGAGTTGTGCATGGGGTGTGTTTGGAACATTTTGTCACCAGCCGAGTCCAAAATTCAGCGTTTCCCCATCTCAGCCCAGAAAGCAGGTAGAACATCTTTTGTGGTGCCTTTCAGCTGCCTACCGGATCAATGTAAAAACTACCAGGAGAACTCCTGTCTGGCACCTTCCCCGGTGGAGTTGTGCAGGGGGTGTGTTTGGAACATTTTGCCACCAGCCGACTCCAAAATTCAGCGTTTCCCCATCTCAGCCCAGAAAGCAGGTAGAACAACTTTTGTGGTGCCTTTCAAATGCCTACCAAGGTAGTGTAAAAACCACCAGGAGAACTCCTGTCTGGCACCTTCCCCGGTGGAGTTGTGCATGGGGTGTCTGTGAAACATTTTGTCACCGGCCGACTCCAAAAATCAGCGGTTCCCCATCTCAGCCCAGAAAGCAGGTAGAACAACTTTTGTGGTGTCTTTCAGATGCCTACCGGAGCAATGTAAAAACTACCAGGAGAACTCCTGTCTGGCACCTTCCCCGGTGGAGTTGTGCAGGGGGTGTGTTTGGAACATTTTATCACCAGCCGAGTCCAAAATTCAGCGATTCCCCATCTCAGCCCAGAAAGCAGGTAGAACAACTTTTGTGGTGTCTTTCAGATGCCTACCAAGGTAGTGTAAAAACTACGAAGAGAACTCCTGTCTGGCACCTTCCCCGGTGGAGTTGTGCATGGGGTGTGTTTGGAACATTTTGTCACCGGCCGACTCCAAAATTCAGCGATTCCCCATCTCAGCCCAGAAAGCAGGTAGAACAACTTTTGTGGTGTCTTTCAGATGCCTACCAAGGTAGTGTAAAAACTACCAGGAGAACTCCTGTCTGGCACCTTCCCCGGTGGAGTTGTGCAGGGGGTGTGTTTGGAACATTTTGTCACCAGCCGAGTCCAAAATTCAGCGTTTCCCCATCTCAGCCCAGAAAGCAGGTAGAACAACTTTTGTGGTGTCTTTCAGATGCCTACCAAGGTAGTGTAAAAACTACCAAGAGAACTCCTGTCTGGCACCTTCCCCGGTGGAGTTGTGCATGGGGTGTGTTTGGAACATTTTGTCACCAGCCGAGTCCAAAATTCAGCGTTTCCCCATCTCAGCCCAGAAAGCAGGTAGAACAACTTTTGTGGTGTCTTTCAGATGCCTACCGGAGCAATGTAAAAACTACCAGGAGAACTCCTGTCTGGCACCTTCCCCGGTGGAGTTGTGCATGGGGTGTGTTTGGAACATTTTGTCACCAGCCGAGTCCAAAATTCAGCGGTTCCCCATCTCAGCCCAGAAAGCAGGTAGAAGAACTTTTGTGGTGTCTTTTAGATGCCTACCAAGGTAGTGTAAAAACTACCAAGAGAACTCCTGTCTGGCACCTTCCCCGGTGGAGTTGTGCATGGGGTGTGTTTGGAACATTTTGTCACCGGCCGAGTCCAAAATTCAGCGGTTCCCCATCTCAGCCCAGAAAGCAGGTAGAACAACTTTTCTTGTGTCTTTCAGATGCCTACCAAGGTAGTGTAAAAACTACCAGGAGAACTCCTGTCTGGCACCTTCCCCGGTGGAGTTGTGCATGGGGTGTGTTTGGAACATTTTGTCACCGGCCGACTCCAAAATTCAGCGTTTCCCCATCTCAGCCCAGAAAGCAGGTAGAACAACTTTTGTGGTGCCTTTCAGATGCCTACCAAGGTAGTGTAAAAACTACCAAGAGAACTCCTGTCTGGCACCTTCCCCGGTGGAGTTGTGCATGGGGTGTGTTTGGAACATTTTGTCACCGGCCGACTCCAAAATTCAGCGTTTCCGCATCTCAGCCCACAAAGCAGGTACAACAACTTTTCTTGTGCCTTTCAGCTGCCTACCAAGGTAGTGTAAAAACTACCAACAGAATTCGTTCCTGGCACCTTCCCCGGTGGAGTTGTGCATGGGGTGTCTGTGGAACATTTTGTCACCGGCCGACTCCAAAATTCAGCGGTTCCCCATCTCAGCCCAGAAAGCAGGAAGAACAACTTTTGTGGTGCCTTTCAAATGCCTACCAAGGTAGTGTAAAAACCACCAGGAGAACTCCTGTCTGGCACCTTCCCCGGTGGAGATGTGCATGGGGTGTCTGTGAAACATTTTGTCACCGGCCGACTCCAAAATTCAGCGTTTCCCCATCTCAGCCCAGAAAGCAGGTAGAACAATTTTTGTGGTGTCTTTCAGATGCCTACCAAGGTAGTGTAAAAACTACCAGGAGAACTCCTGTCTGGCACCTTCCCCGGTGGAGTTGTGCAGGGGGTGTGTTTGGAACATTTTGTCACCGGCCGACTCCAAAATTCAGCGATTCCCCATCTCAGCCCAGAAAGCAGGTAGAACAACTTTTGTGGTGTCTTTCAGATGCCTACCAAGGTAGTGTAAAAACTACCAAGAGAACTCCTGTCTGGCACCTTCCCCGGTGGAGTTGTGCATGGGGTGTGTTTGGAACATTTTGTCAACGGCCGACTCCAAAATTCAGCGGTTCCCCATCTCAGCCCACAAAGCAGGTACAACAACTTTTCTTGTGCCTTTCAGCTGCCTACCAAGGTAGTGTAAAAACTACCAACAGAATTCGTTCCTGGCACCTTCCCCGGTGGAGTTGTGCATGGGGTGTCTGTGGAACATTTTGTCACCAGCCGAGTCCAAAATTCAGCGATTCCCCATCTCAGCCCAGAAAGCAGGTAGAACAACTTTTGTGGTGCCTTTCAGATGCCTACCAAGGTAGTGTAAAAACTACCAGGAGAACTCCTGTCTGGCACCTTCCGTGGTGGAGTTGTGCATGGGGTGTGTTTGGA
The DNA here is from genome assembly GCF_023634085.1 of Falco cherrug. Lineage (NCBI taxonomy): Eukaryota > Metazoa > Chordata > Aves > Falconiformes > Falconidae > Falco > Falco cherrug. The sequence continues at coordinate 34,941 of NW_026599479.1, read as the reverse complement.
ACATTTTGTCACCAGCCGAGTCCAAAATTCAGCGTTTCCCCATCTCAGCCCAGAAAGCAGGTAGAACAACTTTTCTTGTGCCTTTCAGCTGCCTACCAAGGTAGTGTAAAAACTACCAAGAGAACTCCTGTCTGGCACCTTCCCCGGTGGAGTTGTGCAGGGGGTGTGTTTGGAACATTTTGTCACAAGCCGACTCCAAAATTCAGCGTTTCCCCATCTCAGCCCAGAAAGCAGGTAGAACAACTTTTGTGGTGTCTTTCAGATGCCTACCGGAGCAATGTAAAAACTACTAAGAGAACTCCTGTCTGGCACCTTCCCCGGTGGAGTTGTGCAGGGGGTGTGTTTGGAACATTTTGTCACCAGCCGACTCCAAAATTCAGCGGTTCCCCATCTCAGCCCAGAAAGCAGGTAGAACAACTTTTGTGGTGCCTTTCAAATGCCTACAAAGGTAGTGTAAAAACTACCAGGAGAACTCCTGTCTGGCACCTTCCCCGGTGGAGTTGTGCATGGGGTGTGTTTGGAACATTTTGTCACCAGCCGACTCCAAAATTCAGCGGTTCCCCATCTCAGCCCAGAAAGCAGGTAGAACAACTTTTGTGGTGTCTTTCAGATGCCTACCAAGGTAGTGTAAAAACTACCAGGAGAACTCCTGTCTGGCACCTTCCCCGGTAGAGTGGTGCATGGGGTGTGTTTGGAACATTTTGTCACCGGCCGAGTCCAAAATTCAGCGATTCCCCATCTCAGCCCAGAAAGCAGGTAGAACAACTTTTGTGGTGTCTTTCAGATGCCTACCAAGGTAGTGTAAAAACTATCAAGAGAACTCCTGTCTGGCGCCTTCCCCGGTGGAGTTGTGCATGGGGTGTGTTTGGAACATTTTGTCACCGGCCGACTCCAAAATTCAGCGGTTCCCCATCTCAGCCCAGAAAGCAGGTAGAACAACTTTTGTGGTGTCTTTCAGATGCCTACCGGAGCAATGTAAAAACTACCAGGAGAACTCCTGTCTGGCACCTTCCCCGGTGGAGTTGTGCATGGGGTGTGTTTGGAACATTTTTCACCAGCCGAGTCCAAAATTCAGCGTTTCCCCATCTCAGCCCAGAAAGCAGGTAGAACAACTTTTGTGGTGCCTTTCAGCTGCCTACCAAGGTAGTGTAAAAACTATCAAGAGAACTCCTGTCTGGCACCTTCCCCGGTGGAGTTGTGCATGGGGTGTGTTTGGAACATTTTGTCACCGGCCGACTCCAAAATTCAGCGGTTCCCCATCTCAGCCCAGAAAGCAGGTAGAACAACTTTTCTTGTGCCTTTCAGCTGCCTACCAAGGTAGTGTGAAAACTACGAGGAGAACTCCTGTCTGGCACCTTCCCCGGTGGAGTTGTGCATGGGCTGTGTTTGGAACATTTTGTCACCGGCCGACTCCAAAATTCAGCGTTTCCCCATCTCAGCCCAGAAAGCAGGTAGAACAACTTTTGTGGTGTCTTTTAGATGCCTACCAAGGTAGTGTAAAAACTACCAAGAGAACTCCTTTCTGGCACCTTCCCCGGTGGAGTTGTGCATGGGGTGTGTTTGGAACATTTTGTCACCGGCCGACTCCAAAATTCAGCGTTTCCCCATCTCAGCCCAGAAAGCAGGTAGAACAACTTTTGTGGTGCCTTTCAGCTGCCTACCAAGGTAGTGTAAAAACTACCAGGAGAACTCCTGTCTGGCACCTTCCCCGGTGGAGTTGTGCATGGGGTGTGTTTGGAACATTTTGTCACCAGCCGACTCCAAAATTCAGCGTTTCCCCATCTCAGCCCAGAAAGCAGGTAGAACAACTTTTGTGGTGCCTTTCAGCTGCCTACCAAGGAAGTGTAAAAACTACCAAGAGAACTCTTGTCTGGCACCTTCCCCGGTGGAGTTGTGCATGGGGTGTGTTTGGAACATTTTGTCACCGGCCGACTCCAAAATTCAGCGTTTCCCCATCTCAGCCCAGAAAGCAGGTAAAACAACTTTTGTGGTGTCGTTCAGATGCCTACCAAGGTAGTGTAAAAACTACTAAGAGAACTCCTGTCTGGCACCTTCCCCGGTGGAGTTGTGCATGGGGTGTGTTTGGAACATTTTGTCACCGGCCGACTCCAAAATTCAGCGATTCCCCATCTCAGCCCAGAAAGCAGGTAGAACAACTTTTCTTGTGCCTTTCAGCTGCCTACCAAGGTAGTGTAAAAACTACCAAGAGAACTCCTGTCTGGCACCTTCCCCGGTGGAGTTGTGCATGGGGTGTGTTTGGAACATTTTGTCACCAGCCGAGTCCAAAATTCAGCGTTTCCCCATCTCAGCCCAGAAAGCAGGTAGAACAACTTTTGTGGTGCCTTTCAGATGCCTACCAAGGTAGTGTAAAAACTACCAGGAGAACTCCTGTCTGGCACCTTCCCCGGTGGAGATGTGCATGGGGTGTGTTTGGAACATTTTGTCACCAGCCGACTCCAAAATTCAGCGGTTCCCCATCTCAGCCCAGAAAGCAGGAAGAACAACTTTTGTGGTGTCTTTCAGATGCCTACCAAGGTAGTGTAAAAACTACCAGGAGAACTCCTGTCTGGCACCTTCCCCGGTGGAGTTGTGCATGGGGTGTGTTTGGAACATTTTGTCACCAGCCGACTCCAAAATTCAGCGTTTCCCCATCTCAGCCCAGAAAGCAGGTAGAACAACTTTTGTGGTGCCTTTCAGCTGCCTACCAAGGTAGTGTAAAAACTACCAAGAGAACTCCTGTCTGGCACCTTCCCCGGTGGAGTTGTGCATGGGGTGTGTTTGGAACATTTTGTCACCAGCCGAGTCCAAAATTCAGCGTTTCCCCATCTGAGCCCAGAAAGCAGGTAGAACAACTTTTGTGGTGTCTTTCAGATGCCTACCGGAGCAATGTAAAAACTACCAGGAGAACTCCTGTCTGGCACCTTCCCCGGTGGAGTTGTGCAGGGGGTGTGTTTGGAACATTTTGTCACCAGCCGAGTCCAAAATTCAGCGATTCCCCATCTCAGCCCAGAAAGCAGGTAGAACAACTTTTGTGGTGCCTTTCAGATGCCTACCAAGGTAGTGTAAAAACTACCAGGAGAACTCCTGTCTGGCACCTTCCCCGGTGGAGTTGTGCATGGGGTGTGTTTGGAACATTTTGTCACCAGCCGACTCCAAAATTCAGCTGTTCCCCATCTCAGCCCAGAAAGCAGGTAGAAGAACTTTTGTGGTGCCTTTCAAATGCCTACCAAGGTAGTGTAAAATCTACCAACAGAACTCCTGTCTGGCACCTTCCCCGGTGGAGTTGTGCATGGGGTGTGTTTGGAACATTTTGTCACCGGCCGACTCCAAAATTCAGCGGTTCCCCATCTCAGCCCAGAAAGCAGGAAGAACAACTTTTGTGGTGCCTTTCAAATGCCTACCAAGGTAGTGTAAAAACTACCAAGAGAACTCCTGTCTGGCACCTTCCCCGGTGGAGTTGTGCATGGGGTGTGTTTGGAACATTTTGTCACCGGCCGACTCCAAAATTCAGCGTTTCCCCATCTCAGCCCAGAAAGCAGGTAGAACAACTTTTGTGGTGCCTTTCAGCTGCCTACCAAGGTAGTGTAAAAACTACAAGGAGAACTCTTCTCTGGCACCTTCCCCGGTGGAGTTGTGCATGGGGTGTGTTTGGAACATTTTGTCACCGGCCGACTCCAAAATTCAGCGGTTCCCCATCTCAGCCCAGAAAGCAGGTAGAACAACTTTTGTGGTGTCTTTCAGATGCCTACCGGAGCAATGTAAAAACTACCAGGAGAACTCCTGTCTGGCACCTTCCCCGGTGGAGTTGTGCAGGGGGTGTGTTTGGAACATTTTGTCACCAGCCGACTCCAAAATTCAGCGGTTCCCCATCTCAGCCCAGAAAGCAGGTAGAACAACTTTTGTGGTGTCTTTGAGGTGCCTACCAAGGTAGTGTAAAAACTACCAGGAGAACTCCTGTCTGGCACCTTCCCCGGTGGAGTTGTGCATGGGGTGTGTTTGGAACATTTTGTCACCGGCCAACTCCAAAATTCAGCGGTTCCCCATCTCAGCCCAGAAAGCAGGTAGAACAACTTTTGTGGTGCCTTTCAGCTGCCTACCAAGGTAGTGTAAAAACTACAAGGAGAACTCTTCTCTGGCACCTTCCCCGGTGGAGTTGTGCATGGGGTGTGTTTGGAACATTTTGTCACCGGCCGACTCCAAAATTCAGCGGTTCCCCATCTCAGCCCAGAAAGCAGGTAGAACAACTTCTGTGGTGTCTTTCAGATGCCTACCAAGGTAGTGTAAAAACTACCAAGAGAACTCCTGTCTGGCACCTTCCCCGGTGGAGTTTTGCATGGGGTGTGTTTGGAACATTTTGTCACCAGCCGAGTCCAAAATTCAGCGATTCCCCATCTCAGCCCAGAAAGCAGGTAGAACAACTTCTGTGGTGTCTTTCAGATGCCTACCGGAGCAATGTAAAAACTACCAGGAGAACTCCTGTCTGGCACCTTCCCCGGTGGAGTTGTGCATGGGGTGTGTTTGGAACATTTTGTCACCAGCCGACTCCAAAATTCAGCGGTTCCCCATCTCAGCCCAGAAAGCAGGTAGAACAACTTTTGTGGTGTCTTTCAGATGCCTACCAAGGTAGTGTAAAAACTACCAGGAGAACTCCTGTCTGGCACCTTCCCCGGTGGAGTTGTGCATGGGGTGTGTTTGGAACATTTTGTCACCGGCCGAGTCCAAAATTCAGCGTTTACCCATCTCAGCCCAGAAAGCAGGTAGAACAACTTTTGTGGTGTCTTTCAGATGCCTACCAAGGTAGTGTAAAAACTATCAAGAGAACTCCTGTCTGGCACCTTCCCCGGTGGAGTTGTGCATGGGGTGTGTTTGGAACATTTTGTCACCGGCCGACTCCAAAATTCAGCGTTTCCCCATCTCAGCCCAGAAAGCAGGTAGAACAACTTTTGTGGTGTCTTTCAGATGCCTACCAAGGTAGTGTAAAATCTACCAGGAGAACTCCTGTCTGGCACCTTCCCCGGTGGAGTTGTGCATGGGGTGTGTTTGGAACATTTTGTCACCGGCCGACTCCAAAATTCAGCGTTTCCCCATCTCAGCCCAGAAAGCAGGTAGAACAACTTTTGTGGTGCCTTTCAGCTGCCTACCAAGGTAGTGTAAAAACTACCAGGAGAACTCTTGTCTGGCACCTTCCCCGGTGGAGTTGTGCATGGGGTGTGTTTGGAACATTTTGTCACCGGCCGACTCCAAAATTCAGCGGTTCCCCATCTCAGCCCAGAAAGCAGGTAGAATAACTTTTGTGGTGTCTTTCAGATGCCTACCGGAGCAATGTAAAAACTACCAGGAGAACTCCTGTCTGGCACCTTCCCCGGTGGAGTTGTGCAGGGGGTGTGTTTGGAACATTTTGTCACCAGCCGACTCCAAAATTCAGCGGTTCCCCATCTCAGCCCAGAAAGCAGGTAGAACAACTTTTGTGGTGTCTTTGAGGTGCCTACCAAGGTAGTGTAAAAACTACCAGGAGAACTCCTGTCTGGCACCTTCCCCGGTGGAGTTGTGCATGGGGTGTGTTTGGAACATTTTGTCACCGGCCGACTCCAAAATTCAGCGGTTCCCCATCTCAGCCCAGAAAGCAGGTAGAACAACTTTTGTGGTGCCTTTCAGATGCCTACCAAGGTAGTGTAAAAACTACGAGGAGAACTCCTGTCTGGCACCTTCCCTGGTGGAGTTGTGCATGGGGTGTGTTTGGAACATTTTGTCACCAGCCGACTCCAAAATTCAGCGGTTCCCCATCTCAGCCCAGAAAGCAGGTAGAACAACTTTTGTGGTGTCTTTCAGATGCCTACCGGAGCAATGTAAAAACTACCAGGAGAACTCCTGTCTGGCACCTTCCCCGGTGGAGTTGTGCATGGGGTGTGTTTGGAACATTTTGTCACCAGCCGACTCCAAAATTCAGCGGTTCCCCATCTCAGCCCAGAAAGCAGGTAGAACAACTTTTGTGGTGTCTTTCAGATGCCTACCAAGGTAGTGTAAAAACTACCAGGAGAACTCCTGTCTGGCACCTTCCCCGGTGGAGTTGTGCATGGGGTGTGTTTGGAACATTTTGTCACCGGCCGAGTCCAAAATTCAGCGTTTCCCCATCTCAGCCCAGAAAGCAGGTAGAACAACTTTTGTGGTGCCTTTCAGATGCCTACCAAGGTAGTGTAAAAACTACCAGGAGAACTCCTGTCTGGCACCTTCCCCGGTGGAGTTGTGCATGGGGTGTGTTTGGAACATTTTGTCACCAGCCGAGTCCAAAATTCAGCGTTTCCCCATCTGAGCCCAGAAAGCAGGTAGAACAACTTTTGTGGTGTCTTTCAGATGCCTACCAAGGTAGTGTAAAAACTACCAGGGGAACTCCTGTCTGGCACCTTCCCCGGTGGAGTTGTGCAGGGGGTGTGTTTGGAACATTTTGTCACCAGCCGACTCCAAAATTCAGCGGTTCCCCATCTCAGCCCAGAAAGCAGGTAGAACAACTTTTGAGGTGTCTTTCAGATGCCTACCGGAGCAATGTAAAATCTACCAGGAGAACTCCTGTCTGGCACCTTCCCCGGTGGAGTTGTGCATGGGGTGTGTTTGGAACATTTTGTCACCGGCCGACTCCAAAATTCAGCGGTTCCCCATCTCAGCCCAGAAAGCAGGTAGAACAACTTTTGTGGTGTCTTTTAGATGCCTACCAAGGTAGTGTAAAAACTACCAAGAGAACTCCTGTCTGGCACCTTCCCCGGTGGAGTTGTGCATGGGGTGTGTTTGGAACATTTTGTCACCAGCCGACTCCAAAATTCAGCGGTTCCCCATCTCAGCCCAGAAAGCAGGTAAAACAACTTTTGTGGTGTCTTTTAGATGCCTACCAAGGTAGTGTAAAAACTACCAAGAGAACTCCTGTCTGGCACCTTCCCCGGTGGAGTTGTGCATGGGGTGTGTTTGGAACATTTTGTCACCGGCCGAGTCCAAAATTCAGCCGTTCCCCATCTCAGCCCAGAAAGCAGGAAGAACAACTTTTGTGGTGCCTTTCAGCTGCCTACCAAGGTAGTGTAAAAACTACCAAGAGAACTCCTGTCTGGCACCTTCCCCGGTGGAGTTGTGCATGGGGTGTGTTTGGAACATTTTGTCACCAGCCGACTCCAAAATTCAGCGGTTCCCCATCTCAGCCCAGAAAGCAGGTAAAACAACTTTTGTGGTGTCTTTTAGATGCCTACCAAGGTAGTGTAAAAACTACCAAGAGAACTCCTGTCTGGCACCTTCCCCGGTGGAGTTGTGCATGGGGTGTGTTTGGAACATTTTGTCACCGGCCGACTCCAAAATTCAGCCGTTCCCCATCTCAGCCCAGAAAGCAGGAAGAACAACTTTTGTGGTGCCTTTCAGCTGCCTACCAAGGTAGTGTAAAAACTACCAAGAGAACTCCTGTCTGGCACCTTCCCCGGTGGAGTTGTGCATGGGGTGTGTTTGGAACATTTTGTCACCGGCCGACTCCAAAATTCAGCCGTTCCCCATCTCAGCCCAGAAAGCAGGAAGAACAACTTTTGTGGTGCCTTTCAAATGCCTACCAAGGTAGTGTAAAAACTACCAAGAGAACTCCTGTCTGGCACCTTCCCCGGTGGAGTTGTGCATGGGGTGTGTTTGGAACATTTTGTCACCAGCCGACTCCAAAATTCAGCGGTTCCCCATCTCAGCCCAGAAAGCAGGTAAAACAACTTTTGTGGTGTCTTTTAGATGCCTACCAAGGTAGTGTAAAAACTACCAAGAGAACTCCTGTCTGGCACCTTCCCCGGTGGAGTTGTGCATGGGGTGTGTTTGGAACATTTTGTCACCGGCCGACTCCAAAATTCAGCCGTTCCCCATCTCAGCCCAGAAAGCAGGAAGAACAACTTTTGTGGTGCCTTTCAGCTGCCTACCAAGGTAGTGTAAAAACTACCAAGAGAACTCCTGTCTGGCACCTTCCCCGGTGGAGTTGTGCATGGGGTGTGTTTGGAACATTTTGTCACCAGCCGACTCCAAAATTCAGCGTTTCCCCATCTCAGCCCAGAAAGCAGGTAGAACATCTTTTCTGGTATCTTTCAGATGCCTACCAGAGCAATGTAAAAACTACCAAGAGAACTCCTGTCTGGCACCTTCCGTGGTGGAGTTGTGCATGGGGTGTGTTTGGAACATTTTGTCACCGGCCGACTCCAAAATTCAGCCGTTCCCCATCTCAGCCCAGAAAGCAGGAAGAACAACTTTTGTGGTGCCTTTCAGCTGCCTACCAAGGTACTGTAAAAACTACCAAGAGAACTCCTGTCTGGCACCTTCCCCGGTGGAGTTGTGCATGGGGTGTGTTTGGAACATTTTGTCACCAGCCGACTCCAAAATTCAGCAGTTCCCCATCTCAGCCCAGAAAGCAGGTAGAACAACTTTTGTGGTGTCTTTCAGATGCCTACCAAGGTAGTGTAAAAACTACCAGGAGAACTCCTGTCTGGCACCTTCCCCGGTGGAGTTGTGCATGGGGTGTGTTTGGAACATTTTGTCACCGGCCGACTCCAAAATTCAGCGTTTCCCCATCTCAGCCCAGAAAGCAGGTAGAACAACTTTTGTGGTGCCTTTCAGATGCCTACCAAGGTAGTGTAAAAACTACCAAGAGAACTCCTGTCTGGCACCTTCCCCGGTGGAGTTGTGCATGGGGTGTGTTTGGAACATTTTGTCACCAGCCGACTCCAAAATTCAGCGGTTCCCCATCTCAGCCCAGAAAGCAGGTAGAACAACTTTTGTGGTGCCTTTCAAATGCCTACCAAGGTAGTGTAAAAACTACCAAGAGAACTCCTGTCTGGCACCTTCCCCGGTGGAGTTGTGCATGGGGTGTGTTTGGAACATTTTGTCACCAGCCGACTCCAAAATTCAGCGGTTCCCCATCTCAGCCCAGAAAGCAGGTAAAACATCTTTTGTGGTATCTTTCAGATGCCTACCGGAGCAATGTAAAAACTACCAGGAGAACTCCTGTCTGGCACCTTCCCCGGTGGAGTTGTGCATGGGGTGTGTTTGGAACATTTTGTCACCAGCCGAGTCCAAAATTCAGCGGTTCCCCATCTCAGCCCACAAAGCAGGTAGAACAACTTTTGTGGTGTCTTTCAGATGCCTACCAAGGTAGTGTAAAAATTACCAACAGAATTCGTTCCTGGCACCTTCCCCGGTGGAGTTGTGCATGGGGTGTCTGTGGAACATTTTGTCACCGGCCGACTCCAAAATTCAGCGGTTCCCCATCTCAGCCCAGAAAGCAGGTAGAACAACTTTTGTGGTGTCTTTCAGATGCCTACCGGAGCAATGTAAAAACTACCAGGAGAACTCCTGTCTGGCACCTTCCCCGGTGGAGTTGTGCATGGGGTGTGTTTGGAACATTTTGTCACCAGCCGACTCCAAAATTCAGCGGTTCCCCATCTCAGCCCAGAAAGCAGGTAGAACAACTTTTGTGGTGTCTTTCAGATGCCTACCAAGGTAGTGTAAAAACTACCAGGAGAACTCCTGTCTGGCACCTTCCCCGGTGGAGTTGTGCATGGGGTGTGTTTGGAACATTTTGTCACCGGCCGAGTCCAAAATTCAGCGTTTCCCCATCTCAGCCCAGAAAGCAGGTAGAACAACTTTTGTGGTGCCTTTCAGATGCCTACCAAGGTAGTGTAAAAACTACCAGGAGAACTCCTGTCTGGCACCTTCCCCGGTGGAGTTGTGCATGGGGTGTGTTTGGAACATTTTGTCACCAGCCGAGTCCAAAATTCAGCGTTTCCCCATCTGAGCCCAGAAAGCAGGTAGAACAACTTTTGTGGTGTCTTTCAGATGCCTACCAAGGTAGTGTAAAAACTACCAGGGGAACTCCTGTCTGGCACCTTCCCCGGTGGAGTTGTGCATGGGGTGTGTTTGGAACATTTTGTCACCAGCCGACTCCAAAATTCAGCGGTTCCCCATCTCAGCCCAGAAAGCAGGTAGAACAACTTTTGAGGTGTCTTTCAGATGCCTACCGGAGCAATGTAAAATCTACCAGGAGAACTCCTGTCTGGCACCTTCCCCGGTGGAGTTGTGCATGGGGTGTGTTTGGAACATTTTGTCACCGGCCGACTCCAAAATTCAGCGGTTCCCCATCTCAGCCCAGAAAGCAGGTAGAACAACTTTTGTGGTGTCTTTTAGATGCCTACCAAGGTAGTGTAAAAACTACCAAGAGAACTCCTGTCTGGCACCTTCCCCGGTGGAGTTGTGCATGGGGTGTGTTTGGAACATTTTGTCACCAGCCGACTCCAAAATTCAGCGGTTCCCCATCTCAGCCCAGAAAGCAGGTAAAACAACTTTTGTGGTGTCTTTTAGATGCCTACCAAGGTAGTGTAAAAACTACCAGGAGAACTCCTGTCTGGCACCTTCCCCGGTGGAGTTGTGCATGGGGTGTGTTTGGAACATTTTGTCACCGGCCGAGTCCAAAATTCAGCCGTTCCCCATCTCAGCCCAGAAAGCAGGAAGAACAACTTTTGTGGTGCCTTTCAGCTGCCTACCAAGGTAGTGTAAAAACTACCAAGAGAACTCCTGTCTGGCACCTTCCCCGGTGGAGTTGTGCATGGGGTGTGTTTGGAACATTTTGTCACCAGCCGACTCCAAAATTCAGCGGTTCCCCATCTCAGCCCAGAAAGCAGGTAAAACAACTTTTGTGGTGTCTTTTAGATGCCTACCAAGGTAGTGTAAAAACTACCAAGAGAACTCCTGTCTGGCACCTTCCCCGGTGGAGTTGTGCATGGGGTGTGTTTGGAACATTTTGTCACCGGCCGACTCCAAAATTCAGCCGTTCCCCATCTCAGCCCAGAAAGCAGGAAGAACAACTTTTGTGGTGCCTTTCAGCTGCCTACCAAGGTAGTGTAAAAACTACCAAGAGAACTCCTGTCTGGCACCTTCCCCGGTGGAGTTGTGCATGGGGTGTGTTTGGAACATTTTGTCACCGGCCGACTCCAAAATTCAGCCGTTCCCCATCTCAGCCCAGAAAGCAGGAAGAACAACTTTTGTGGTGCCTTTCAAATGCCTACCAAGGTAGTGTAAAAACTACCAAGAGAACTCCTGTCTGGCACCTTCCCCGGTGGAGTTGTGCATGGGGTGTCTGTGGAACATTTTGTCACCAGCCGACTCCAAAATTCAGCGGTTCCCCATCTCAGCCCAGAAAGCAGGTAAAACAACTTTTGTGGTGTCTTTTAGATGCCTACCAAGGTAGTGTAAAAACTACCAAGAGAACTCCTGTCTGGCACCTTCCCCGGTGGAGTTGTGCATGGGGTGTGTTTGGAACATTTTGTCACCGGCCGACTCCAAAATTCAGCCGTTCCCCATCTCAGCCCAGAAAGCAGGAAGAACAACTTTTGTGGTGCCTTTCAGCTGCCTACCAAGGTAGTGTAAAAACTACCAAGAGAACTCCTGTCTGGCACCTTCCCCGGTGGAGTTGTGCATGGGGTGTGTTTGGAACATTTTGTCACCAGCCGACTCCAAAATTCAGCGTTTCCCCATCTCAGCCCAGAAAGCAGGTAGAACATCTTTTCTGGTATCTTTCAGATGCCTACCAGAGCAATGTAAAAACTACCAAGAGAACTCCTGTCTGGCACCTTCCGTGGTGGAGTTGTGCATGGGGTGTGTTTGGAACATTTTGTCACCGGCCGACTCCAAAATTCAGCCGTTCCCCATCTCAGCCCAGAAAGCAGGAAGAACAACTTTTGTGGTGCCTTTCAGCTGCCTACCAAGGTACTGTAAAAACTACCAAGAGAACTCCTGTCTGGCACCTTCCCCGGTGGAGTTGTGCATGGGGTGTGTTTGGAACATTTTGTCACCAGCCGACTCCAAAATTCAGCAGTTCCCCATCTCAGCCCAGAAAGCAGGTAGAACAACTTTTGTGGTGTCTTTCAGATGCCTACCAAGGTAGTGTAAAAACTACCAGGAGAACTCCTGTCTGGCACCTTCCCCGGTGGAGTTGTGCATGGGGTGTGTTTGGAACATTTTGTCACCGGCCGACTCCAAAATTCAGCGTTTCCCCATCTCAGCCCAGAAAGCAGGTAGAACAACTTTTGTGGTGCCTTTCAGCTGCCTACCAAGGTAGTGTAAAAACTACCAAGAGAACTCCTGTCTGGCACCTTCCCCGGTGGAGTTGTGCATGGGGTGTGTTTGGAACATTTTGTCACCAGCCGAGTCCAAAATTCAGCGGTTCCCCATCTCAGCCCACAAAGCAGGTAGAACAACTTTTGTGGTGTCTTTCAGCTGCCTACCAAGGTAGTGTAAAAACTACCAAGAGAACTCCTGTCTGGCACCTTCCGTGGTGGAGTTGTGCATGGGGTGTGTTTGGAACATTTTGTCACCAGCCGACTCCAAAATTCAGCGGTTCCCCATCTCAGCCCAGAAAGCAGGTAAAACATCTTTTGTGGTACCTTTCAGATGCCTACCGGAGCAATGTAAAAACTACCAGGAGAACTCCTGTCTGGCACCTTCCCCGGTGGAGTTGTGCATGGGGTGTGTTTGGAACATTTTGTCACCAGCCGAGTCCAAAATTCAGCGGTTCCCCATCTCAGCCCAGAAAGCAGGTAGAACAACTTTTGTGGTGTCTTTCAGATGCCTACCAAGGTAATGTAAAAATTACCAACAGAATTCGTTCCTGGCACCTTCCCCGGTGGAGTTGTGCATGGGGTGTCTGTGGAACATTTTGTCACCGGCCGACTCCAAAATTCAGCGGTTCCCCATCTCAGCCCAGAAAGCAGGTAGAACAACTTTTGTGGTGTCTTTTAGATGCCTACCAAGGTAGTGTAAAAACTACCAGGAGAACTCCTGTCTGGCACCTTCCCCGGTGGAGTTGTGCAGGGGGTGTGTTTGGAACATTTTGTCACCAGCCGACTCCAAAATTCAGCGGTTCCCCATCTCAGCCCAGAAAGCAGGAAGAACAACTTTTGTGGTGTCTTTCAGCTGCCTACCAAGGTAGTGTAAAAACTACCAGGAGAACTCCTGTCTGGCACCTTCCCCGGTGGAGTTGTGCATGGGGTGTGTTTGGAACATTTTGTCACCAGCCGACTCCAAAATTCAGCAGTTCCCCATCTCAGCCCAGAAAGCAGGTAGAACAACTTTTGTGGTGTCTTTCAGATGCCTACCAAGGTAGTGTAAAAACTACTAAGAGAACTCCTGTCTGGCACCTTCCCCGGTGGAGTTGTGCATGGGGTGTGTTTGGAACATTTTGTCACCAGCCGAGTCCAAAATTCAGCGTTTCCCCATCTCAGCCCAGAAAGCAGGAAGAACAACTTTTGTGGTGTCTTTCAGATGCCTACCAAGGTAGTGTAAAAACTACCAGGAGAACTCCTGTCTGGCACCTTCCCCGGTGGAGTTGTGCATGGGGTGTGTTTGGAACATTTTGTCACCGGCCGACTCCAAAATTCAGCCGTTCCCCATCTCAGCCCAGAAAGCAGGAAGAACAACTTTTGTGGTGCCTTTCAGCTGCCTACCAAGGTAGTGTAAAAACTACCAGGAGAACTCCTGTCTGGCACCTTCCCCGGTGGAGTTGTGCATGGGGTGTGTTTGGAACATTTTGTCACCAGCCGAGTCCAAAATTCAGCGTTTCCCCATCTCAGCCCAGAAAGCAGGTAGAACAACTTTTGTGGTGCCTTTCAGATGCCTACCAAGGTAGTGTAAAAACTACCAGGAGAACTCCTGTCTGGCACCTTCCCCGGTGGAGTTGTGCATGGGGTGTGTTTGGAACATTTTGTCACCAGCCGAGTCCAAAATTCAGCGTTTCCCCATCTCAGCCCAGAAAGCAGGTAGAACAACTTTTGTGGTGTCTTTCAGATGCCTACCAAGGTAGTGTAAAAACTACTAAGAGAACTCCTGTCTGGCACCTTCCCCGGTGGAGTTGTGCATGGGGTGTGTTTGGAACATTTTGTCACCGGCCGAGTCCAAAATTCAGCGTTTCCCCATCTCAGCCCAGAAAGCAGGTAGAACAACTTTTGTGGTGTCTTTCAGATGCCTACCAAGGTAGTGTAAAAACTACCAGGAGAACTCCTGTCTGGCACCTTCCCCGGTGGAGTTGTGCATGGGGTGTGTTTGGAACATTTTGTCACCAGCCGAGTCCAAAATTCAGCGTTTCCCCATCTGAGCCCAGAAAGCAGGAAGAACAACTTTTGTGGTGTCTTTCAGATGCCTACCAAGGTAGTGTAAAAACTACCAGGAGAACTCCTGTCTGGCACCTTCCCCGGTGGAGTTGTGCATGGGGTGTGTTTGGAACATTTTGTCACCAGCCGACTCCAAAATTCAGCGGTTCCCCATCTCAGCCCAGAAAGCAGGTAGAAAAACTTTTGTGGTGTCTTTTAGATGCCTACCAAGGTAGTGTAAAAACTACCAAGAGAACTCCTGTCTGGCACCTTCCCCGGTGGAGTTGTGCATGGGGTGTGTTTGGAACATTTTGTCACCGGCCGAGTCCAAAATTCAGCCGTTCCCCATCTCAGCCCAGAAAGCAGGAAGAACAACTTTTGTGGTGCCTTTCAAATGCCTACCAAGGTAGTGTAAAAACTACCAGGAGAACTCCTGTCTGGCACCTTCCCCGGTGGAGTTGTGCATGGGGTGTGTTTGGAACATTTTGTCACCGGCCGACTCCAAAATTCAGCCGTTCCCCATCTCAGCCCAGAAAGCAGGAAGAACAACTTTTGTGGTGCCTTTCAGCTGCCTACCAAGGTAGTGTAAAAACTACCAGGAGAACTCCTGTCTGGCACCTTCCCCGGTGGAGTTGTGCATGGGGTGTGTTTGGAACATTTTGTCACCAGCCGAGTCCAAAATTCAGCGTTTCCCCATCTCAGCCCAGAAAGCAGGTAGAACAACTTTTGTGGTGCCTTTCAGATGCCTACCAAGGTAGTGTAAAAACTACCAAGAGAACTCCTGTCTGGCACCTTCCCCGGTGGAGTTGTGCATGGGGTGTGTTTGGAACATTTTGTCACCAGCCGAGTCCAAAATTCAGCGTTTCCCCATCTCAGCCCAGAAAGCAGGTAGAACAACTTTTGTGGTGTCTTTCAGATGCCTACCAAGGTAGTGTAAAAACTACTAAGAGAACTCCTGTCTGGCACCTTCCCCGGTGGAGTTGTGCATGGGGTGTGTTTGGAACATTTTGTCACCGGCCGAGTCCAAAATTCAGCGTTTCCCCATCTCAGCCCAGAAAGCAGGTAGAACAACTTTTGTGGTGTCTTTCAGATGCCTACCAAGGTAGTGTAAAAACTACTAAGAGAACTCCTGTCTGGCACCTTCCCCGGTGGAGTTGTGCATGGGGTGTGTTTGGAACATTTTGTCACCAGCCGAGTCCAAAATTCAGCGGTTCCCCATCTCAGCCCAGAAAGCAGGAAGAACAACTTTTGTGGTGTCTTTCAGATGCCTACCAAGGTAGTGTAAAAACTACCAGGAGAACTCCTGTCTGGCACCTTCCCCGGTGGAGTTGTGCATGGGGTGTGTTTGGAACATTTTGTCACCAGCCGAGTCCAAAATTCAGCGTTTCCCCATCTCAGCCCAGAAAGCAGGAAGAACAACTTTTGTGGTGCCTTTCAAATGCCTACCAAGGTAGTGTAAAAACTACCAAGAGAACTCCTGTCTGGCACCTTCCCCGGTGGAGTTGTGCATGGGGTGTGTTTGGAACATTTTGTCACCGGCCGAGTCCAAAATTCAGCCGTTCCCCATCTCAGCCCAGAAAGCAGGTAGAACAACTTTTGTGGTGCCTTTCAGCTGCCTACCAAGGTAGTGTAAAAACTACCAAGAGAACTCCTGTCTGGCACCTTCCCCGGTGGAGTTGTGCATGGGGTGTGTTTGGAACATTTTGTCACCAGCCGAGTCCAAAATTCAGCGGTTCCCCATCTCAGCCCAGAAAGCAGGTAAAACAACTTTTGTGGTGTCTTTTAGATGCCTACCAAGGTAGTGTAAAAACTACCAAGAGAACTCCTGTCTGGCACCTTCCCCGGTGGAGTTGTGCATGGGGTGTGTTTGGAACATTTTGTCACCGGCCGACTCCAAAATTCAGCCGTTCCCCATCTCAGCCCAGAAAGCAGGAAGAACAACTTTTGTGGTGCCTTTCAGCTGCCTACCAAGGTAGTGTAAAAACTACCAAGAGAACTCCTGTCTGGCACCTTCCCCGGTGGAGTTGTGCATGGGGTGTGTTTGGAACATTTTGTCACCAGCCGACTCCAAAATTCAGCGTTTCCCCATCTCAGCCCAGAAAGCAGGTAGAACATCTTTTCTGGTATCTTTCAGATGCCTACCAGAGCAATGTAAAAACTACCAAGAGAACTCCTGTCTGGCACCTTCCGTGGTGGAGTTGTGCATGGGGTGTGTTTGGAACATTTTGTCACCGGCCGACTCCAAAATTCAGCCGTTCCCCATCTCAGCCCAGAAAGCAGGAAGAACAACTTTTGTGGTGCCTTTCAGCTGCCTACCAAGGTAGTGTAAAAACTGCCAAGAGAACTCCTGTCTGGCACCTTCCCCGGTGGAGTTGTGCATGGGGTGTGTTTGGAACATTTTGTCACCAGCCGACTCCAAAATTCAGCGTTTCCCCATCTCAGCCCAGAAAGCAGGTAGAACAACTTTTGTGGTGTCTTTCAGATGCCTACCAAGGTAGTGTAAAAACTACCAGGAGAACTCCTGTCTGGCACCTTCCCCGGTGGAGTTGTGCATGGGGTGTGTTTGGAACATTTTGTCACCAGCCGAGTCCAAAATTCAGCGTTTCCCCATCTCAGCCCAGAAAGCAGGAAGAACAACTTTTGTGGTGCCTTTCAAATGCCTACCAAGGTAGTGTAAAAACTACCAGGAGAACTCCTGTCTGGCACCTTCCCCGGTGGAGTTGTGCATGGGGTGTCTGTGGAACATTTTGTCACCGGCCGACTCCAAAATTCAGCCGTTCCCCATCTCAGCCCAGAAAGCAGGAAGAACAACTTTTGTGGTGCCTTTCAGCTGCCTACCAAGGTAGTGTAAAAACTACTAAGAGAACTCCTGTCTGGCACCTTCCCCGGTGGAGTTGTGCATGGGGTGTGTTTGGAACATTTTGTCACCAGCCGAGTCCAAAATTCAGCGTTTCCCCATCTCAGCCCAGAAAGCAGGAAGAACAACTTTTGTGGTGTCTTTCAGATGCCTACCAAGGTAGTGTAAAAACTACCAGGAGAACTCCTGTCTGGCACCTTCCCCGGTGGAGTTGTGCATGGGGTGTGTTTGGAACATTTTGTCACCAGCCGACTCCAAAATTCAGCGGTTCCCCATCTCAGCCCAGAAAGCAGGTAAAACAACTTTTGTGGTGTCTTTTAGATGCCTACCAAGGTAGTGTAAAAACTACCAAGAGAACTCCTGTCTGGCACCTTCCCTGGTGGAGTTGTGCATGGGGTGTGTTTGGAACATTTTGTCACCAGCCGACTCCAAAATTCAGCAGTTCCCCATCTCAGCCCAGAAAGCAGGTAGAACAACTTTTGTGGTGTCTTTCAGATGCCTACCAAGGTAGTGTAAAAACTACCAGGAGAACTCCTGTCTGGCACCTTCCCCGGTGGAGTTGTGCATGGGGTGTGTTTGGAACATTTTGTCACCAGCCGACTCCAAAATTCAGCGTTTCCCCATCTCAGCCCAGAAAGCAGGTAGAACAACTTTTGTGGTGCCTTTCAGCTGCCTACCAAGGTAGTGTAAAAACTACCAAGAGAACTCCTGTCTGGCACCTTCCCCGGTGGAGTTGTGCATGGGGTGTGTTTGGAACATTTTGTCACCAGCCGACTCCAAAATTCAGCGGTTCCCCATCTCAGCCCAGAAAGCAGGTAGAACAACTTTTGTGGTGCCTTTCAAATGCCTACCAAGGTAGTGTAAAAACTACCAAGAGAACTCCTGTCTGGCACCTTCCCCGGTGGAGTTGTGCATGGGGTGTGTTTGGAACATTTTGTCACCAGCCGAGTCCAAAATTCAGCGTTTCCCCATCTCAGCCCAGAAAGCAGGAAGAACAACTTTTGTGGTGCCTTTCAGCTGCCTACCAAGGTAGTGTAAAAACTACCAGGAGAACTCCTGTCTGGCACCTTCCCCGGTGGAGTTGTGCATGGGGTGTGTTTGGAACATTTTGTCACCGGCCGACTCCAAAATTCAGCCGTTCCCCATCTCAGCCCAGAAAGCAGGAAGAACAACTTTTGTGGTGCCTTTCAGCTGCCTACCAAGGTAGTGTAAAAACTACTAAGAGAACTCCTGTCTGGCACCTTCCCCGGTGGAGTTGTGCATGGGGTGTGTTTGGAACATTTTGTCACCAGCCGAGTCCAAAATTCAGCGGTTCCCCATCTCAGCCCAGAAAGCAGGAAGAACAACTTTTGTGGTGTCTTTCAGATGCCTACCAAGGTAGTGTAAAAACTACCAGGAGAACTCCTGTCTGGCACCTTCCCCGGTGGAGTTGTGCATGGGGTGTGTTTGGAACATTTTGTCACCAGCCGAGTCCAAAATTCAGCGTTTCCCCATCTCAGCCCAGAAAGCAGGTAGAACAACTTTTGTGGTGTCTTTCAGATGCCTACCAAGGTAGTGTAAAAACTACCAGGAGAACTCCTGTCTGGCACCTTCCCCGGTGGAGTTGTGCATGGGGTGTGTTTGGAACATTTTGTCACCAGCCGACTCCAAAATTCAGCGGTTCCCCATCTCAGCCCAGAAAGGAGGTAGAACAACTTTTGTGGTGTCTTTCAGATGCCTATCGGAGCAATGTAAAAACTACCAGGAGAACTCCTGTCTGGCACCTTCCCCGGTGGAGTTGTGCATGGGGTGTGTTTGGAACATTTTGTCACCGGCCAACTCCAAAATTCAGCGTTTCCCCATCTCAGCCCAGAAAGCAGGAAGAACAACTTTTGTGGTGCCTTTCAGATGCCTACCAAGGTAGTGTAAAAACTACCAGGAGAACTCCTGTCTGGCACCTTCCCCGGTGGAGTTGTGCATGGGGTGTGTTTGGAACATTTTGTCACCAGCCGACTCCAAAATTCAGCGTTTCCCCATCTCAGCCCACAAAGCAGGTACAACAACTTTTCTTGTGCCTTTCAGCTGCCTACCAAGGTAGCGTAAAAACTACCAACAGAATTCGTTCCTGGCACCTTCCCCGGTGGAGTTGTGCATGGGGTGTCTGTGGAACATTTTGTCACCGGCCGACTCCAAAATTCAGCGGTTCCCCATCTCAGCCCAGAAAGCAGGTAGAACAACTTTTGTGGTGTCTTTCAGATGCCTACCGGAGCAATGTAAAAACTACCAGGAGAACTCCTGTCTGGCACCTTCCCCGGTGGAGTTGTGCAGGGGGTGTGTTTGGAACATTTTGTCACCAGCCGACTCCAAAATTCAGCGGTTCCCCATCTCAGCCCAGAAAGCAGGAAGAACATCTTTTGTGGTATCTTTCAGATGCCTACCGGAGCAATGTAAAAACTACCAGGAGAACTCCTGTCTGGCACCTTCCCCGGTGGAGTTGTGCATGGGGTGTGTTTGGAACATTTTGTCACCAGCCGAGTCCAAAATTCAGCGGTTCCCCATCTCAGCCCACAAAGCAGGTAGAACAACTTTTGTGGTGTCTTTCAGATGCCTACCAAGGTAGTGTAAAAATTACCAACAGAATTCGTTCCTGGCACCTTCCCCGGTGGAGTTGTGCATGGGGTGTGTTTGGAACATTTTGTCACCGGCCGAGTCCAAAATTCAGCGGTTCCCCATCTCAGCCCAGAAAGCAGGTAGAACAACTTTTGTGGTGTCTTTTAGATGCCTACCAAGGTAGTGTAAAAACTACCAGGAGAACTCCTGTCTGGCACCTTCCCCGGTGGAGTTGTGCATGGGGTGTGTTTGGAACATTTTGTCACCAGCCGACTCCAAAATTCAGCGGTTCCCCATCTCAGCCCAGAAAGCAGGTAAAACAACTTTTGTGGTGTCTTTTAGATGCCTACCAAGGTAGTGTAAAAATTACCAACAGAATTCGTTCCTGGCACCTTCCCCGGTGGAGTTGTGCATGGGGTGTCTGTGGAACATTTTGTCACCGGCCGACTCCAAAATTCAGCGGTTCCCCATCTCAGCCCAGAAAGCAGGTAGAACAACTTTTTTGGTGTCTTTTAGATGCCTACCAAGGTAGTGTAAAAACTACCAGGAGAACTCCTGTCTGGCACCTTCCCCGGTGGAGTTGTGCATGGGGTGTGTTTGGAACATTTTGTCACCAGCCGAGTCCAAAATTCAGCGTTTCCCCATCTCAGCCCAGAAAGCAGGTAGAACAACTTTTGTGGTGTCTTTCAGATGCCTACCAAGGTAGTGTAAAAACTACCAGGAGAACTCCTGTCTGGCACCTTCCCCGGTGGAGTTGTGCATGGGGTGTGTTTGGAACATTTTGTCACCGGCCGACTCCAAAATTCAGCGATTCCCCATCTCAGCCCAGAAAGCAGGAAGAACAACTTTTGTGGTGCCTTTCAGCTGCCTACCAAGGTAGTGTAAAAACTACCAGGAGAACTCCTGTCTGGCACCTTCCCCGGTGGAGTTGTGCATGGGGTGTGTTTGGAACATTTTGTCACCGGCCGACTCCAAAATTCAGCGTTTCCCCATCTCAGCCCAGAAAGCAGGTAGAACAACTTTTGTGGTGCCTTTCAGCTGCCTACCAAGGTAGTGTAAAAACTATTAAGAGAACTCCTGTCTGGCACCTTCCCCGGTGGAGTTGTGCATGGCGTGTGTTTGGAACATTTTGTCACCGGCCGACTCCAAAATTCAGCGGTTCCCCATCTCAGCCCAGAAAGCAGGAAGAACAACTTTTGTGGTGCCTTTCAGCTGCCTACCAAGGTAGTGTAAAATCTACCAGGAGAACTCCTGTCTGGCACCTTCCCCGGTGGAGTTGTGCATAGGGTGTGTTTGGAACATTTTGTCACCGGCCGACTCCAAAATTCAGCGGTTCCCCATCTCAGCCCAGAAAGCAGGTAGAACAACTTTTGTGGTGTCTTTCAGATGCCTACCAAGGTAGTGTAAAAACTATTAAGAGAACTCCTGTCTGGCACCTTCCCCGGTGGAGTTGTGCATGGCGTGTGTTTGGAACATTTTGTCACCGGCCGACTCCAAAATTCAGCCGTTCCCCATCTCAGCCCAGAAAGCAGGAAGAACAACTTTTGTGGTGCCTTTCAAATGCCTACCAAGGTAGTGTAAAAACTACCAGGAGAACTCCTGTCTGGCACCTTCCCCGGTGGAGTTGTGCATGGGGTGTGTTTGGAACATTTTGTCACCGGCCGAGTCCAAAATTCAGCGATTCCCCATCTCACCCCAGAAAGCAGGTAGAACAACTTTTGTGGTGTCCTTTTGATGCCTACCGGAGCAATGTAAAAACTACCAACAGAACTCGTCCCTGGCACCTTCCCCGGTGGAGTTGTGCATGGGGTGTGTTTGGAACATTTTGTCACCAGCCGAGTCCAAAATTCAGCGTTTCCCCATCTCAGCCCAGAAAGCAGGAAGAACAACTTTTGTGGTGTCTTTCAAATGCCTACCAAGGTAGTGTAAAAACTACCAAGAGACCTCCTTTCTGGCACCTTCCCCAGTGGAGTTGTGCATGGGGTGTCTTTGGAACATTTTGTCACCGGCCGAGTCCAAAATTCAGCGATTCCCCATCTCAGCCCAGAAAGCAGGAAGAACAACTTTTGTGGTGTCTTACAGGTGCCTACCAAGGTAGTGTAAAAACTACCAACAGAACTCCTTTCTGGCACCTTCCCCGGTGGAGTTGTGCATGGGGTGTGTTTGGAACATTTTGTCACCAGCCGAGTCCAAAATTCAGCGATTCCCCATCTCAGCCCAGAAAGCAGGTAGAACAAGTTTTGTGGTGCCTTTCAGCTGCCTACCGGGGTAGTGTAAAAAGTACCAACAGAACTCGTTTCTGGCACCTTCCCCGGTGGAGTTGTGCATGGGGTGTGTTTGGAACATTTTGTCACCAGCCGAGTCCAAAATTCAGCGATTCCCCATCTCAGCCCAGAAAGCAGGTAGAACAAGTTTTGTGGTGCCTTTCAGCTGCCTACCGGGGTAGTGTAAAAACTACCAACAGAACTCGTTTCTGGCACCTTCCCCGGTGGAGTTGTGCATGGGGTGTGTTTGGAACATTTTGTCACCAGCCGAGTCCAAAATTCAGCGATTCCCCATCTCAGCCCAGAAAGCAGGAAGAACAACTTTTGTGGTGTCTTACAGGTGCCTACCAAGGTAGTGTAAAAACTACCAGGAGAACTCCTGTCTGGCACCTTCCCCGGTGGAGTTGTGCATGGGGTGTGTTTGGAACATTTTGTCACCGGCCGAGTCCAAAATTCAGCGATTCCCCATCTCATCCCAGAAAGCAGGAAGAACAACTTTTGTGGTGTCCTTTTGATGCCTACCGGAGCAATGTAAAAACTACCAACAGAACTCGTTTCTGGCACCTTCCCTGGTGGAGTTGTGCATGGGGTGTGTT